>NC_143149.1:24264166-24567500 GCF_059928025.1 Delphinapterus leucas
AAATTGTGCGTGGGGAAATGGGAGGGAATGTTTGATGGGAGGGTAGTTCCGAAACACCATGTACAAACAGGTAACCATGAGGCAAGAAGAAAAATGGCAACGTCTGAACATCATTTGAAGCTTAGTGAGAGCAGAGGAGGAGATCCAGGGTGTTCAGTGGGATGGGATAGGCTCATAGAGGAGGTTCTAATTCAGCTGAGACTGAGAAGTGGAGGAAGGACACGCCAGAAAGAAGGGACGACAATGCTGACATACTGTCAGAAGTAAGGTCCGTCGAGTAATGTATCTAATCAGTGTAGTAAAAAACTTCTAAGCAGGATATTGCAACACATTCTAAATATATTATATAGGGTTGAAATTTTTTCTAATTTCTCTTTTATTCCATCCACATTTATTGGTTGGCATTTCCCCCATCATTTTTTGAGCAGTTTCTTACTCTCTGGTACAATAAGATATTCCAGGCTCATCTTGTACTTTCTTTCCCCCACCCCTGGAATCAGCCATTTCTCCAAGTAGCCCTAGTTCTTTTATTGGGTAATGGTATCTTGAAACCAAGATTTGGGTGCTACGTGTGCTCATTGCTACTGGGCTATCATTGCACATATGTACATTTTAATATTGCTGTAATGGGACATGTGTCATTGGACATCGTCCAAGTGGATCTTAAGGGTACATCATTTGGGTAGTAACCACCAGTTACAAAGAGCTAAAATCCAGATGAAATCCTGATTATAAAAATTCTTATTAGTTTAATAAGCAATTATAGCCATAAAAGACTGCATAATCTTTTAAAGTCATCTTGAGAGAAACAATCAGGTCTCATTTTCCAACTAAGGATCAGTTGGTTGGTAACCCAGATTCTATAACCTTAGATTTCTGAGACTGTGTTCTTTATCCTGTTGATTTAATAAGAATACTGTAACCTGGGATGGTATCAAAGTTAGTATGTCCATAACATTAGCAATATGTAAGGTTGTCTAGAAATAATAAAGAAAGAAATCAAGCACATGTTGTTAATATTTAGAACAATGTTAGGTCTAAGTATAGTAATACATTTTGAAAACATTGTATTTCTGTATTTTTTGTTTACTGACTAAGGTGTTTGACGTTTCAAAAGCATCAGCCAGTCTAAATTTTAAAGTCTATTTTAAATTGTTTAAGGAGATTTAGTTAAGTTTATAATAAAGGTTGAAATATTTAAGGAAACTTAATTTATACATCTTATTGGCAATGATTTAATAAATTGAACATTCAAGAAACATAACAAGGAGTGAATATAATGCAAGCACAAAAGACCCTTGCTGTTGAAAAGTTGAGGAATGGATCAGTTGGTCCTGAGGTGGGATCTGGACAGAGCATCACCATATCCACTATGATATTTTGGGTTTCCCTTGTAAGGTCAAATAAAATGTCAGAATATGTAGATTCATAGATTATCAACCCTGAGAAGGACCTTGAATATTACACATTTTATAATTTGGATCCTTAGCACAAACAAATTGAAACACTTGATAAGTGTCACTTCACCATGGTACCAAAAAATTGGCTAAGATAATTCTCTATGTGTCAGGCCTCACACTCTATCCTTCCCAACAATTTTATGATGAAGATTGAAGGGATACGTTTTGGATACTCCATATCTCACTGCAAATGTGTTACTGAATTCTGTATCAGATACTGCCTGTGACAAGTGCTAGAAGAAACAATGAATTACAAATAAATGCTGGTTCAGTTGATTCCTTCTGCCATGGTGAAAAAAATGAATTTGTTTAACGGGTGAAAATAAAGCTATTGCATAGAAGTCAGGGGATACAGGTGGGAACATCACAGTTACTACCCAGGATAGTTGAAATTAAATATAGCCTAGAGGCAGGGAATTGAACCAAGTGATCTGGCAAGGTCCCATCAGCCCTTTCTCTGTGGAACTGAATTGAGAAAGTATTATTGTTTTTAATTGGTTCCCATTCGACCTTATTAAAAGTTTAAGTGTGCTTTTACTCTAACCTTTTATCCTCTTGACATTTCCTTCCCTGTATTTTATAGGTCCATTTGTCTTCCTTCATCATAATTTTCCCTTTATATTTTACAGTGTTTCCTTCTGGAAAAATATGGCCTGTCTCCTTGCCATTTGTTAAAGGTACCAATAGCGAAATATTCTTGAGGATGGAAATTGCCTTTATGGGCTGAGTTGCTGAAAGAATTATATGAGGCAATTACTTCCATCTATGAGACCTGGGCCATGTGTTTTAACAATAATTGCTTGCAAATATGTTTGCCTTTAAACTGTAATCTGTTTGAGAGTAATCGTATTTCTTTTCATCCTTGTTTCCCCAACAGCCTGACATGGAGTAAGTTCTCAATAAATCTGTTGAATGAATTAATAATTGGTAATGTATTATAATTCAAGTATCCATCTCTTTTGCTAGACTGAATTTAAAGATGGGGATCGAATCATGTTAATCTTTGGACTACTAGCTCCTGTATATACTGTTCATGTAGTAGGTACTCAAAATATCGCAGTGAATGAAGGAATGAGAAAAGGAATGAGACAGAATAAGAGGAACTCTGCATCGTTACTTAAGAGTTGTGGAGAAGCTCCCTCCACAACTAGCTTTCTTCTATGCCTGTCAAAGGTGTGGGCAATTCCACTGTATGTTTATGCACTGTCTGCTGCTAAGAGAGCCTCTTGATGAAGTAAGTCCAGAATTTAGTAAGAACTCAAGGTCTTTTTTAGAAGCAATTA
The DNA here is from genome assembly GCF_059928025.1 of Delphinapterus leucas. Taxonomy (NCBI): domain Eukaryota; kingdom Metazoa; phylum Chordata; class Mammalia; order Artiodactyla; family Monodontidae; genus Delphinapterus; species Delphinapterus leucas. The sequence goes on from NC_143149.1 coordinate 24,266,910, forward strand.
ACTTCTTCACAGGATGAGAGCACCGCCTACCTGAAGGGAAAAAAAAAATGATTAAGGTGGGCAAAGGACACTGAAAGAGGAATGTTTTGCACTTTGTAATGTTGCCCTAGGTGAGCCTGGCGGTAAAATGCAAAGACATTGAGACTGTCTGTTGAAGTGTGTAAATATTAAAACCAGAAAGGAAATCCATGTGCAGCAGTATTGCTATAGGGTTAAAGAGGAGAGAAAGTGAAACAAGGCAAACATACAAATGAAAAGCTTCATTTATTCATCAAAGAAACAAATAAACAAAAAATATTTTGGGGTGCCTACTGTGTCCTAGGAACTGTTATAGGTACTGTGTATATAGCAATAAACAGCAACATTTTCACTGTGCTGAAGAGTTTACCAGCTTGTAGGGGAGATTGATATTGAATAAATATAACCAAAAAACTATACCTTTACAGTTGAAAGAGCAATATGAAGGAAAAATTCCTGGTGTTGTAATGCATATAACAATGAGATTAACCTAATCTGAAAGGTAAGGAACAACTTTCTTGAGGAGAGGTCCCAGAAGATAACACTTGAGGGAAAAAAAGGCATTAGCAATACAGAGTGGGAAGGAAACACGTTCTAGATAAAGGTGAGAACATATGAAAAGATCTCAAGGCAGGAAGGGCTTGAGCATTCCTGGAGCTAAAAGAATATTATTGTGGTTAGAGTTTGCGAGAAATGGGAAGAATGGAGCAAATTAAAGTTGGAAAGGAAAGCAAAGACTTGGGACAAATTGTGCAACACTTGAAGGCCAAGGACTTTGGATTTTATTTTAATAGAGGGACATCAAATAATTTAATCCAATTTATGGGAGAGATGTAACCAAATTATGTTTTTAAAAAAGATGACCAAGGAAGATGGCAAACTAGGAAGCACCATTCTTTGCCCACAAAAGCATCAAGTAAACAACAACACACTGACCAAAGTAGCTTTGTGGAAACTCTAGAAACCAATTAAGGATCTGCAGCAACTTAATCAATTCCCAACCAGGGAAAAGGCACGCTCAAAATGATAGGAAAATTTGGACATGCTTGCTGACCTTTGCCCCACACCCTACTTGGTGTGGCATGGAAGGAAAACAATTCCTGGTTCCTTTTTTAGGTTGGAAATAAAGTAGAACTTGTTTGCAACATTCTGGCTTTATGGGGGCTGCCCAATGGACTGGTTTCTGTCTCACCTGACTTGGAGCACTGAGGGGAATGATGGCATAGTTTGGCTATCGGGTTGGAGGTCGCTAAAACAATTGGCAGCCACCATGATGTGAGAGAGCTTCAAGAGGACTTCAGACTCATAGATGACTTGGGGCAAAAGATTACAGGCAAGGGAATACAATAGAATACCTAAGGTCCTGAGAAAGAATAGGGATGAGACTCTTAGGGGAAATTAAGACATTTAAAAGCAGTCATGAATATATGGTAACAGGATGAAAGCACACACACTGGCCCAGAGAAGATTAATGCACAGAAAAGGACTGAGAAGATCTTAAATCTTCACACCAGGCTTTTTAGTGAAGGTCTTTCCCCATAAAGAGACAGTCTCCAAAGACTGGGTGGGATGGCTGTCTTTTAAAATGCCCAATTTTCAACAAAAGGTCATAAGGCATACAAAGAAATAGTGAAACATGGCTCATTCAAAGTGGCAAATCTCCAAAAACTGACCCTAAAGAAACACAGGCTTCAGGCTTACTTGACAAAGATATTAAAACAACTGCCTAAATATGTTCAGTAAGATGAAAAGAGAACACAGATCTAAAAGAAATTAGGAAAATGTTATAAGAACAAAATGAAAGGTACAAATTATAAAAAATAGCCAAACAGAAACTCTTGAGCTGACAAATACAATAATTAAATTGAAAAATTTACTAGAGGTTTTGTACTTGAACAGGCAGAAGAAAGAATCAGTGAGCTTGAAGACATGTCATTTGAAATTATCAAATCTGAGGACCAAAAAGAGAAAAGAATGAGGAAAAGTCAGCAGAGCCTAAGGACTTCTGAGACACCATTATTTGGACCAACATATGCACAATAGGCATCCCAGGAGAACAGGGAAAGAAAGGAGTAAAGGGCAGAAAGCTTATTTGAAGAAATAATTGTGGCTGAAAAATTCCCCGGTTTGAGGAAAGACATGGGCATACAATACTATAAGCTCAATGAACTCCAAGTAGACTAAACCCACACTGAGACATAATATAATTAAACTGTGGAAAGTCAAAAACAGAGAATCTTGAAAGCAGTAAGAGAAAAGCATCTCATCACATTCAAGGGATCCTCAATAGAATTATCAACATATTTCTCAGCAGAAACTCTGTAGACAGAAAGGCCACAGAATATATATTTAAAATGCTGAAAGAAAAAGCCCATCAACCAAGAGTTCTATAACTGGCAAAACTGTCCTTCAAAAATGAGGGAGAAATTAAGACATTCCCAGATAAAGAAAAGCTGAAGGAGTTAATTACAACCAGACTTGTCCTACTAGAAATGCTAAAGGGAATCCTTCAAGTTGAAATGAAAGGATTCTAGAGAGTAACTCAAAACCATATGAAATATGAAGTTCTCCAGTAAAGGTGAATACATGGACAAATATAAAACTTATTATTGTCATTTTGGTTCAGACTCCACATTTATTGCTTTATAGGATTTAAAAGACAAAAACATGAAAATAATTATAAAAATAAGTTAATATTGGGACTTCTCTGGCAGTCCAGTGGTTAAAACTCCATGGTTCCACTGCAGGGGTCATGGATTCAATCTCTGGTCAGGGAACTAAGATCCCACGTGCTGTGCAGTGTGGGCAAAAAAAAAAAAAGTTAATATTTGCACAATATGTAAATGTATAATTTGTGACATCAATAACATAAACTGGGGAGAGATGCAAAGTACAAAAGCTGAAATGGATAAATTCCTAGAAACGTACAATCTACCGTGATTGAATCATGAAGAAATAGAAAACTTGAACAGATCTATAAAGAGTAAGGAGATTGAATTAGTAATCAAAAACCTTCCAGAACCGTATGGCTTCATTGGTAATCCTACCGAACACTTAAAGAACAATTTCTCTAAATTCTTTCTAAATTTTTAAAAATCCCCCTCAAATTCTTCCAGAAAACTGAAGAGGAAGGAACGCTTCCAAACTCATTCTATAAGGTCAGCATTACCCTGATACCAAAACCAGACAAAGACTTAACAACAAAAGAAAACTACAGACCAATAACCCTGATGAATATTGATGCAAAAATTCTTAACAAAATACAAGCAAACAGCACATTAAAAGGATTATACACCATGACCTAGTGAGATTTATTTCTGGAATGCAAGGATATGTGAAACATATGTTTAACAAACAAAAATCGATTAATGTAATACACCACATTAATAGAATGAAGGAAAAATCCACATAATCATCACAATTGATGCAGAAAAAAACATTTGAAGAAATTCAACACACTTCTTATGATAAAAACTCTCAAAAAACTAGGAAAAGAAGAAAAGTATCTCTACATAATAACTAAAATCATACTCAGTGGTGAAAGACTGAAGTATTTTCCTATAAGATTAGGAAAAAACAAGGATGCACACTGTCACCATTGCTATTCAACATCGTACTAGAAGTCCTGGCCAGAGCATCAGGAAAAAAAGAAAGAAATAAAAGACATCTAAATTGGAAACAAAAAGTAAAATTATCTCTGTTGGCAGACAATATGATCTTATATGTAGAAAACCCTAAAAGTTCCACACAAAAAAACCTTGTTAGAACTAAAACAAATTTAGCAAAATGACAGGATACAAAATCAATACACAAAGATCAGTTGGGTTTCTATACATTAACAATGAACAATCTGAAAATGAAATTAAGAAAACAGTTTTATTTAAAATAGCATCACGAAGAATAAAATACTAATTATTCAAGGAGGTGAAAGACTTATACACCCAAAACTATAAGTTTTGCTGAAAAAAAATTAAAGACACAAATAAATGGAAGGGCATCTGTGTCCATGGATTGAAAGACTCTTATGCTGTTGATACTACCCAAAGCAATCTATAGATTCAATGCACCCCATATGAAAACCCCAGTGGTGTTTTTGCAGAAATAGAAAAACCCTTCCTAAATTTCACGTGGAATATATGGGACCCTGAATGGTCAAAATACTCTTGAAAAAGAACAAAGTATGAGGTCTCACACCTCTTGATTTCAAAACTTATTACAAAGCTACAGGAACCAAAGTAGTGTGGAACTGGACTAAAAATAGACATATAGACCAATGAAATAGAATACAAAACTCAGAAATAATTTCTTACATACACAGAAATCAAATATTTCAACAATGTTGCCAAGACCATTTAGTGGGAAAAGGACAGTCTTTTCAGCAAAAGTTGTTGTGTAAAACTGGATATGCACATACAAAAGAGTGAAAGTAGACTCTTACCTTAAACCATATATAAAATTCATTACTCTGGGGCTTCCCTGGTGGTGCAGTGGTTGAGAATCCGCCTAATGATGAAGGGGACACGGGTTCGAGCCCTGGCCCGGGAAGATCCCACATGCTGCAGAGCAGCTAAGCCCATGCGCTGCAACTACTGAGCCTGTGCTCTAGAGCCTGCGAGCCACGACTACTGAGCCTATGTGCCACAACTACTGAAGCCTGTGCGCCTAGAGCCTGTGCTCTGCAACAAGAGGAGCCACCGCAATGAGAGGCCCACGCACTGCAATGAAGAGTAGCCCCCCTCGATGTAACTAGAGAAAGCCTGCGTGCAGCCATGAAGACCCAACACAGCCAGAAATAGATAAATAAATAAAATTTTTAAAATCTTTAAAATTCATAACTCAAAATTGATCAAAGACCTAAAAGTAAGAGCTAAAACTATAAAACTTTTAGAAGAAAACAGGGGAAAACCTTCATGATGTATTTGGCAATGATTTCTTGGATATGACACCAATAACATAGATAACAAAAGAAAAAAACAGATAAATTGGATTATGTCAAATGTAAACATTTCTGTGCATCAAAAGAAACAATAGAGTGAAAAGGCAACCCATAGAATGGGATAGAATATTTGCAAATCATACATTTGATAAGGGGTTAATATCTAGAATATATAAAGGAGTCCTACAAGTCAACAAGAAAAAAATCAACCTGATTAAGAAATGGCTAAAGGACTTGAATAGACGTTTCTCCAAAGAATATATACAAATGGCCAATAAGCACACAAAAAGAGGCTCAAGATAACATTATTAGGGAAATGCAAATCAAGACGACAATGGGATACCACCTTGCATCCATTAAGATGGCTACTGTCAACAAAAAGAAAACTAGTGTTGGTGAGGATGTTCAGAAATCGGGATGCTCATGCACAATTGACAGGAGTAGAAAATAGTGAAGCTGCTTTAGAAATTAAAAGTACAGTTTCTGTATGATTCAGCAATTTCATTTCTGAGCATATGTCCAAAAGAATTGAAATGAGGGTCTTGAAGACATATGTGTACACCTACGTTCATAGCCGCATTATTCACAGTAGCCAAAAGGTGGAAGCAACCCAAGTGTCCACTGACAGATGAATGGATAAACAAAATTTGGTACTCACGTACAATGGAATGTTTTTTCAGCTTTAGAAATGAAGGAAATTCTGACACATGCTACACCATGGATGAACTTTGAGGTCATTATGGTAATAAGATAAGCCAGTCACAAAAAGACAAATACTATGTGATTCCACTTATATGAGGTCCCTAGAGTAGTCAAATTCATAGAGACAGGAAGTAGAATGGGGGTTACCAGGGGATGGGGGTGGGAGAGAAAATGGAAGTCACTGTTTTTGGTTACAGAGTTTCAGTTTTACAAGATGAAAAGAGCTCTGGAGATGGATGGTGGAGATGGTTGCACAGCAGTGTGAGTGTGTTTAATACTGCTGAACTATACCCTTAAAAGAGTTAAGACGGTAAATTTTATGTGCATTTTACCACAATTTAAACATCATAATAATAAAAAGATGACTGTTAGCCTCCAGTTCACTTATATGTTCCTTCCCTCTCAAAGCAGTTTTATTGAAAAAAAAAAGTACAAAAATGATTTAAAATGCCAAGAACTAGGGTGAGGTATAGGGACACTGGGCCGTGAAATTGATAAATATCTTGCAAAAGTTTCACAGTGTAACTGAATGTTGACCAACAAATTTGAGGGGAGGAGGGGGGGGTGAGAAAGGGTAGTATCAGGGAGCTAATTCTTTTGTCTTTCATAGAAAGATGTTAACAGATTTTGCTTAAAAGTAATAAAATTAGGACTAGTGATATATGTTTGAGATTTATTGAGGTAACAATAAAAGAACTAAAACATGCTTGATCAAAAGTGATACTTTCAGTAAGTGGGCCTGGAATAGTAGAGCTAGATTGCAAAGCTCTAAATTTTCATATTACACCCTTTATTATTCTTTAAAGGTTTTTATTTCATGTACATACATCATTTTAATTACAGTAATTTAAAACATTACAGAATATAGAAAAGTAGCAATACAATCAACACCTCTGTTCCTAATACCTAGATTTATCAAATCTGAATATTTTACCATCTATGCTTCAGATATTTGTTAAGAAACAGTGTTATCACTAACAAACGTAGTAAGGTAGATAGCTAGGGGGAAGCAGCCGCAAGGCACAGGGATATTAGCTCGGTGCTTTGTGACAGCCTGGAGGGGTGGGATAGGGAGAGTGGGAGGGAGGGAGACGCAAAAGGGAAGACATATGGGAACATATGTATATGTATAACTGATTCACTTTGTTATAAAGCAGAAACTAACACACCATTGTAAAGCAATTATACCCCAATAAAGATGTTTAAAAAAAAAAAAAAAACAAAAAAAACAGTGTTATTACAAATACATTGGAAGCCTCTTCCTACGTCAGAGGAGGTTGATGTTTGTCATCTATATTTTATTCTATGAAGGTAAAACACTAAATAGTATGTTCAAAACATTTAAAAAATGTATATAAATGGCATCATCCTTTCTATATCATTCTGCAGTTTTATTTTCTGCTTTATATTTTTGAGAGGAGGGGTTTTGAGTCCTCGAAGTAAAAATTATGACTTATTGCTATTGGTATTTATTTATAGAAAATATATAATTATATAACAATATAACGCATAAGAATCCCTGTTGTGTAACTTGCATGAATAATGTTCTATAATCAAAGGCATTATGAACTTTGTATCAAAATGATCATTGAAGTCCCATTTGGAGCAAAAACTAAGGAAAACATTGACAGAAAAGAGGAACCTCTTTTTTAAATGATGAATATTTTTTTCTATTTTAATTTGGATAAGTTTTTCTGAACTGTATCCAATGTCAATGTTCATAACAATATATGCGTTGCATAACCCATTTGCCAATGTGCCTTTGCTGAAGAAGTTATTGAAGTTGAATAAAACTGTAAGTTTTTTCTCTGCACAGGAGCAGTTTCTGAACTATTGAGAGAAAATGTTCCCAAGGACCTTAACGATTAGACCCTCATGACCCCAGGCAGTATTATAGGTGCTGAGCTTCCATTAGAAATCATATTTGTCCCAGAGTATTCTATGTATCATTTCATCTCTTCTACAGTCTTAGGAAATAGACATTATTTCCTCATTATTCAAATGAGATAATTAGAGCACAGAGGCTTGTGAATCACCCATGGTCACATAGGTACATGGTGTAATTGGGACTTAAAGCCAGGTCTTTCTTCCTCAAGAGACTGTATTCTTTCTATTCTCTGCCAATGCAGATAAATCTATGAAAAGATGTAAAAGTATGATTTGGGAAAATGAATTTAGATCATTTTCTTTTCCTAGTTCTCCATCTGATTTTCTTGGAGAAAATTTGTTGTTTGTGAGGTTTCCACGTATTTTTATTTGGCCCTGGCTATGTGATTCTTTTCAAGGCCTAAAAAAGGACCTTTTTTTCTCCCAAAACTGATATTGATAACTTCTGGCTGAGATTATCAACTGTGCCAGAATGTCTCCTTCATCTCTTCCCTGTCATACACATGCATGTATATTTTATTTCCATGGCTATTTCCTATCTTCTTCCTTCCCCAGGTTCCTTTTGTAGATCAAATACAGCTCATGGCATTGATAATATCTACTGTACCTTCTTACGATGTAGCTGTTTGTACCAAATGAGAAAACAAATGTAAAAAAGGTTTTGCAAACCATGATAAGCTGTACATGTCAAAGAGATCAAGAAATATATATTTCAGTTTGAAGGTTAAGGTCACTCTCATGTAGGTAAGGATTCCCAGCGATGTCAATGAACAGGAAAAGAGATACATTTTACCCCGGTTTTGTTGATTTCTTGAAAACTTATGGTCATTATTTTGTTCTTTGTAGATAAAGGAGAAAGAATGAGAGTATATACAGTGCTTTCGTATGCATATAAAATAGCAGAAATCCAGGGAAGTGTTATAATCATGCATTTTTATTTTAGTAGATAGGTTTTTTTTTCCCCCTGCAATTTAAAACTGGTGATTTTTATTGTGTGTAAAGTATAACTCCATACAGTTGATTTTAGAAAGTTTTAAAGTTCAACTAAAACAAAGAATGCCACCTTCGTGCAACTCCTTCAGATCTAGGCATTGAGCGGCAGTGGCTGCTAACATTTCCCGAAGAGAGACAATTGAACACTGTGTCTTCTGCTGAAAGAATACACCACTTCCTAGAGTCGTATCAAAAGCAGGAAGCTACATCCGATCTAGCTTCTGGATCCAGCATCGAATTTACAGGTAATCCAGCAGCTAGATGATAATTTTAAACTACTCCATGAGGATTCAATCTGCAAAATCCATACTCTGAGAGTCTTTATAGGAAAAATAGCATTAATAAGTAAATTTTAAGGACAAAATAAAAGAGATGGGAGGGAAACCTGTAAATTAAGGCACAAATCATATTGAAAAGAGATTATAATCCCTCAGCTTTGTATTCATGTCTTTTGTCACTAAACTTTTCACAGTGCCTTTCCACCCTAGGAGGGGTTACCTACTCCACCCCATGGCACTGGGCTCTGATATACTCAGTTTTCCCTATTACTAACATCTTACATTAGTATGATATATTTGTTATAAATAATTAACCAATATTTATACACTATTATTAACTAAACTCCATAATTTACTTAGATTCCCTTAGTTTTTACCTAACGTCATTTTCTTCTGTTCTTGGATCCCATTCAGGAAAATACGTTACACGTAGTTATGTCGCCTTAGGCCTCCCTTGGCTATGGCAGTTTCTTGACTTTCCTTGTGTTTGATAACTTTGACAGTTTTGAGGAGTATTGGTCAGGTGTTTTGTAGAATGTGCCTCTGTTGGGTTTGTGTGATGTTTTTCTCATGATTAGACTGGGATTATGGGTTTTGGGAGGAAGATCACATATACCAAGGGTATATGCTATCACATGACATCACTATTGGTGTTGACTTTGATCACCCAGCTGAGATAGTGTTGGTCAGGTTTCTCCACTGTTAAATTCCTCCTCTTCCTTTTCATACTACACTCTTTGGAAAGAGTTACCATGGAAAGCCAGTATTTGAGGAGTGGAAAGTTATGCCTTTCCTCCTTGAGAATGTCTGTATAAATTATTTGGAATTCATCTGCATGGATTTTTTTCAAATCCATGCATTTCATTCCACTCTTTTCTTGCTTGCATGGTTTCTGATGAGAAGTCTGTTGTAATTCTTATTTGTGTTCCCCTATAGGGAAGGTGTTTTTTTCCTGAGTTCTTTTAAAGTTTCTTTTTGTCTTTGTCTTTCTGCAGTTTGAATATGATATGCCTAGGTGTAGGAGTTTTTCTTGTTTTATTGTGGTATTTATCCTAGTTAGTGTCCTCTGCCCCTCCTGGATCTGTGCTTTGCTTTCTGTGATTAATTTAGTAAAATTCTCTATTACATAAAACATTTCTTCTTTTCCATTCTCTCTTTCTTGTCCTGTTGGTATTTGAATTCTGCATGTATTACACCTTTTGAAATTGTCCTGGAGTTCTTGGATATTCTGTACTGTTTTTTTTTTTCCCCCATTCTTTTTTTCTCTTTGTATTTCAGTTTGGGAAGTTTCTGTTGACATATCCTCAAGCTCACGGATTCTCATTCTTTCCTGGGCTATGTTAAGCCTACTGATGAGCTCACCAAAGGCATTCTTTACTACCTTTTTGACTTCCAGCATCTCCTTTTGTGTTTTTTCTTAAAGTTTCCATCTCTTTACATTATATATTTGTTCTTGTATGTTGTCTATTTTTTCCATTAGAGCCCTTAACATAGTAATAATAGCTATTTTAAATTCCTGTCTGATAATTCCTTCTGAGTCTGATTCTGATGACTGCTTTGTCTCTTTAGACCTTTGTTTTTCTTGATTTTTGGCATTCCTCATAAGATTTTGTGGGGAGCTGAACTTGTGTTGGGTACTAGAGACTAATAAATGGGCTTTCAGTAAGAAAAGTTATGTAAATCTGGGTTTAATGTTTGATGTAGCTATGGTGCCAGAGACTTCAGATCCCTCCATTGTCCTCGTTTTTGTCTCCCTTCTTGACTTTGGGCTTCCTATGTATTCCTCTGTAGTGAAAGTCTGTGGCTTGCAATTCTTTCATCTGTAGCCTATTATCATTATACTGGGGCTCTGGTAGGGTCGTGGTAAAAGGTGGGGAAGGGGGAACAGTCTATAATCTTAAGATTAAATCTCAGTCTTTTAGTGGGTCTGTGTCTCTTGGCTGTGACCTTCACAATAGTTTTTCTAGTGGTGTAGCTTTTAATTTTTTTCTCCCTGCTCCTTATTTCCTTCCTTGTCTGCAATGTTCCCAATCTATTTTTTGAAGCCCTGACTCCTGTTAACTATTTTTTTTTCTCTCTTAGATGAGACAGAAAGCCTGTGGGGGGGGGTGTCTAGAATTTGAGGAATGACCTTCCCCCATCTGAGATAAGACTCAAAATTGCCTTTTCTGATATAGGCCTTTACTGTGGAGAAGGTGCTGGGATTATTTGCAGTGATCACCCTTGACCCTCTCCCTGCCAGAGCCATGAGGAGATCTCAGCTGTGACTCTGAACATGCCTTCCCTCCAGATTTTCAGGTGTTCATTTACCTGCAACCTCAGTTTTCCTATGGGTCTGAGAAAAGTCATTGATTCTCAGATTGTTCAACTTTTTCTTATTGTTCATATAGGAGTGATGCCTTCCAAGTTATCATTATTTTTAAATTTATTTATTTTTGGCTGCGTTGGTTCTTCGTTGCTGTGTGTGGGCTTCTCATTGCAGTGGCTTCTCTTGTTGTGGAGCATGGGCTCCAGGCGCGTGGGCTTCAGTAGTTGTGGCATGTGGGCTCAGTAGCTGCGGCTTGCGGGCTCTAGAGCTTAGGCTCAGTAGTTGTGGCGCATGGGCTTAGTTGCTCCATGGCATGTGGGATCTTCCCGGACCAGGGCTCAAACCTGTGTCCCCTGAATTGGCAGGCGGTTTCTTAACCACTGCGCCACCAGGGAAGCCCCCAGGTTCTTTTTATTTCAGGGCTGAACCTGGAAGATTTTGTAATGTTTTAAAGTGTCCTTCATACAAGTCTGGCCCATGACTTAAGTTTATTCCTGCATATTTATTCGTCTTTGTTGGTATTTAGATAAGATTTTCTCTATCATTACAACTGTTAGCTTATTTAAATGAAGGCCATTGATTTCTTCATGTTATTTTTATATCTTGCTACTTTACTGAATTCTTTTGTTGGTTAAGTTTCTTTTATCATTCATTCTCTGAGGTTATAATATCTGCAAGTAGAGGTAATTTTACTCCTTCTTTAAACAATTCTTATACCTCTAATTGATTTCTCTTCTCTAATTGCACTGGCTAATACCTGTAGTACAAAGTTGAATAGTCATGAGGATAGTGGACTCTTTGCCTTGTTTGTGATTTTACTGGAAATGATTCTGATGTTTTCATATATATATATATATATATATTTTTTTTTTTAGGACATATATATAAAGTATATATACACATTATATATATATAGATTATAATACATGTTATCTGTATATAAAATATATAACATCATATGTAATTATATAATTATCATATGATAAGTATTATGGTTATATACTTATTATAAAATAATTATATAATTATATATAACATATATTATATGTTATATATATATTTTATTATGCTAAGAAAGTAATTATCAGTTCCTATTTTCTTGAGTGTTTGCACCAGGAATAGTTGTTGAGTTTTGTCAAGGGAATTTTCAATATCTACGGAAATCGTCATATGATTTTTCCTTCAATTTATTAATATGGAGTATGATATTAATGGATTATTTTATATTGAACCAACCTTGCATTTCTAGAATAAATGCTATTGGTTATGTTGTATTTATTTCTTATTGTTATATAAGATTCTGTTCACTAGCATTTTATGTAGTATTTTTACATCAGTATAAGTATATAACTCTATAGGTGTTGTTTTTTACTTAAAAAATTCAGATTTAGTTATCAGTGTAATACTTCATTAAAAATTATCTTCATTAAAAATTATCCCTTTATCTTCAATTCATAAAGCATTTGAAATACTGACTCTGAAAGTTTGACAGAATTTTCTTCTGAAATTATCTGGGCAAAGTGATTTTTTTTTTAAGTGGCATAGTTTCTTTATTTTTATCTTCTGTGAAAAATATTATTTATTGATAATGGAGTCAAACACTGTTAGCCTGTATTACCCCAGGAAATTATACATTTCATGTAGGTCTTCAAAGATATCTGAATAGAGGTCTGCATAATAATGTCTTAGGATGTTTTTAATTCTTTTGTTTCAATGGTTGTTTCCCCTTATTATTTCTTATTTTTCGTATTTGTGATTTCTCCCATATTTCATTAATTTCTTTAAAGTAAACCAACAGTAAGTTTCTTTGTTAAGTATACTATTTTTCTATTTCCTCCCTCATTAATTTCTACTTTTTATTTTTTTCCTTCTTTGTGCTTTCTTATTACTTTCTTATTCTTTTTATAGGGTTTTAAGCTGGTATTTAACTTCTTCATTTTCATCCTTTCATTTTCTTGACTTGCAAAAATGGAGTTTTGTGAATTTTCCTCTAAACATTAATTTCAATATATCTCTCTATTATCATTACTTTTTAGAAATTCTGTCATTTCAATTTGTATTTTCGCTTCACAAGAGTGTTTTTCATACACCTGTTGTATGCCATTTGTATGTCTTCTTTGGAGAAATGTCTGTTCAGGTCTTTTTTAATTGGATTATTTATGGCTTTTGTTTTTCATTTTTCGTTTTTGCTATTGAATTGTAGGAGTTCCTTACGTATGTATTTTGAATGTTAACCCTTTATCAAATATATGTATTATAAACATTTTCTCCCATTCTCTAGGTTGTGTTTTCACTTTGTTGATTGCTTTTTTTCTGTTCAGAAGCTTTTTACTTTGATTGATCTTATTTTTCTATTTTTGCTTCTGTTGTTTTTGCTTTTGGTGTCGTATCAAGAAATCTTTGACAAGGCCAATGTTAAGAAGTTTTTTCTCTTTGTTTTTTCTAGGAGATTTACAGGTTAAGGTTTTACATCTTTAATCCATTTTGAGTTGATTATTGTGCATGGTATAAGATTAAGATCCTATTTCATTCTTCTGCATGTTGATATCTAGTTTTCCAAACACCATTTATTGATCAACATCACTAATCATCAGGGAGATGCAAATCAAAACCACAATGAGATATCACCTCACAGCTGTTAGGAAGGTGATTACCAAGAAAACAAAGGACAACAGTGTTGATAGGATGTGGCAAAAAGGGAACCCTTGTACACTGTTGATGGGAATGTAAATTGTTGCAGCCACTTTGGAAAACAATATGGAGGCTTCTCAAAAAATTAAAAATAAAACTATCATATAATCCAGCAATCCCACTGGTACTTGTTTGGAAGTTGCATTTGCATAGCAAGATATGATTTTTACTTGGATTTGGGGAGGGAGAGAGAGAGTATCAAAAACCTCTGTGAGACACCTCTTGGCTTCCCTACTGATTAAGACTTTATTTTTTTTTTTTTTGCGATACACGGGCCTCTCACTGTTGTGGCCTTTCCTGTTGCGGAGCACAGGCTCTGGACGCGCAGGCTCAGCAGCCATGGCTCACGGGCCCAGCCACTCCACGGCATGTGGGATCTTCCCGGACCGGGGCACAAACCCGCATCCCCTGCATCAGCAGGCGGACTCTCAACCACTGTGCCACCAGGGAGGCCCCTGACTTTAGTTATTCTTGAAACCTGTTTTAGAATATTTTGGCATTCTTATTTTAATCTTTAGAATGATTGTACAGAATGTAAAAACTCAAAACTTAAAAAAAGCTCTATTTTAACTAGTTTGCATTCAAGTACTTGAAAAATGGACATTTCGTTACAGATCATGTTAGGTATATCTACCTTACTATATCCATGGCTGTATGTTTTCTAATGCATCTACCCTTTCCTAGTAATACAGAATGAGGCTGTGGCTCTTAAGTAGGCAGTTTTGGAAAGAAAAAAAAAAATCTAGATGCTGCTCTTTAGGGATAAACTAATCATCACACCAGCATATCAAAGAAACCCAAATAACCTACATTTACACCTGTTTTAAATCAACATCTTACTCCAGTCTGTGGATAGAAATTCAATGTGTAGTCTCTGTGAAGCTCATAAAAGAACAACTCTCCATTTAAAGGGTCTAATGGTCTTAGAGCCCCTTGAGGAATCTAGATTAATGGAGATTAGTCAGAGAATTGTAAAACGTAGGAAATCCAGCTAGTGAATGTGTAACACTTGTATCCAAAAGGCAAAATGCTATCTCATGAGGCAAAAGCAAACAGAGAGAAATATCCACAAATGTAATAAAATACGGATGACGTAAGTTTTTCCTGTTGTGTTTTTTTTGGCTTTGCAGATACAGTGTGGGTTTATATAGAAGTACATCAATTATATCAGCTTTATTAAAGGGTAGATTATGAAGAAACCGATATTATTTGTCGCCGTTCAATAGTTTCTGTATTCCCTCCTGATCCTGCTATCAATAATCATCAAAATACTAAGCTGGCTTCCACCTGGGAAAGTCATCCCCAGAGTAGCTGTTTACCTTTTTAGGCTTTAAATCACATGTGTTGACCTAAAACTTAGAATTAAAATACTACCAAAACAATTGCTTCAATTTTATAAGGTAAAGCTCAGTTTGCAGCCTCTGAGGTGGGTCAGGATTATTCTTGTAGCCTCCATCTAAAGGAAGTGGAATCCAAGGTGTAGGACAGTAGTGAGATGCCAATGTCACCCAGTAATAAGTGGAGGACTGTGATGAGGACCAGTGATTCCCTGAGGAAATTGAGGCCTCTCTGCCTGAACCAAGCTTGGCCAGGCCCAGTGAACTCATTTGTCCTAACTCCACAGGTTGGTTTGGGTGTACTCAAGATGAAATTTATCTTTGCAATATTTGTTATTTATTATCAAAATTTGATGAGCAAAGTTATAGTAAACACAAGATTTTGGAGACAAAAATAGTGGGTGATTATTTTGAGTTACTTGACTAAGTTTTAAGATAGGAAAACTAGTTAGCATATAATATTGAACTGAGTGCTGTCAATTCAAGCCATTCCTATCTAAAGGCTAATGGGAAACATTCCCTACTTGGCCATAGCAAACATCTCACACTATTTCTTAGTTGTTACTTAATACTGCCATTCCAGTGAGTCAAGGGACTGCTTGTCTTAGATTAGTTCAGATTTTAAAATTTCATATACCAGCAGAAGTTCACAGAATCTGGAAATTTATGTAGCATTTTTATTGTGCCAAGTAGGGCCTTAAAAGCAATTACCATTTGCAATCACCTTCATTTCAAAAAAGAAAGAGAATTTTAACCATAAGAAAAAATGGAAAGACATGCTTTCAGAATCAAGGACAGTCCCTCAAATGGGACAGCATTATAAAAACCTGTGTTTTCCTATCTTGGTTTTGGTTTTCGTTTGTTTATTTTCATTTTGCAAAAGAGCAGTGTCAGTTTTGTCACGTGCTGGCATTAGCTTGAGGACCAGTGTCTGATGTCTGTGCCTGAGACTTTTAAGCAATGTAACCAGAACATTCTCTCATAGCCTAAGTGAAGTATGACGAGAATTGTGTATATCATTTCATAAAGATAACTTAGAGGGAGCCGAAAGAGCCTCTAATTGGCCAACATCAAAACAGACAGAGAAATAAATATAATTATGGGGAGAAACTGGCAGAGAATAAAATACCAGTGCTTTGTAAAAGCAGTGATGGAGATGAGCAAATTTCAATCTTAAATGAGACATAAAGAGGATAGCAAATCAGCTGAATTGTTTAATTAGAAACAACAATTCTCAATGAGAAGAAAAGGGGTTAACTTTTAAAAGAATGGCTCAATTTATGATAAGCCCTAGAAGCTTTAGACTAAAAACAAATTGTTTTCAAACAGGCATGTGTTTGGAAGGACAGTGTATCTTCATAGTCACCTCTGTGTGAGCTGTTGGGATCATGAGAGCTTGACTTTCTGCCTTGTTTTAGCTGCTCGACACAAGGTTTTGTTGCCAGTTGTGGGAACACTAATATAAAAAGCAGAATTTATATGTGTTGTTGGTACGTATAGATCATAATTGAGGGCCGTGAGAAATGTGCAGTTGTTATTTCATTGCACCAGAAAAGCAAATGTTTCTGTTGTGTTACAGGTCTGTGTGCTTATACCTTCCTAACTTGCTCCTTTCAGAATAATTTCCCCAGAGTCAAATCCCAGCCAACTGCAGCCTTTACATATTGAGGTGGGCAGAAATGCTACCTCGAGGCTTTTTCTGAAGTTGTTAAAGGTTGACAGGTACTTTATTGGTTGGCTCAAGGATGAAATTGTGGAGGTTTTCACACCAAAACAGCTGCACTTAAATTTTCCATCCAAAACACCTCCCCATTTATTCAGAATCAGGGGATAATTGGAAAAGTAGTTTCATAAGATTCTGGCTTCTTAAAAGAAAATAAAGTTGTTTAAAAACATGCAAATTAAAAAAAAAACAACATGCAAATTATTTTGTTGTCGTTGACTTTTCTTTCTTTCATCGTGTAGTTGTACATTCGTTCATGCCCTGCTTGGTTTTCTATGTTTGGTATCTACATTTGTTTTGTTTCAGGTCTAAGATGTTCTTTTACTCCAGTAAAAACATTATTCATTGTACCAGAGATGACACAGGGAACCCTCGTTATCTATGCAAGTGGGTGAAAATACAGCAAAACAACATGGATTTTCATGGATAAAATTTACACAGTTGAACACAGTGCATTTTATCACTACGATAAATATTACCATCTTTTCCTGATTGTTGCCATGTAATTCTTATGAGAAACAAAATTAAAATAAAAAAGAAAAATCAATTCTGTCTCTTTCCAAAATGGTAAGTATATATGTCAAGTTCCCTAAGAACTGTTAATGGCTTTTATTATTAATTTTTTTATCCCAGATGTAATTACATTAAGTAATTTGGTTTCCAGAGGAGTTTGAATAATTAAAAAGCACCTGCTGATTTTCTCCAGTAGAGTAAAAAAGTATTTTAATAATATACAAACAGCAGAAACTGAAGAAGAAAAGACTTAAGTAAAGGATCAATTAACTAACCAATTTATTAATTTTCAAATTTCAAGCTTATCATTGCATTTATACCAAGACTTGCTACCCAGTAGTTACAAATGGATGATGTTAGTGAGAAATTAGCTACATTGTTGTGTTTTTTTGTTTACCTTAATGATAAATGCTTCCCTTCCCCCTTTGGCTTGTTCAATATCCATATGGGAGACATGAACTCTAGGTGACTCTCTTGATTACCTATGGAATTGGAGTGAAGGTAGTATGCTTAAATGATATCCACAGTTAATCTTGGGACATTTTAGCTTTCATTTCTTCAACCTCCCCATTCCTCCAAATTATTTCAGAATCACTGAGATGCAGGAAAATGTGCTGAGTGTGGTTTTTTCCATCTCCTACTTTGGCTGATTACCTTAACAGAAGTCCAGGGAAAATGGAGTGGTCATTGTGCAGGCATGAGGGAAGAGACATTGAGTTTAGCTTCTCATCATTAAGTAAGCTTGGCTGAATTTGCTATGCTCTTTTCCTTGCAAAGCATTTTTCTTCAGCCTCAACAAGTTCTAACCTACCTACTGATGAGACTTGTCCTGACCCTTCTCCGTGCCTAAAAGCTGCTCAGAACCTAAGACAAAGGGTCCAGCTGCTGCGGAACTTCTTCAAATGAAGAGCATTCTACGTGGGGTTAGGGATGGGTGGCTGGCTAAAAAGAAACTCTTAAAAAAATTTCAATGAATCTCCTATTTTTTTTTAAGTTTGGACTATCCCGTAAGTAGCCATTATTTTTATTTATTTTGAAAAACAAGTGGCAGTTCCAAACTAAGAATCCCTCAATTCATTTCTTTGTAAATAATGTATAAATGAATAAATCTATTTATAGTCTCAGTGTTCACCATTAAGAATCATTCTAATTTCTCTGGTTTTAGGGGAAAATAGACTGGCCATCCAAGATTTAAGCCTTCAGTTATCTAAACACCAGGAGGTGCTATAAGATAACATTAAGGAACATGATTCCCCCCACTTCCTAGATTTACAGGTTTGAAATTATAGTTACACAACGTTCATTAACAGAACTCCTTTCTCTGAGAAGGTCCTAAATGGCCAGATTCTAAGGTAACAGACCATCCCCTGGATCTAAAGGACTCTTTCAAGCGAGGACAGCAGCCTTGTCATTAATAAAGATTTGCAGAGATATTTTCTACATGCCTAAAACCAGGAACTCTTTGTGGAAGGATAGTAATTAAAGAGTACTGATACTGTTTTTGTGTGTGTAACACAGTTTAAAATTGCAATCAGAAAACCAGGTGAGACTGCCAAGTGAAATTCTGGAGCTGGTGTGTTACTTCTTGCCTGGTGTATTTACTCTTCCAACCATATATCAGGTAAGTCTGTGAAGACAGCCTTTTCAGGTACACAGTTAAAGAGAAATGTATTTGTATTTTTCTAGTGAACATACAGCATCATCTCTTTGGGGAAGCTTCTAATGAGCAATTTTTAAGAATTATCAGGCTCATTGAGATATAATTTACTCAATATGAAACCAGCCAATTTGAAATGTACAATTTGATGAAATATATATAGTCATATAACCACCACCAAAATCATAATGTAGAACATTTTTTTGGCCTTTTTTTTCTCTCCCATCTGCTTTTTTAAAAATTGATGTACAGTTGATTTATAATATTATGAGTTTCAGATGTACAACATAGTGGTTCACACAATTTTTTAAAGGTTATACTCCATTTATGGTTATTATATTGGCTATATTCCCTGTAGAACATTTTTATCACCCCCCAAAAAAGTTCCTTCATGCCCCCTTTCTTTTTTTTTAAACATCTTTATTGGAGTATAATTGCTTTACAATGGTGTGTTAGTTTCTGCTTTATAACAAAGTGAATCAGTTATACATATACATATGTTCCAATCACAGCACATCCTGGACCCTGGCAATCACTGATCTGTCTTCTATACCTCTACTTTTGCCTTTTCTAGAATTTTATATTAGTTTTTTGTGGCTAACATTTTTTACTTCTCATAATTCTTTTGAGATTCCTCCATGTCACATGTATTAGTAGTTTATTTTTATTACAGAGTGGTATTCTATTATATGGTTATATCTCAATTTGGTTTATATTCACAACTTGATGAACATTTGGGTTCCTTTCAGTTTGGGGATGTTATGAATAAAGCTGCAACAGAGATTCTTGTGCAAGTCTTTGTACGGACATATGCTTTTCCTTTCCTCTTGGGTAAATACTGGGAATGGAATGGCTAGAATGAAAAAATATATATATATTATATATATATGACATATATATATTATGTATAGAATATGTAACTTTTTTAGAAACTGCTGCAGTATCTTCCAAACTGGTTGTACCACCTTACATTACCACCAATAGGTATGAAAGTTCCAAATCTTCCACACTTCACTAACACTTGGTATAGTTGGTCTTTTTAATTTTAGTCATTTGTAGTGGTTTTAATTTACATTTAAAGAGTAATGATACTGAGTAGCTTTATGATTTTACTAAACCTCCAAAACTCTACTTTTGAAAAGTTTTCATTCAAATATTTTGTCAGTTTTTAATTGGCTTGTGTTTTCTTATCATTGAGCTTGGGGAGTTCTTTATATATAAAGATACAAATCCTTTATGAGATTTATGTTTTGTAAATATTTTCTTCCAGCCTGTGGCTTGTCTTCTTATTCATTTTTTTTTCAATGAGCAGAAATTTTTAGTTTAGATGGTCGTCTTTATCAATTCTTTTTCTTTTATGGATCATACTTTTTGTGTTGTTGCTAAGAAATCTTTGCCTGACTTAAGGTCACGCAGATTTTCTCTAAAGTTTTCTTCTAGAAGTTTTATAGTTTTAGGTTTTACATTAGGCCTATGATTATTTGTGTTAATTTTGTATATGGTGTGGTTAGATCAAAGTATTTTTTGCCCATGAATATTCAGTTTTTATAGCATCCTTTGGTAAAAAGACTATCCTTTCCTGCTACATTGCTTTTGCACCTTTGTCAAAAATCAGTTGTGTTTGTGGATTTATTTCTGGACTCTCTACTGATCTAATGATCTATTTCTCTATGTTACACCAGTACCACAGCCTTGATTCCTGTAGCCAGGACTAGCTACATAATTTGTGGGGTCGAGTATAAAATGAAAATATGGGTCCTTTTGTTCAAAATTAAAAACTTCAAGGCAGTGACAGCAGAGCATTACACCAAGCACAGAGCTTTCCTAAAAGTGGGGCCTTGTGCAACTATGTGAAACCGGCCCTGATTGTAGCATTTTAATATGTTTTGAAATCAAAATCAGGTAGGGTTAATATGTCAACTTTGTTCTTCAGTTTCAAAGTTGTTTTGGATATTCCAGGTTCTTTGTATTTCTGTACGCGTTTTAGAGACACTTTGTCAACTTCTTGGGAAAAACTTGAATTGTTTCTTAGGGGTACAGTGAATGTATAGATCAGTTTGGGGAGGATGTCTTCACATTATTGAGTCTTCACGTCAATTTAGGGCTATTCCGGTTATTTATTTTTCTTGAGTGAGTTTTGTATTTGGTGCCTCTCATGGAATTTGTCCATTTCATCACAATGTCAGATTTCTTGGCATATAGTTACCCATAATAGTCCCTTAGTCTTCTTTTACTACATGGAGAATCTCTAGTAAGAGCACATCTCTCATCTCTGATATTGGCAATTAATATTTTCTTCTTGTTTTATCAATTTTATTGATTTTCCTCAAGGATTGTCTTTTAGTTTTATCGATTTTCTTTATTTTATGTTTTTTATTTCACTGATTTCTGCTCTTATTTGTATTATTTGTTCTCCTCTATTTGTTTTTCATTTAAATTCCTTCTCTTTTTCCAGTTTCTGAAGGTGGGAACTGAGATTGATTTGGGCCCTTTCTTCTTTTCTAATATAGGTACTTAGAGCTATAAAGCTATAATTTCCCCCCTAATTATTGCTTTAGTGGCATCCCACAAATTTTGATATGTTGCGTTTGATTTTTATTCAGTTAAAATATTTTCTAATGAAAAAATTCTTCTTTAAGTCATGGGTTATTTAGAAGTATGTTATTTATGCTCCAGATATTTGAGAATTTCCCAAACATCTTTCCATTATTTATTTTTAATTTAATTCTATTTTTGTCAGAGAACATTGTATAATTTGAATCTTTTCAAATTTACTGGGATTTGTTTTATCACCCAGCCTTGTTTATTTTGGTAAAATATTCCATGTGCACTTGAGAAAAATGTATATTCCACCTCTGTTGAGTGGAGTGTTTTGTCAATTTCAGTTAGGTCAAGTTGATTGATAATGTTGTTGAAGTCTTTTTTGTTTGGCTATTCTTCTATCAATTTAAAAGAGAATGGTATCCAACTATAATTGTGAATTTATTTCTCTTTACAGTTCTATCAGTTTTTCCTCATGTATTTATAAGCTGTTACGACATGCAAAAACTTTTAGGATTATTATGACTTCCTGCAATATTGAACTCTTTAACGTCATGAAATGACCTCTTTATCCTCAGTAATATTCTTTTCTCTAAAATATACTTTGTCTTATTTTCATATAGACACTCCAGTATTTTTTTATTACCATCCTTTTACTTTTAATCTGCTTGTGTCTGTATATTTAAAGTATGTTTCTTGTGGGTAGAATATAGCTGGTCATCATTTTTAATCCAATTTGACAATCTCTACCTTTTAATTGGGATGTTTAGAGACCTTACATTTAGTGTGATTATTGATATGGTTAGGTATTAGTCTTTTTACATTTGTTTTCTGGTTCTGTCTGTTCTTTATTCCCCTTTTGTACATCTTCTGCCTTTTTCTTGGATTTATTGAACAGTTCTTATGATGTCATTTTGTATTCTTAGCTTATTAGCTATAACTCTTATGTTTTAATTTTTAATGGCTACTTTAGGGTATATTTTATGCATTTTTAAGTTATCACAGTCTAAGTGATATTATACCATTTAATGTATTGTATAATAGTATTACTTCCATGTCTTCCATTCTTTATATTATTGATGTCATGCATTTTATTATACATGTGTTATAAATACCATAATACATTGTTATTATTTTGGTTTAAATATATTTATCTTTTAAAGAGAGGTAAAGAATAAGAAGAATGTCTCACACACTATATGTTACCATTTCCAGTATTTTTTCCTTTGTGTAGACTCTCATTTCCATCAGGCATTATCTTCCTTCTTCCTGAAGGACTTCCTTTAACACATCTTACACTGTGGATCTCCTGGTGATGCATTCTTTCTGCTTTTGTATGTCTATAAATGTCTTTATTTTGTCATCGTTATTAAAATGTGTTTTTTCTGGGTATAGATTTCTAAGTTGACAATCTGATTTTTGTCTTTCAGTACTTTACTGGTTACTCCATTGTATGCTCACTTGCATTGTTTACTAAAGGAGATCTGCTATCAGCATTATTATTGTTCCTAGTAATATAATGTGTTCTTCCTGCTGCTTTAAGATTTTTTCTTTATCATTGGTTTTGAGGAATTTGATTACAATGTGCTTTTGTGTGTTTTCTTCATGTTTCTTGCACTTATAGTTCATTGAGGCTCTTCAATTTGTAGGATTATGATTTTCATTAACTTGAAAATTTTTTCAGTCATTATTTTTTGTGTCCTGTGCATTCTCTTCACACCTTTAGACAATTCAGTCATATGCATATTAGGCCACTTAAGTTGTCTTGCAACTTTTTAAAAAAATTATTTTCTTCTCTGTATTTCCCATTTTGGATAGTTTCTACTGTGATATATTTAAGTTCACTAATTTTTTCTTCTGCAATGTCTAATATGCTATGAATCCCATCTAGTGTTTATTTCATCTTAGACACTATTTTTCATTTAGAAGTTTGATTTGGGTTATTTTTATATCCTCTTTGTCTCTACTTTTGATATGATATGTGTGAAATATAGTTACAGTACCAATTTTAATATTCTTGTCTGCTAATTCTAACATCTGGGACAGTTCTGGGTTGACTTTGAGTGATTTTCTTATCATCATGATTCATATTTTCCTGATTCTTTGCATAACTAGTAGTCCTTGATTGGATGTTAGACATTGTAATTTTATATTGTTGGGTACTGAACATTTTTATATTCTTGTCAGTATTCTTGAGCTTTGTTGTGGCATGGAGTTAAATTACTTGGAAAGAGTCTGATCTTTTTGTAACCTGCTTTGAAGATTTGTAATGCAGGGCCAGCATAGCATTTAATTTAGGGCTATTTATTTCTCACCAATGAGGCAAAATCCTTCTGTGAACTCTCCCCAGTGCTCCATGAATTAAGAGGTTTTCAAGTGTGGCTGGTGGGCGCAAGCACTAGTGCCGGCACTGTCATGCATGTGGGCCCTGTTTTCTCTAATCCATTTGGTTGGCTCTTTTCTCTGGACTCCCCAGTTTCCTTCCAGGTATGCTGATCAGTACTCAGGGAGCACCCTCTGCAGGCCTCCTGGCTCTCTCCCTCTGTTCAGCATTTTGTTCTCCAGTACTCTTTCCTGCAAACTCGAGCCATCTTCATATCCTTAGATCCTCAGCTCCATCTCTACACAGGTTGTCAACCAGGCTCTGCTTGTGTTCCTCCTCTCTGTTCTGTGGCCTGGAAGTTCCCACAAGGCAATATATCTGGGACAATCAGATGGATTAACTGGTTTGCTTCTTATCTCTCTAAGATCTCTGTCTGTCATTGCCTGATGTCTAGTATCTTGAAAACCATTGTTCTGTGTATTTTGTCTTTTGTTGTTGTTGTTATTTCAAGTTGGAGATTGAAGGGTAAATCTGGTCCCCTCTTACTAGAAGTAGAAGCAATTCCCTTACTCTTTTCCATTTTTTGGTATTTTTCATTGAGATACAATTGACATGCAACATATTAGTTTCAAGTGTAGAACACAATGATTTGATATTTGTATGTATTGCACCCTTTTTAATTTTTTGACTTCATTTCTCAGTCCCTGGCTTTAGTTTAGATAGATGTTTATTTTCTGTCTCACCAGAGGTCAGGTACTCTAGTTTACTTTTTGTTGAACATGAGTAAATAAATAAATAAAGGGTATGATCGAAAGGGGATGATTACAATAAACATGGAAATCTTAAAGCTTTCTATAATCAACTATCAAGTTATCTTGATTTATAATTGTTCCATGTTCATTATCAGCAGCTCTTTTGTAGAGATCTGGAAGTTTTTTATTGGTCGTTGTTCATGATTTCTAGTGATATGGGAAGGGTTCTTTCTCCTTAGCAGAAGAGAAGGTCGAACACTTTAAACTTCTGTTTTGAAGTGTCAAGAAAATTTTGTTTACATTGTAAAATCAATGAAAATATTGAAGCTTTTCTTTCTGGAAAATATTAAATATTTAAATAAGAAAAATTTTAGTTTGTTCCTGTGTAGTTTGATTGGTGATAATTATGAGAATTATATAATTTAAATCTAAACTCTTGATGTTTCTGTCTTTTTTTGGCAATTCTTCCTTATGTTAACTATAAAAACTCTTTTTGAGAATTACTGAATCAATAATTTTCACAAAGTATCCGATTCCTCATTACTCTTGTCAGTATGAGAAATCCCATTCGATTTATGATGTTACAATATTTGTAACTCTAATGGTTCAGTTCTGACAAATTTTTATTTTCTTTAAAAATATTGGCACAAGGTTAAATTTCAAACAATATAAAATTCTCCCTTTGCGTTTATATATCTATCTAACTTTGGGAAAATTTACAGAAGAGTATTATACCCACTGTTTTGACCTTTCTTTTTTCATAAGCATATCTTGAAGGTATTTCTTTGTTAGCTTTTACATTTCTCTTTTTTAAATTGCTGCAAAATATTATTTTATTTGCATGTATTATAATTTATATAACCAGTGCTCTATTGAAGTTTTAAATAGAATTCTTTGTTTAACCAAAAGTATTAGTATCAGCTATAATTATTTCATATTGGATATTAAACATCTGTGAACCCTTTTGGGTTTGTATTTTATTTACTGAATTTTCTGGAATCTTTGGACCATTCCAGTTGGCACATTTAGATCATAATTTTTGGCTAAGACAAAGTGTGAACGCTTTAAAATGTCCATGAAAGCAGCCTCTAGAGCAGCTTCTCTTGGCAAAGCACAGCGCAGAACCAAGCCAACAGAGGCCATGAGGTGTCAGTACCCTTTCTGTAGGTGTTTCAGAAGAACGCTGTAACTCATATTTGGAATGTGAGAGTTAGTAGTTTGGCAAAAATGAATAACACAAATAGGTCCTAGTCTGATGATCATACATTACAAAAAATGTTGGATTCATATTTGCAAACATTTATGGATTTCAGGATTTTTGAAAATTGATATCTAGCCTGTGAAATGAGGCAAAATAGTTTCAAAAGCAAGGTTTAGGATTACTAAGAAATTTCTGATACTATTTTGCAACAAGATTGATGAAACTTTTTGAAAAAAAAAATATAGAAGAAAGGAAGATCACCTTGAAAATAATACAAATGTGCCACACATTTAATACTTTTTCTCCTAAAAGCTAAAGCTGCTTCCTTAGATATCATCAGGTTATATGTCACTGTAGTCATGGAAGAAAGATTAGGGAAGGAATCACAGACATCTGTGGGCTCCCCATTTTCCTCTAGGCGGAAAGGAGGGACGACTAATATTTATTGCTCAAATTTCTTAGGTGAGTCACCTGTCATACATTGTCTACTATAATCTTCAGAAAAACAGTGTGAGGGAGCTGTTATTGGACCTGAGATTCAATGATATTAGGAGTTTGAACAAGGCCATATAAGCTATTAAGTGACAAAGTCAGGATTTGAACCCAGATCTACCTTTTGCCAAATCCTGTGCTTATTTCTCCAGAAGGAAGGTTTTTCCCACTATAGGATACTGTGTGCGTATGTATGTGTGTGCATGCGCACACATGTGCATGTCTGGAGAGTTGCTCCAAGATTCACAAACACCTACATCCTAACATAAAGAAAAAAATCTGCATAGCCTGCATTTGTTTTGAAGAGGAAAGGAAATACATTTTCATGTGAGCGTGAGCCCACTACTTTGTACTCTCCAAATACTCTATTTGCAAAAATTGATGGGGGTTGGAGGCCTGACTAAGAATTTGACCTTTGACGACTTAGAGACAACTACATTTAAAAAATGTGTGCTCTTTGGTTGGTTGTCACTGGAACTGGAAAAAAAGAGAATAAAGTTCTCATGAGAGGAGGGTCTTAGTAGAATGGAAGCAAAGTCTAAGTGAGGATGGATTTGTTATGAAGAGATTTCTGTGGTCGGGACTGGAGGTGAATTGTTTGGAACAGTGAAGTCTGACATAAAATTTGAAGTTGTTCCCTGTTCTACGTTATAATTATTATTTTTTATCAGTAAGTCTTCAGGTAAAATTTTACATGTAATTTCCTTGGGTTGGTTCTAACATGGGTAATGAGGGAAGGGGTGATGTCTCAGGTGGGGTAAAATAGTGAGGAAAGGGGAGGTAGCAACCACAGAAGGTTAGATGGTGAGCAGCATCCCAAGTATGCAGCAGCTGTAGTTTAAAGGGGGAGGTGGGAGAGATTTTGCTTCTCCTCCAGCTTCCATTCTGCTCTGCCCTGAGAATCCTCAGCAACAGTAGGACACTGGACTTACCGTAGTGGGTGAAATGGGGATTTCACCATTTTCAGTCCCCTGAAATGGGGATTGAACCTAAAGGAACCTAAAGCAGATTCTGTGAAGGAGGCTAGAAGATTTAGGGACACTTACTTATTTTTAATTTTTATTTTATATTGGAGTAGAGTTGATTAACAATGTTGTGTTAGTTTCAGGTGTCCGGGCAAAGTGACTCAGTTATACATATACATGGATCTATTCTTTTTCAAATTCTTTTCCCATTTAGGTTGTTACAGAATATTGAGCAGAGTTCCCTGTGCTCTACAGTAGGTCCTCGTTGGTTATCCATTTTAAGTATAGTAGTGTGTGTATGTCAGTCCCAAACTCCCAATTTGTCCCTCCCCCCAACCAGGGACATTTGATTTAAATGACTTTCATCCTTGTTGGGCTTTCTTGTTTTGCCATTTGGGGCAGTTATAAGATGCCTCACAAAAATATTCCTGAAGTTACTCTCAATATCTCTGAAGTGAGAACTGACTACATTGTCAAGTTGACAACTTGTGTCCTTACAGAGAGAGAAACTGCTGCTGGGTTGCTTTCTTGGTTTCCTTTGCTTGGTTTTCTCTCTCTCTTTCTTCTTTTCCTTTTTTATATGTGGGGGGTTATGTGTGCAGATGGGTCGAATTCCTTACACATAGCAAGTGGCTTTCTCTCCAGGTGTTTAAAGTTCACACTGAACATGTTGTAGGTTTTTGAAACAATCTCATGGATATAAGAAGACTGAGAAATTGAGGCACAAGGAGAGTAACGTGTTGTAGCAGAATATGGAGCATATCCACAACAGCACGAGGTAAAGTGACCTGTGTTATTTTTATAGGTTATAGAAGCTGTCATTGGCATTGCTTCCATGTAATTTTTTTCTGAAGTTATTGATGGAAATGGGGAGAACATAACAAGGTTAAAGAAAATTTTTATTTTACTCTTAGTTAAATTCAAATAATACTAACCCATTTTTTGTTTTTTTTAAAATAAATTTATTTATTTATTTAATTTATTTTTGGCTGCATTGGGTCTTCATTGGTGCGCGCAGGCTTTCTCTAGTTGTGGCGAGCCGGGCTACTCTTCGTTATGGCGCACGCGCTTCCCATTGCGGTGACTTCTCTTGCTGTGGAGCACGGGCTCTGGAGCACGGGCCCTAGAGCACGCAGGCTTCAGTAGTTGTGGCTCATGGGCTCTAGAGCGCAGGCTCAGTAGTTGTGGCGCATGGGCTTAGTTGCTCTGCGGCATGTGGGACCTTCCCGGATCAGGGATTGAACCCGTGTCCCCTGCCTTGGCAGGCGGATCCTTAACCACTATGCCACCAGGGGAGTCCCAATACAACCCCATTTTAAGAGAGGTAATTTAAAATGTCCATTTTTTAAATGTAATGCTTCAGTTGTCTATTTCTTTGAGCCTCCTTAAGTCAAGTCCTGGTATTAAAATTTTTTAACTAGATAATTACCTTTCCTTTGTGTGGGAGGAGTCTCTCCTCTTCCCAAGAGCAAAGTCATCTTAGCTATTATTTTTCCTTCATAAAGTCTCCTCTGGGACTGTCATTTATGATTCTCAATTTAAGCAACCTTTTCTCAATGTCTGCAACTTAAGTACATAATACTTTATATTGTTTTTCTGGCTTATTTAAGTAAATTACTGCAGTCGTTCCCTGGTCCACCCATTCATTAAAAACTGATGTGATATACAAAACTATTTGAATATTTAGACTTTTAATCTTCCTAATGTAAGTCAAATATTAATATATCCTTACATACCTCCATTAAGAGACAGCTGTGTCACGGATAAGAGCATGGACTTTGAGATGAATGCCTGGGTTTGGATCCAAGCTCCATCACTTACCAGCTGTGTGAAACTGATCAAGTTCCTTAATCTCTGAGTGTGTGGTAACCTCATCTGAAAAATGGCAATTAAATAGCATGTCCCTTTTATAGTTCTTGTGAGAATTAAATGAGCTGATACATGTAGAGCAGTTAGAATGGTGCATGGGACACCGTTACTATTTAAGTTTGGCAAATAAGTTTTAAAACCAAACTCAAGCAAATTTATCCCATGGTATTTAATATTTTTGACATTAGAAAGGACACTAAGAAGCAATTTAACTTAATAGTTAACAGCAAAATATCATGCTAAAGTCATCTCTATTTAATGCAGTGGTATGTAGATTTAAATCATACTTGATGTTGCTGCATTATCCCAATTGTTGTAGGAAATTGTTTAATTAAAACATTTTTCCTCGGGCAGTATAAAAAGATATGAATAATAAAATCCTGAACGTATAAGTATATAGGCATCATTATCATAGCATCTATTTTATTGTTTATAATTTTACTAATTCTAAGCCTTTTTTAAAAAACGAATTTTTAAGATAATTAAATATATTATCCTTATTGCCAATCTTAAGAATTTTCTCTTCAGTTGAATTCATTTTAACAATAAGGAAAACCAATAGGGCACTTTTGCCTATACATGTCATTAACCCATTTTTTTTTTTTATACCTGCTTCATCCTGGTGAATTTCTTCCCCATTTTTATTGGGCTCAAATCCCTGAATTATAGTCTGTGATTTTTTGGTCATTCTGAATCTCCAAATGGAAACTGATTTGAGAAACTTTAAGTAACATGCTAAACTACCCTAGGATTGAGGGTTGAGAAAAAATAGAGAGTAGATTCTGGTTAAAGTTTCATCTGTTCATAGGATAGCCTTGTTCTCATATATGGAGGACACATTCTAGGGTCATCCCATGATTTCCAACTCTTGATATTCACCAGGTGTACCAGCTCTCCTCCCCTTTGGGTGTGGGCACAACCCATGACTTGTTTCTAACCAATAGAATATGGCAAAGGTGATGGAACGTATGTGATAATGTGCATGTGCGTTTGCAACACGAAATTGTGATGCCTCTGTTGTGAGGAGACTCGCTCCCCGTCCTGCTCACTTTGAAGGAGCAAGCTGCTATGTTGTAAGAAGTCCACATGGCAAGAACCGTCGGCCCCCAGTCTGGCAACCCGCAAGGTACTGAATACCACTAACAGTCGCGTGAGCGAGGAAGTGGATCCTTCTCCATGCAAACTCCAGATGAGGCTACCAGGCTGACTCCTGGCTGTAGCCTTGCAGACTACCCAGCTAAGCTGTGCTCAGACTCCTGACCCATGGAAACTATGAGATAATAAATGTGGTTTTTTAAGGTACTAAGTTTATGGTAATAGATAAGTAAATGATGAATACCGATTTTGGTGCCAGGAATGGGGTGGTGCCACAACAAATACCTAAAAATGTAAGAGTGACTTTGGAACTGAGCAGTGGGTGGAGTCTGGAAAATTTTTGAGGAGCATGGTATAGAAAGTGTCTGAAATCTAGAGGTGTTCAATAAATATTCACAGAAGTAAAGAAGAAAGGAAGAATGATAGGAAGGAAGAAAGGAAGGAAGGAAAGATTAAAAGAATAAAGGAAGGAAGGTTGGTTTGTACCTGTGTCAGACTAACTTGGTTTATTATACTAACTTGAGAGATTGGTATGTTGGTACTTGGGCAGTTTGATAAATTCAGAGGTGAGAACTGGTAGAGCTATTTCCTGAGATTGGACTTCTATAAGTGATTCTTATCACAGTATTAGAGAACACAGCAGTACTGGGACATCACGGACTTGAAGTCCATGTGCATTTTTTCCTGCCCAATCAAGTGTGTAACTGAAAGTAACCTATGCACTGCCCTGGGGGGCAGTTTTGAAGCCTACCTGTGCATATGTTGTTGGAAACAAAAGTCAGCCAGACCGTTTTACATTTTCAGATGTTCCATGTTGTCTTGTTTTCTTTAAACAGCTTTCTTGAGGTGTAATTTATATAGCATAAATTTACTTGTTTAAACTGCATAATTTAATGATTTTTTAGTAAATGTATAGACTTAAACAACCATCATTATAATTCCCTTTCAGATTATTTCCAACGCCCTATAAAGATCCCTTGTGCCCACTTGCACTCAACCCTTGTCATTCTCACCTTCTGCTCCAGACAGCCACTCACTGATCTACTTTCTGTCTCATAGATTTCCCTTTTCTGTGCATTTCTTGTAAATAGAATCAGGTAATATATGGTCTTTTGCACATGGCTTTTTTCACTTAGCATAATATTTTTGAGGCTCATCCACATTGTAGCATATATCAGCACTTCATTCCTCTTTATTGCTGAGTAACATGCTCTTGTATGGATAGATCCCATTTTGTTTGACAGTTCACTAGTTGACGGACTGGATTGTTTCCACTTTCTGTTTAATAAAAATAATGCTGCCATGAATATTCACATGCAAGTGTTTGTGTGGAAACATATTTTTATTTATCTTGGGTAAATTCCTAGGGGTATAATTTCAGGGTCATAACTTTTGTCATGTTAACTTCAGGACAAGATTTTGAAAAAAAAATTTTAGGGCCTGACAATGCTCTTCATAAATAGTATTTATTAAAGCTCTATTTATTTGATTTGTGCGTTTAAAGAAAAAAATGTGGAGGATGGGTTGCTTATTTTATTTTATATAATAAGGAATATTGCAAATATAAAAGAAAAGCACACCTTTAAATTTAAGGGACATGTATTACCAACTCTCCTCCGTTGCTGTATAAAGTATAGCTCTAGGTATTGAACACTTAATGTCTCCCAACATGATTTACTTACAGGAATACTTGAACCCATGTTAAATGAAACTAAGTCTTTAAAATTAAAGTTTATGGATCTAATTATCATACACCTTAAGGAAGAAAAAATAAGTCATTTTATATGCTTAATTATATAACATCTCTCAAGGGCAGAAACATAAAACTAATCATCGTGTACTGATGTACGAATAGACAATTTATAGCAAATAAAATAAGAAACTATGGTCAGGAAAGACCCATTGTTTTTCTTATAATGAACTGCAATTGTCTTCGCATTTTCATTGGCCAGGTGAACAATTCATTGATCTGAACAGGGAGAATCATGAGCATAACTGGGTTTTCAGAAAAATGAAAACAAAAACAAAACACCCTACAGCTTTTATCATATTAATAAAGTTCTCTAGAAATTAAGTTCAAAATATCCAGAATGGCTTTCAACTCATATGCTGGGTATATGACACTTCTTATCACTTTAACATTTATTTACTTACGTGTGGAATTCTAGAACAAAATCTTTTAGTGAGGATTAAAAGTGTAGTTTTCAGGATGAATATAAAAAAGAAAGTAGACATTTATTTAGCTTGCCATCCTCCTAGAGTGGAATAGATTAAAAATGGCACATGATTTAAGAAGGACTGGCATAAATTAAGGAATGATGGAGATTCTTTTTTTTTAATTTTATTTATTTATTTAGTTAGTTAGTTTTGGCTGCGTTGGGTCTTCGTTGCTGCACATGGGCTTTCTCTAGTTGTGGCGAGTGGGGGCTACTCTTGGTTGCGGTGCACAGCCTTCTCACTGCGGTGGCTTGTCTTGTTGTGGAGCACGGGCTCTAGGCACACGGGCTTTCAGTAGTTGTGGCACGCAGGCTCAGTAGTTGTGGTGCACGGGCTCAGTTGCTCCGCGGCATGCGGGATCTTTCTGGACCAGGGATCAAACCCGTGTCCCCTGCATTGGCAGGAGGATTCTTAACCACTGTGCCACCAGGGAAGTCCCAGGAATGACAGATTCTTGATGGGTCCCAGGGAAGGTATACAAGGTTGTTGGTGTACATTCCTGAATGCTTTCGTTTGGTTATATTGGAGGGCAGCCATATTATCCCTGGAGCCTTCTTCTGGGTACCACTGTCAAAGAGAGAACGATGAGCAGCCAAAGCAGCTCAGTGTGGTGTTTCTTATGTTCTAAACTTCAGGTATGAAAGGCTGGGCTGTTCACAGACCAGAAGTAAGTAGGTCACAGTTCTTTACAATACCAAGCGTTTAACAAAGTCACCTCATTTTTTTTGATGTCCAGATGTTACATACACATTTTTCAATGGCAGGAAGCTTTAAAAACATTATACGTACACATAATGGATTACATGAGTATCTAAATTAGGACACAAAATTGGGGGAATTGGGCTTCCCTGGTCGCGCAGTGGTTGAGAATCCGCCTGCCGATGCAGGGGATGGGGATTCGAGCCCCGGTCCGGGAAGATCCCACATGCCGCGGAGCAGCTGGGCCCGTGAGCCGTGGTCGCTGAGCCTGTGCGTCCGGAGCCTGCGCTCTGCAACGGGAGAGGCCACAACAGTGAGAGGCCCGCGTACAGCAAAAAAAAAAAAAAAAAAAAAAAATTGGGGGAATTTATAAGTCAATTTCTGCCTGGAAAAACTAACGGGCAACACTGGGTAGCTAATGCTTTTCGGGAAATTACCATGTGCTAAGCATTGTTCTAACTGCTTTATATGTATTAATACATTTAATCTTCATAACAATTCTACGAGGTAGGTATAATTATGATCCTCCCCATTTATTAGGTGAGGCAACTGAGGCACAGGAAGTTAGGTTAATGGCTCGTTTACCTAATGGCAATGTCACACAGCTAGGAAGTGCTGAAGTCAAGATTTGATCTCATACTCTGGCTCCAGAGCCCAAGTTCAGAACCAGTATGCGATATCATTCTCTTTAATAATTATATAGGGACTTGCCTGGCGGTGCAGTGGTTAGGACTCCGCGCTTCCACTGCAGGGGGCATGGGTTTGATCCCTGGTCGGGGAGCTAAGATCTCTCATGCTGCGCAGCACGGCCGAAAAAAAAAATTATTCAGTCATTTATTCATATGAAGTAATATATACCCAGCTGATAATTGGCTTGTTTTCTAAACTATACACTTCAATAAAATCTTTAAGATTTGCCCATTTTTTATTGAGAATTTGTAATCATTTGAAAAGAAATTTAATGAAGTTTAATACTATTAATAACTATTTGGAAAGGAAACTATTTTGTAACTCTTTTGAAAATAGAAATCATGTTTCTGTTTAATATATCCTCTTAACCAAAAATACTTTCTATAGTCATGATGGTTATTCTTTCTTTCACTAGTTCTGTCTCAGGGATTGTTGCTGGTGGATGTGCCTGGTTGAGAGTCAAGGACAAGTTTTAAGATGTTCTCCCTCTTAGGAGTCTACACCACATTTGAATGACTCTATCCCATCAATGCCAAGATTGGATCAAAGAATTATTCATAAGATGTATAGTCAGGAAAATATCTTATTATATTTAGACAGATGGCCTTTTCAGACCTTGCTTTAAATTAAATATTTTGATATTGATGTTTAGGTATTTTAATGCCAAAATTTATTTTGATGAAAGAAGCATTCATTGAATGAAAAAGCGTACTGTATGTTTTTCAGATAACCAAGATGAGGTGGAAGGCTAGCAGTTGATACCACAAATGTACGGGACTGTGGCTTAGCTAAATGGAAGGCACTTGGGAGGGGAGTATATAGCAAACTTTGCTTTCATATGTCCAAGTTAATTTATAAAATAAAATTGCTGGGAGGAGATTTATAAATTATTTCAGTAAACAGATTGTTTTTGAACACCCTCAAAATGGAGAAAAAGCAACTGTTTACCTCCAAATAATTGATATGCTAATTTTAGATAATTCTTTTACAGGCATTAAACCAAATCTCATGAGAACCACTAGTATGAGGGTAGTTCTTTGATTAGTTTGAATCGTCTCAGGCACTTGCAATTTTTTCAAAGATTGTATTTCTCTGAAAATATCCTATAATTTAACATTTCCACCCTTCCTGGCTATTCTTTCCTTGGTTACTCCAAGAGGCTACTCTCAAGTAGTGCCCTAATTTACAGGGTGCATATTTTGTACTCCTATCTGTAATTCTGTGAAAATAAAGCAATTGTTCAATGAGTAGTAATAAGAATGCAAAATTTTTCTCCCCTTGAAGCATTAACATAATTTAATGTACATTCAGTAAAATTAAAGCAGCCAATAAGGAATAAAATTCTTATTTACATTTCGAAATGATGGTAGCAAAGTGCTTTGTTACCTGTTTTGTAAATGCAAACTACACATTAATTTAAACGCTTTCAAAATTCTATGGGCAATATAAACTACTCAATTTTAAGTTTTGATTGCTGAAATCATAGTTCTTTGGTTAGGTGAAAAATAGGAATTGAATATTTGTTTCCCCCCCTAAATTCCTGTGTTGAAGCCCTAATACCAACGTAATGGTATTTGGAGATGGAGCCTCTGGGAAGAAGTTAGGTCATGCGGGTAGAGCCCTCATGATGGGATTAACACTTTTTTAGATGGGACACTAAAGAGTTTGCTTTTTCTTTTTCTCTCTCTGTCCACCATGTAAGGGTCCAAGGAGAAGATGGCTGTCTGCAAACCAGGAATCCAACCATGTTGGCACCCTGATCTTGGACTTCCAGCCTCCAGAATTGTGAGAAATAAATTTCTATTGTTTAAGCCACCCAGTCTGTGGTATTTGTTATAGCAGCCTGAGCAGACTAAGATAATCAATCCATAAAGAAGGAAATATAATAATCTAACTTCTCCTGAACGCTATATAACATTAGCTGTTGACCTATATTAATATGTAGTGAAGATATATAAGCAGAATGTACAGTGCACAAGATATGCTTATACCAAGGTAAAATAGGTAATAATGTTTATCTTAAATTACATAGATTCATTCAGACTCTTGGTTTTATAATTTGACCTGTTTGTTACTACATCTGTGAACTTCATGTGTATTTCAAGTTTTACAACATGTAGATGACAGTTTATAATGGGATAGAGCTTAAATTGTGAGAAATACTCAATTATGGTAAAAGAAATACACCAGAAGTAATACTTTGGCTGTCTTTAAATTTTATTGGAATTAGATGTCAAGTAAGATAAGATGTACAAGAGAGAGCTGATGGGGTATGGAGTAAATTTTAGGTTCTACTGATCATTTCTTAGAAATCAAAATCAATTTAAGACATCAGTTTTCAATAGTATTCTTATGTATAAGTAAAACAGCGATACGTAATATCTGGTACAACAGAGATCCATGGCTTCTAGTCTCCTGAGACATCTGTCTTCATGAAAGAGAGGAAGAGCACCAGCTCATGAGTTACGTAACCGTGAGACAATTTCCCATGTCTGCTTGCAGGTACGAATAAATGTCATAATACAGACCAACTATTATTTGTTATATACAAACATGTGGGGTTTTTTTTTTGACATTTTTCTGGATCTAATAACTACAGGTGACATTTCTGAGAAATGCAGTGTACTGAATTCAATGGAGAAAGTAGAAAAGTCTTATGTCTCCGTTAACTTGTGAGAAGTTTCATCATTCCAGTTGTCTCCAGACAGCCTGATTGTCTTTATTTTCCCTGAACTCACATGGTCTGTGACAGTCATTTGGCAATTAATTGTGCAGGGAGTTAAAATGGAGTCTGTGTACGTTTCAGGACACACAT
This sequence comes from Delphinapterus leucas, assembly GCF_059928025.1. Taxonomy (NCBI): domain Eukaryota; kingdom Metazoa; phylum Chordata; class Mammalia; order Artiodactyla; family Monodontidae; genus Delphinapterus; species Delphinapterus leucas. Next base: position 24,303,612 of record NC_143149.1, read on the forward strand.
AGGGCTAGATAGGGAGGTATTGTTGTTCTGGTTTCCTGGGAAACATACTCTGAGATGATGAGATTTATGTGAAGGAAATGTATTTGGGAATGCTTTGGGGAACAGTGGAAGTGAGGGAAGCAGAAAAAGGCAAAGGGAGAAGTTGTACTTCAATGCTGAGGCAGCAGTTCCTGCCGTCCTTCAGGGAGGGGCCCACTTGGGGGAGGCAGCTCTCTGCCTGAGGGAGGTTTCCAGGGTGTTCGGAGCCAGCCCACCAGCGGTCAGTGCTTCTGACAACTGATGAAACCAGAGCCTCGGTCCTGAAGCAGGGACCTGGGAGGTCACCACAGTATTCCCTGCAGGAGGTAACGGGACGCAAGGTGAACAGCAGAGCATCGAGAGTCAGATGAGCTGGCTTGAAACTGGTTTCTAGTCTATACCGGATATGTCACCTTGGGCAAGGTACTTACTCTGCCCCTACTGAGTGGGGGTAAGAACAGTGTAGACATCTCACTGGGTTATTGTGGAAATGGATGAGTAAACACATGTAAAGCATATAGCAGTTCCTGGAATATTGTGAGCACTCTGCAATTGGCAGGTATTATTATTAGAGGTTGCTATAAAACAATGAAACTATTTTTAAAACTAACTTACCCATATGAACATTTGTTCCTATATAGGTCAGAAGGGGCTAGTAATAAAAAAACTCCAGCAACTCTAGTTGCTTAAAATAACAAAGATTTATTTCTTGGCCATGCTACATTACGGGCTGGCTCTAGGACCCAAGCTGACAGAGCAGCCACTAGCTGGGTAATTACCAGTGGTGCGGCAGAAAACAGAGGTAGCATTTTAAATGCTGACTCTTACAACTTCCACCTGGGACTTCCCTGGTTGTGCAGTGGTTAATAATCCACCCGCCAATGCAGGGGACACGGGTTGGAGCCCTGGTCCAGGAAGATCCCACATGCTGCAGAGCAAGTAAGCCCATGCGCCACAACTACTGAGCCTGCGCTCTAGAGCCCGCGAGCCACAACTAGTGAGGCCATGTGCCACAACTGCTGAAGCCCGCGCGCCTAGAGCCCGTGCTCCGCAGCAAGAGAAGCCACTGCAATAAGAAGCCTGCGCACCGTGGCGAGGAGTGGCCCCCACTCGCTGCAACTAGAGAAAGCCCGCACGCAGCAATGAAGACCAAATAAATAAATAAATTTATGAAAAAACGCAGCCAAATAAATAAATAAATTTATGAAAAAACCTTCCACCTAGAAGTGATATATGTCAATTCCACTCATATTTCACTGGTCAGAATTTACCATATGAATACATATAACTCCGAGAGGCGGGAAGGGAAGTATAACCTACCCTTCGTCTGGAAGGAGAACCTGAATGACTCCATAACAGCCCTAATGACTATTAATGGTTTAATTTTTAAAACTACCTGGAACAATATACACTCAATAATAAGACAACTTTTCTGTTGTTTTTTTTTTTTGTGGTACGCGGGCCTCTCACTGTTGTGGCCTCTCCCGTTGTGGAGCACAGGCTCCGGACGCACAGGCCCAGCGGCCATGGCTCACGGGCCCAGCCGCTCCGCGGCATGTGGGATCTTCCCGGACTGGGGCACGAACCTGTGTCCCCTGCATCGGCAGGCGGACTCTCAACCACTGCGCCACCAGGGAAGCCCCAAGACAACTTTTCTTGAACACTTATTATGTGCCAGGCACTGTGATAAACAGCAATACTATGAAATAGACCCAATTAATATCCCAAATATTGTACATTAAAAAAGTACTGAGACTTAGTGTAACCCAGTCAATACCGTGAATCTACCTAGTGGTGAACGTGGACTCAAACTCAGGCCTGTCTGATTGCAAAGCCCACACTGGTAACTACGACTCTATGTCCTCCCAAGAACTTCACTGACAGTAGTGTGATTCACAATATTTTCAAAACACATGGTCTGTTTTCTTTTTAAAGGAATTTCTGTTGGAATCTATTATTTAGAGTGTCTTAATTTCCAAAATGTTATGAAGTCTCACATGTAGTAGAAGTCTTTTTTCCTGTTCCCACGATGGTACTGGAAGGGTAAGCAAATGAGTCGAGTGTCCCTCTTCCATTGGGTAACTCGGACAGACTGATGGAGACTCTACCATCTTCCCCACGAGGCATCCAAGGGTATCTTCCCTCCAGCCAGCCAGCGGGATGCCCATGGACCAGGCCTGGAAGTGACGCACGTACCTTCCATTGACCAGAAACCCATCACGGGGCTGTTCCTGACCACAAGGAATGCTGGGAAATGGAATTAGCTGCGTGCTGAGTGAGTCTTGCTCATGATACATTGACTATGCTTTATATTTTCATGGGATTGAAGAGATCTTAAAATGGAGCAAATATATATAAGGTTAGCAGGGCATAATCTCAAAGCTGCCTCATTGTTTGGTCTGCATTTCTCTCTTTTCAGTACTCCAGAGCAGTGTCTTATTTGGGTGTATCCCACTTTCTTTTAGTGTCCTGCCTTTCTTAAAATGTGTTGTAGTTTGCCTTTGTGCTAATGGAAAGGTTATAGTTACCCTTATCTTTCCTTTAATTGCTCCGTAAGACTGTGTAATCTATTTATAGTATTAATGCAGGAGGATACAGAGGACACTTGGCTAATAAGTATACACAAGGCTGTAGTCTGACCCGGAGGAGGGCTTCACATGCTCTTGGGCCAGCACTGCATGCTGCGGGGGCCCACCAGACCACCAGATAACTCTGGGGTCTGGTAGGAGGGCAACATCTTCAGTCTGATGCTCTAGATGGTCCCTTACAAACTATGATAAGAATTTTTAAGGGTCATACAGGGCACGTAATAGGGGAGCGAGTTGCAGAACTGGAAGAGAATTCTGAAAGCTGTTGCAATGGATTGTGAGATTTAGCCCTTATTAACTTTTAGGAGCTTACCCCTTTAATCTGGGCAGGTGCTGTTGTATTACCTACTCCCATGATTAATCATAAATAAAGAGGCTTAAGATTGGGTTCTGTATTATCCCATGATTGTAGGGTGACCATCATTACTGGGAACATGAGGGGTCCAGTAACACATATGACTTTAAAAAACTTTTTAGATGCTTTCACAGATATAATTTTAGTTTGATTCTGTCCACTAGGGAGGGTCAGGGTCTATGTTCCTCACATTCCACTTCGTGTTTCTAGCCCAGTCCAGGGTTTGTATATTTTTTACGTGGAGCATGTATTAACAACAGGTCTAAAAGTTAACAAGGCAGCTATCTGCATCATTCTTTGTAGAAGAAAAAATGGTTTCAGCCAGATTATATGACTTCCCTTAGGTCACATAGTTGGTAATAACACATTGAATTTTTTAAAATATAAATTTATTTTATTTTTATTTTTAATTTTTTTTGGCTGTGTTGTATCTTCATTGCTGTGTGTGGCTTTCTCTAGTTGCAGTGCACGGGCTTCTCATCGTGGTGGCTTCTCTTGTTGCAGAGCATGGGCTCTAGGCGCGCGGGCTTCAGTAGTTGTGGCGCACGGGCTTAGTTGCTCTGTGGCATGTGGGATCTTCCCGGATGAGGGCTCGAACCCGTGTCCCCTGCACTGGCAGGCGTTCTTAACCACTGCGCCACCAGGGAAGCCCAACACACTGGATTTTGAAGCAAGTTCTTCTGATTTATGTTTTGTTATTCTTTCCACCCAACTATGCTACTTATCACATTAAAAAAAAATGTACTCAGGAGTCAAATATTCATTCCTTGAGGATAAATTCTGGTTTTGGAAATAGCCAGAAGTAGTCTAGTATTAAATGTGGTGAATAGAGTTGGTTAGACAATGCTATTTTGGATTAAAAGGATGAGGTATATCTCATAAAATAACACATTTTTGAGACTTATAAACTGGCACGTAATACACATCCCTTAAATATTTGTTAGTTTTGAGAAAAATGCAAAAATCTTTTAAAACTCGTATCTTGACTATGCAGCCATGCAACTTTTACCTATATTAAGATCAGAACCAGATCCAAGGAAATTGAAAACAGAAACTAGCTAAGAGCGAAAAGTGCAGAGTTCAAACGATGGCTGTGTTTAAAAACTGAACTTATTTTCAGTGATTTTTTAATAAAATCTAGTATGTATCACTCAGTTTGTGATTTGGCCTTTGAGAGGGGTTATGTATAAAGGTAGTGAGAGAATGAACAGTTACTCCTATCCACTGTGTGTTAGGTGATTTACTTCATTTAATCCTCAAATCAGTCTGTGAAACAAATATTTCCATTTTAAAGAAGAGGGAAAGGCTCATGGTTTTCAGTTACTGATCAAACATCACACAGCCAGTAGGAGGCAGAGCTAGAATTAGAATCCAAGTCCATCTGTTTCAAAGCCAAGGTCTTTCTTCCAAACAATGCTGTTTCTTTTCAAAGGGGTAAGAGAGTATGGAGGTATGGTGGATTGAATGGTGGTCCCCTCAATAATAGAACCTGTAAATGTGACCTTATTTGGAAAAAGGGTCTTTGCAGATGTAATTAAGAATTTCGAGATGAGATCATCCTGGATTATCTGGAGGGGTCCTAAACCCAACAGCAAGTGTCCTTATACGAGATACATATGGGAGATACTGATGGAGAAGAGAAGGCCATGTGAAAATAGAGCAGAGATTAGAGTGGTACAGCCATGAGCAATGCTGACAGCCAGCCACCAGAAGCTGGACGAAGCAAGGAACAGATTGTCCCTAGAGCCTATGGCGGGACACTTTGATTTCAGACTTCTAGCATCCAGAACTATGAGAGAATGAATTTCTGTTGTTTTCAGCCACCAAATTTTTTGTAATTTGTTACAGCAGCCCTAGAAACCACTACAGGAGGTACAGGGAGGAACCTGCAAGGAGGATGGACACATTGATGCATTTAAGAGCAAAGAAGAAAGGCTGCTAACTTTGGAAACAAGTGGGCCTGGGGTTGATTCCCAGCTCCGCTGCTTATCTGCGTGTCCTGTAGAAGTAATTTAACCTCTCTAAGGTTTGGTTTCCTCAGCTGTAAAGTAGAAATTATAATGCATTTCTCATTGGATTTTAAGGATTTAATGGGAGTATATAAAGGACTTAGCATATATAAGAAATCAATTTACTTCCTTTTGTGGATCAGAAGAATATTTCATAGTGAAATAAAACATTATCCTTGACTTTGATTTTTTGTAAATGAAACAGACAATGCAATATAGTGTTATAAGGTCCATAACAGAGGTAAATATGAGACACAACATTGGCACAAAAAAGGGACTGACTGACTCAGGCTGCTTGAACCAGGGATGCTCTGAAAGGGGAAGACCCTTGAGCTGAGATTAAAAGCTGAATAGGCATATACTAGGTAAGAGATGTCCCCCATTCCAGAGACCCCCTATATTACCCTCTCTGAGGAATAAACCTACAGGATTATGTCTGTGGGGAGAGGAAGCAGGCATATAGGATCAAGGAGTCAGAGGGAGGAATCTGCAAAGCTGTTAAAAATTGATCTCCACCAAGGTCCATCACAATATTTCAGAACACTGGGGATAAAGAGAAGATCCCACAAGCCTTTGGCGGGTGCGGGCTGGGAACCAATCTTATAAAAAGGAACAGGAATTAGAATGGCCGCAGATTTCAGAAAAACAATGCTGACAAAGAACAATGGAGCAGTAACTTCTACATTCTAAGGGAAAATCACTTCCAACCGAGAAACCTATACTCGGCCAAATTGCCAGTGAAGTGTAAGGACCTTCTTAAAACATTTACTCCCTTTCTTGGGAGGCTGCTGAAGGATGTATTCCATTAAAACAAAGGCGTGGACCAAGAAAAAGAGAGACATTGTATCTAAGAAACAGGAGATTCAACTCAGGAGAGGAGCAAGCTCCATTCATTTGATAGTAAGTGGAAATCTCCAGATAAAAACTCTTTTATCAGGCAACAAGAGTAACTGGCAGAGGTTAGAACAGGTTGGAATTTTGGGAAGACATTTCTTTAAGAAGATGAAGCTGATAGAATAGCTAATGTAAATAAATGCAATGGGAGGGTGTTTAGACAGGTAAGGAAGGATTTGAGGTTGACTTAGGGGTAAGTACATAGAAAGTTAAACAAATGGGAAAAACTCCAAATAATTGTTTTACCTACCCTACTTCAGGGTAGGTAAAATTTTGAGCAGGGAAGGAATTTCAATCATGGCTTATTACATGGCTTAGTCCTGAATTACATACATAGGTATGATAATATAACCACTGAATATCTAATCAAAATTTTAAGACTACTGGGGCATGGAGAGTGTGCTGCTTTTTGGGAGCTAGAAGGAGAAAAAAAAAGCTAAATTCCTGTCTTCCATAGTTAATAGATAATGCCTAAAACTGAACAAAAAAAATCTAGCAATAGCTGTTCAAGCATGTTCTTGGGGTAGAAAACAAGAGTCACTAAAAGAGCTGAAAGTGAGCATTTTATGGATGGGGAAATGAGGAGTAGGGATATTTTGAGACTTAACAAATCTTATAGAAGTGGTATCATCTTGGACCATATGCATGTATCACTTTGATAAACAAAACTTGTAAAAAAAAAATGTCTTCTGTTCAAGAGTTTCCAACCTCAAGAAATTTCTACTCACTCTGGTGAAAACTTCAAGAACCTCTACCATTCCTCCCCACATTGTCATGAAATCATGGATGCTGACACTAAGCTCTTTGCTCTTGGATTCCTAGATCTTAGGGCAGTTTTAAGCATGGCTTCCATCTGAAGCCTGCTGGTGAACGGTGGAAAAGTAAGACTATCCAGGTAACATTAGCCTGTAGCAGGGTTAAGGGTAACTAAATTTGGTCAAGCTGGGGGATACAGACAATAGGAAGGTGGTTCTACTATCAACTAGCCTGTTACCATAACTTTAGAATTTGAGGCAGAAATATAACAGAAAATGTTAGGGGAGATGGAAAAAGTAAAGATGTTAAGAACAGATGAGTGTAGAGCAGATTAACTTATTAGATCATGGAGAAGACATGAAGGAAGATCTTATTCTTCATTGGACCAAGAACTAATTTCAAGGGGAAGTTTGCTGCTTTATATAAAAGAGGGAATTCTGAAGATAACTTCTATGTGACACATGATGTCAGTGTTGTTCATCTGAAAAGGTTGAACTTGATAAGGAGCTTTTCCCTCTTTGATCTTTCTGTTATTTGTAAAGAACGCAGGGTATCTCTAACTTAGCATTTCACGTCCATTGTTTGGAACTCCAGACACGATTTCCTATAGGAACAATTGCAGGTGGTGGGATCCACAGGCCAACCCTCCAATGACTCATTAGTCTCTGGGTGTCCCAACAGCACTGAACTAAACCAATGTTTCCATGGAAAAATTCAAATATGATTCATATTGAGCTGCAGGAATACTTGTGACCACATTTTTGTTCAGAAATTAAAAAGGAGTGATGAGTGGGTGGGATCAGGGATAGAGATACTCTGTAAGGGCAGGAGAGTGTCGCTACTGCAGAAGAATAAATTACAGCAGTGGAAATTTACCTCTCTTAATGCCTCTTGACAGAAAAACGATGGTATCTTGAACCCGTTGTGAATCTCATTGATACAGTTCCTAGGTGAAAACAGAATAAAGATATAGTTAGGAGCGTTTCTAGGCAGTGAGAGGTTGAAGAGACAGGAGAATGGAATTCCCAGAAGAAAGAAGAGCTCTCTGGTCATATGGCATTTGGCTTCACAATTCTCTCCCGGCCCCAAGCACCTCTCTCTCTCTCTTTCTGTCTCTCCCCCATATATATATATATATATATATCACATGTTAAAGCTTGTATAAATCAGAAGCTGCTTATAAATCGTTCTGATATCTGGTCAACCTAACAAAAACTCTTATCAATGAATGTTTTGAAATTTCACAATTAAGTAGAGAACAGCAAAGTTTAAGTGGTGAATATATAAACTCTAAATTAAAATGCTTTAATAATGAAGAACTTTTGCCTTGAGGGCCAAGGATGAAATCCAAGAATTGTACATTAATTTAACTTAATGAAGAGAAAAATAACTATTTAAAGAGTTGACCCTTTTCTAAAATTCTAGAACTAACTGCACATAACTGAATGTTCATAATATAGTAAAGAATGCTCAGTCTATCAAACACAATTTTAATCAATTATTCACTGCATCTGCATTTTTAATATCAAGATAAAATAACTTACTGCTTTAGTATTTTCCCAAATGTTTGTTCTTGGTAGGCTGACATCTGCTGTAGATAAAAGTAGGGTTCACAGACATTTTCATTCCTATTTACCATATGAGTTTTTGGCCTATCTTTCATATTGTATTAATGACCTCAGAAAAGAAATGCCCTCCTTCCCTTTTACTTTTCCTTTATAGAACATTTCAGATAATTTCCTTGCTGATTTTGGGATGTTGCCCCAATTCCATGCCTGGCACAAAGGTAATATAAGCCAGGAGATACTTTGTGAACTTAGTAACCTGTGACCGGACTTGTCCTGGGATCATCACCCTTTTACTCCTTACCTCATTCCCATGGAGGGAAGCAAGGAATACACAAAGGTAGAGAGCGGTTGGCTTAACTGGGGAGGACTGTGGCATTTTCCCACTCACTTCAGGTAAAAGAAGGTAACACCTCTTTCAAGCCAACTGAGAGGGTGCAGGGAAGCTACAAGGTGATATTGCGGGTTCCTAGAATATGAGGAAATTGGCAGCTCTCTCCTCCACTAGAGACTTGTTGAAACATGGAAGCCCTTATCTCTTCCCTGGGAGAGAGAGATCAAGGTGCTCCTTGATGTATGGAGACTGGGGCCTACTTCTGACCTGGGGAATTTTGAAGGTAGGACAGCAGATGGAGCACCTATAATGACAGAGCAAAATGAGTGGGTAGTAGCCCGCCTTGTCATCGTCTGGCATGGAAAGGATGTTTGAGTTTCCTATGGCTTGAGAGTGCTGTGGAAGGTAGAAGAAGCTATCTTTTAAAAAAAAATTTATTTATTTATGTAATTTATTTTGGCTGCGCCGGGTCTTAACTGCAGCACACGGAATCTTTTTCTTTCTTTTTTTTAGTTGTGGCATGCAGGCTTCTTAGTTGCAGCATGCACGCTAGATCTATTTCCCCAACCAGGGATTGAACGTGGACTCCCTGCATTGGGAGCGTGGAGTCTTACCCACTGGACCACCAGGGAAGTCCCAGAGCTATCTTAAAAGTACCTCTCCCAAAGGTACCTTGCTGTGGCAAGAGAACACTGTAGTCTTAGATTGGGATGGGAGGAGATATACCATTAGGGATAGGGAGAATTTCAAGAGGTAAGCCAAAACCTGGATCACCTTTGTCTGGGAACTGTGCAGTGTTGAGTACCTGCAAAACTCCTAAAGAAGCTTCCCGTGAACGTCACAAAAGTGCTAGTTATTTGGATGTCAGCCCAAAAGAGGTCACTGATAGCCAGCCAGTATTAACCAAGGAAGAACTAAAATGCAGAGTAATTTAAGCAAACAAAAAATACGCCTTTCCTTTAATTTGATCTTCATTAACCCAGACCCTGGAAAAGCCAGAAGCACAAGGGGGAGGGTGGGGAGGAAACGGGAGGGAACAGGCCAGTCTCCCCCACATGGCTGCCCGATTTGGGGTATTTGGAGAGCGGCTTGGGATTGGAGATGAGATTGCACTAGATTTAGACTGGACCAGACCCCTTTAATCCCTGCACGGCAGTTACATTAACGTAATGGGGTTGTGTTCTTTGCATACTTGTAAAAATCTGGAAGCTACAGGATCTGTCTGAAACAAGGACCAAGAGATGGAGATCCAACTGAGCGTATTTAAAAGCAGTGACTGGAGAAAAAAGTAACGCCATTTCCCACCAAGTTGAGACTGTTCAACTGATTACATGGGGATAGATTATGCAGTAAGGTGTTTTTGCTGACTGTTAAGGAGGCTCTTTGGGGATGTTATGCCCAGAGTATGAAGTTCAGAAGTCGGTGGATTCTTTCCCCAAAGAATCAATGTTTAGGGCTCAGTCTATTGGGAATGACTTATTATGAATATTAAAATCAGGTTTTGTTTTTTTTTTTTTGCGGTACGTGGGCCTCTCACTGTTGTGGCTTCTCCCGTTGCGGAGCAGAGGCTCCGGACGCACAGGCTCAGCGGCCATAGCTCACAGGCCCAGCCGCTCCGCGGCATGTGGGATCCTCCCAGACCGGGGCATGAACCCGCATCCCCTGCTTCGGCAAGCGGACTCTCGACCACTGCGCCACCAGGGAAGCCCTAAAATCACGTTTTTAAAACAAGTCCTTAATATGATCTTCATCTGTTGCTTCATTCATTCAAACATTTATTAATTGCCTTTGTCCTACACACACACAAAAGTAATTCTAAGGCAGTTGTCACTGTGATCAAGAATAAGAATAAAATCATAGTAATTGATATGCCACTGACTATGTGCTAGGCCCTCTTCTAAATGCTTTATGCATGCTAATCTAATCAAGTGTATTTCATCCTAAAAGGGAGTTACTGTACTAGCTATATTTTATAGGTAATGAAACTTGAGGCACAAAGAGGTTAATTAACTTGCCTATGGGTATATAGCTGGTAGGGTTGAAGCTGGAATTTGAACTCAGGAAATCTGGCTGTAGAGTTTATATCTAATGCCATATTATTGCTGACAATATTAGATATTTCCTCTAATATAGAGTTTAATGAGAATATGACTAAGTTTAAAAATAAGATTACAGGGTGAAAGATTAATGTGTCCTGTAAACATTGGAAAAGGCTTCAAAATCATGTTCCAGTGCCACTGGAGATCCCACCATAAATTGTAGATAGATCTTTAGGACTTGTCATGGAGAGACTCACTAGTTTCATTCCAAAGATTCAGCTGTTTGTAATACCCATTATAATATCTTCTTTGGTCGTATTGCTCAGAGAACATATCCTTTGTAATAAAATATATAGCTTAATGAGTTTCTTTGTAGCTTAACGAATTTCTTATTTTTGGAGCAGTCTTCATAATTTCCATTTAGACTTCATGACTTAGGAGATATTGCTCTCTATCTATATTTGCAGTGAATTTTGTTGGTGTTTCATTGTGGAGTTGTTTTTGAACCCTGAAACAAATCTCTTCTGATTGTTGGAGGAGGTCATCAAAAGGACATGACCACAGGTCATCCTGTCAGTAGGAGGCTCCTTACTCTAGTGCCTGAAATGTACATTTCACCTGCTATTTCCGCACTTGGACCCAGTTCAGGGTCACAGCCTTGGGAGAGTAATGTGAGCCTACCTGGACTGTACACATGACTGAACGCTGCTAAAGCCTCTATATAAACTCTTAAGATTCTGGCGGGCTGGTGCAGAGTTAGGCTTATTTTGCGGCGCCCAAGACAAGCCTCGTGTGTAAGTTTCTTTGTTTATTAAATCTGACACCCACCAATCTGGAGTTATCTGCCTGTTTCTTCAGTCTTTCTTTGCCCTCCTCTTATGGGGGCCAGTGTTGGATTTTTTCTGAACACGGATGTATTCCAGGAAAAGATGATGGAAAAGTCTTTAACTTTTTCATGTCCCAACTGGGGCCTATGTCTTATGCCAGAGAAGAGCTTAACTATGGAAAAATGAAACACTCAAGAAAGAGGGACCACAAATAGCAAGCTGTTGCTTGTTGTGTTTGGGGAATGGTGTTCTCAGGAGAAGCAGCCGGAAGATGGCTCAGTGCTGGCTAAGGGGCCGAGACCTCTTTCCTTTGTAAGAGGAGACCTTTGTGATGGAGAACTGAGCACTGTAGGTGCTGAGAACTTGGCGTTTCTGAAGTGCTATGATTATGTACCCTATCACTTCCAGAAATGGTCTTTGAAAGGCTGCCAGCTTTTTAGGGAGGCTTATGACAGGGTTTTTAGTTAAACTATTGTGGCTTGTGGGCACGGCACAGAATTGGGAGAGCTGGAGCCTCAGTTCTAAACCTCATACTAAAAATAAAGAGCTTTATGACCCTGGGAAAGGCAGTCAGCTTTTCTGAACCTCTTTATCATTTATAAAATTAAGAACTTCAAACTAGATACCTAGGATTCTTTCCTGGTCTAAGATTTGATGTGTTTCTCTCTGAGTCAAAGCATCAACTAATGGAGAAAGTTAGAACTAATGTTCTAACATGGCACCCCAGGTTGGGGGGTGGATAATAAAATATTTATTTATACCACTCTTTCATGAGTAGATATAGTAAAAGCTGATGCAAAACCTACCAGTAGAGCCTCTTCTTTCTTCACGTTTGGGATATTTGTAAATAGCAACAATAAGTCCCATAAAGTGTTCGTAGAAATAAATAAAATTCATATTCATTACTCCTAAATATCAGTAATGATATCGCGGTGAAAATTTCAAATCAATCTTTGAGGGGAAATGAATAACTTATGTATAATATATTCATTATCTTAAGTAGCATTATTTCTATTGGATGGTTCATGTACTAATAAGGCAAAAGAAAGAAACTTTTGCTCCATGAAAAGTGATAAAATAAAAATAGTATTTGATCTCAACAACTGCCTTCAATAATCTGCAAAATGATGATAATGATTCTTTCTTTATATCACTGTATTGTGTTATATAATATAGTCAATATTAATGTTAATAATAACATTAATATTCATCATCTCATCGTCCCCAAGGAGGGTACCAGGGAAGTCGTAGTAACACTGATACCTTTATTTCTAGTTTATTAGCTGACATGGTGATGATGACAGGCCCCTACCTTGCTATCCACGTTCCCCCTCCAGTGTGCTATGTAATGGCTGGGAATTTCCACCACGGGGCTGCCACACATGAACTCGGGCTGCTATGCTGCTTCTGTCTTCTTTCTTAGGAGGCGCTGCGATGAGAACACAGCTCCGTTACCTCTAAGTGCAGTGACATCGCCGCTGCTGTCTTGTTCCCCCTTAGATCCTTCAGGACACGTCTGCAGTGGTCCTTCCTCCCAGAAATGGAAAGTGGTCTTCCCCTTCACATAGCCTTTTTACTTTTTCACCTGAGTTTTAAAGCAACATGCGTGGCGTGGTGCCTTTAAGTGTTATAACATTCTTCGTCAAAATGGCCACTTCAGCTTTTACTGTGGTTCTGTCCCTATAAGCATGAGCCTTTGTTCTGAGCTGGAGCCTGGGGAACACGTCCCATAGTGCCCTCTGTTTTCCATCCTCCTCTTTCCTCTGTTTCTTCCCCAGGTTCCTCCTTTCTCCTTCAGAAAACACACACACACTCTCTCTCTCTCTCTAACCCATCAGAAAACATCATTAACTCATACAAACAGATGGGCCAGATGATGGGAGAGATAGGATCGCCAGCCCAGACCAGCAATCACAGCTGACTCACTGACTCAACTGAATCACAGTCTAAACAAATAGTGATATAAGATTGGTGCACACCAGAGAATCGCCGTTTGAATTTTATGACCAGGTCAGAAATAAGTATCTTACAGCCTGTTACAGAAAAGCACGTTTAAACAGTCAGAGTCCTAAGTTTTTCTGGACCTTATGTCTGCTCCAAGACAGGCGGCTAAGCAAGCGAGGATTCTTTGGGAGACTGCAAATTCGGGATACCACAACCAGGAGAACAGTTGTTTCATGATTTATGGCCGAAGGTGTGCATTCTACATGCTATTGGTCAGTGATGATAAAGTAGGTATCAGTGCCTCTGAGGATTTCCTGTTGCCCCTTCAAGAGCCACCATTTAGAAGCATCTAATCAGGTATAAAGTGCTGGGGGTGAGAAAACCTTTTCAGGTTGCCACTGCACTTTGGACTTCCTCTTCAGATTTTCTAAACTAGTAAAAATACTATTTCACATCTACCTGCATAATTTTGTCTGTCTGTTCTTTCCCCACTTGAGCACATAAAATATTCCCAGGTAACATGATGACAACTGTTCTGATCGCTCATTTTTCTGTTGGTTCCAAATGACCAGTGAGACTAATTAAGTCCTCAAGGAAACACTCACCTTTACTGTCAATAGGTGGTCATCTTAACTAGTAAGGATAAGTAAATAGGGCCAGTCTCTAATAACCAAGGAGGCAATCCATATTTCCTTTTCAAAACTGGGATGGGGAAAATTTGTGATGGAGGGGACACTGAATATTTGAATATAATGCTTAAATGTGTTTACACATGTTTATATTATCATTATGCCATGTATCCTGAAGTTAATAAATCTAAAGTTTTTGGCAGTGGTTCTCAAAGTGTGGGCTCTCCAGCAGCAGTGGCATCAGTAGCACCTGGGAACTTATTAGAAATGCATATTCTTAGGCCCTACCCCCAGACCTTCTGCAACAGAAACTTTGGGATGGGACTGGCAATCGGTGCATTTTGATGCACAAGTGAGTCTGGTGCAGGGTTTAAGTACCCTGGTTTTAGGATGTTTCCAAGAATGAGCCTTTTTCTTTTTGTCTTTTTAAAACAGTGTGGACCAATTAAATTGTCCCTTTTCTGAAGAGCATGTAATCACACTGAACAATTGTTCATACATTTCTCAAGTATATGTTAATCATATTAGAAATGTTCTCCCCCTTTCATTCAAAAGGGAAACATCTTTTTAACATTTGGGAGCACCTGAACAGGAAGACTCCAATACAAAAACAGCAAGGAAATATACGTGCAAATGGTTCTCACCTATGCTTAGAAAAGATCCACAAGAGTTACCCCTTAACACTACTTAGCTGAGAGAGGAGTAGAAGAGAATGTGGGAGTGAGGTAAAGGCATAAAAAAATACAGAAAAAGGGCATTAAAAAAACATATGAAGCAGCTTAGGTTTCATCATAGATAAAACGCTTGGTGAAGTCCTAAGAGGGGTATCTGAGCCTGTAAGCCAGTGCTTTAAATGTTATTGTTTTCACTTCCTGGACTTCCATCTCCGTGACAGGGTGGGTAGTATTGGGGTAACGTGTGGGAAGCACGTTACCACATCAGTCCTGATTAATCAGCTGACATTTATTGAGTGTTTACTATATTCCCCCCCAGTTGGGTTAAAACGGGAATGCTGGAAACACCGTCTCGGCTTTTTAACAAGCTTTTACTAGTTGAAGAGATGGGAGTCAAACGGAAACACTTGGGCACAATAAAATAACATGTTCAAAAATGAGGCACAACACAGATTGCAAATGCAGGGGGGCTGCAAATGCTGGGGTCACTCTGAGTGTCTAGTGTTTAAGAAGGAAGGCTATAGGGGGCAGGTGGACCTCAAAGGATGCTTACTATCTGTAGTGGATTGTAGAAATGGCCTCAGTTCTTCTTCCCGAACTTCTGCCCCTTGGCAATGCAAGTTTCCAGCTCCTCACATTGGGAGCACTCCTGTAATTCGCCTTGTAACACTGGCAGTGGTGACGTGCCAGTTCTGAGCCTAGGCCTCAAGACACCTTGCATGCTTCTGGCCACTCTCTTGGAACCTGTCCAGCCGCCATGAACAAGCCCAGGTTAAGCCTGTTGAAAGGAAAGAGACCACATCCATTAAGAGATGAGCTGTCTCAGCTGAGGCTATCTGAGACTAGTCAGCGCCCAGCAGCACCATCAGTGAGCCCAGTCAAAATCGCCGCTCCAGGGGCTTCCCTGGTGACGCAGTGGTTGAGAGTCCGCCTGCCGATGCAGGGGACACAGGTTCGTGCCCCAGTCCGGGAAGATCCCATATGCCGCGGAGCGGCTGGTCCCGTGAGCCATGGCCGCTGAGCCTGTGCGTCTGGAGCCTGTGCTCCGCAACGGAAGAGGCCACAGCAGTGAGAGGCCCGCGTACCACAAAGAAAAAAAAAAAAAAAAAAATTTACCGATCCACAGAATCCTGGGCTGTGTGAATCAATATTGTCTTAGGCCAACAAATTTTGGACTGGTTTGTCATACAGCAGTAGATAGCTGATACAAGGTCTGAAAGGTGGAGAGGAAGGTAGAAAGCATTCTAGGCTGGAGTTGCAACTCCAGACAGGTTGAGAGTCAGAAAGGTGTGAGGTCAGGTCAAAGAAGAGTGAAGACACCAGTAGGACTGGATGTCTGACCACTTTCTTCCAATAAGTCAGGAGCATGAGCATTTAAGAGAACATATACTGGAAGTCAGACCTGCACTATTACAACTCTTGCAGCGCACCATCAAGCCCTAAGAAATAGGAATGCCCACATGCTGAAACACACAGTGAGCTTCAGTACCCCATCTGTCCAAGATGTACTTTGAGAGAGTAAGGCATTGTTTTCTAGCCAACTATATTATGCCAAGGGGGAAAAAAGAAAAGATCTTTGTGGCCTACAATCTGCTTTTACTTTTTATATAGAGAAGTCTAAAGTTTATGTGACTTACTTTCAAGAAACTGCTAGAGGCAACTTCACAGAATCCCAGAGTAAAGGATATTATGTAGCTAGAGTGCGTTTAAAATCTTAAATTCTCACAACGTGCATCTAGTAGGCCACTGAATAACACACAGCTTCGACTCAATTTTATTAGATCATTGAATTTATTTTTTACCATAAAAAGCACAAGAGAAATAGTTTCCTTTAAATGCTAAAAATGTGTTCTTTCTGTTGATTGGTACTTGCCGGGACAGAACATCCCTGGGAGATGACGGATTCTTGTTTCAAAAGCAGCTTCTTAAATTTGGCGGGACAGCGGTGGAGGGTTCCGAGGGGGATGGGATGAGTTAGGGTGGGGCGGGTGTGATATTCAGATGGAACAATATTTAACCTACAGCCCCTCATGCCTGGGATCCTTTGTACCAGCAGGCACGGAGGCGTCCTTCGTTTCATTCAGTTATTTTTTTTTTTTAAAAGCGGAGTAGTTGACGAAGTGCCAGAAACTTTATACCAAATGGCCTTATTGAGCCACTATTTTATTCAAGCAATGCTCAGATCAGCAGTACCCCACAGGTCAGAAAATCACGGCGAACGGGGAATTTCCACAGCAGAAAAGGCAAGGGTAATCAAGCCTGAAGCGTCCCACGAGGGGAGCCGTGGAAGAGGCAGCAAACCTGAAGAGCTCCTTGTGTGTGGCGTTAGCAGGGGAGCGAGCGAGATAGAAAGTTGTTCTAATTGCAGCCTTTCTCCTGCGAACGTGTTGCTCCCTTTGGACTCTCCGGTAACCAGTTCACCCAAAACTTTTCTGCCACGAGACCCCGCATCTCCCGCGTGCTCCCTTCCTGCGCCGGCTAACAGGCCCCCGGTCAAAGAAGCGTCACCTCTCAGACCCCGGGAAATCTCCGCAGCCCCCTCAGACTGCAGCCTGGTCGCCGCCCGGCCTCCCAGTGCAGCAATCGGGGCGACGGAGAGGGAGGCGGCGCGCAGGCCAGGGAAGACCCGGGAGGACCGACTCGCGGGCCGGGCTCGGGCATCAGCATGGGGAAGGGAGGCGCGGGCCGAGCTCGCCCCACAGGTAAACAGGCCGGCGAGGCGCAGGGCGCTGCCGCCGCGGCCGCCCAGCGATTTCCAGGCACGCAACTCCGCCTCCAGGGATCTCTCCCTCGCGCGCTCGCCCCGCCGCCCGCTCGCAGCCTCAGCAGCCGCCGCAGCATCACTTCACACAAAGGACTGTTCCCCGCCGAGCAGCACCTCCACGTCCTCCTCCGGTGACGGCAGCCCCGACAGCCGGGCTCGGGCGCGACGGCGGCGCGGGGAGGACCTGTCACTCCCAGCAACCGCGGCGGCGGCTTTTTTTTTTTTCTATTTTGCTTAAAAAAACATTTTTTTTTTTTTTTGCCCTTATACTCCTTGGCCTTTCTGTGGTTCCACCCACCTCTTCTCTCCCTTCCTCCTCCTCCTCCCGTAAACAACTCTCTCACAGCTCCCGCCAATAAATAAATTAGGAGGAGGGTAAGGGGGAGGGGTGCGGGGGGAGGAGGGGAGAGGAAAAGGGAGGCAGCGCGAGAGAGCGAGGCAGAGTCCGAACCGACAGCCAGGAGCCCGCACGCACCTCGCACCATGAGATGGCGACGCGCCCCGCGCCGCTCCGAGAGGACCGGACCCCGGGCCCCGCGCCCCGGCCCTGCCGCCCGCTCGCCGCCGCCGCTGCCGCCGCTGCTGCTGCTGCTGCTGCTGCTGCTGTGGACCGCGGCCCTGGCGCCGGGGGCGGCCGCCGGCGACGAGGCGGCTCCCGCGGGGGCCTCGGTGTGCTACGCGTCCCCGCCCAGCGTGGGCTCGGTGCAGGAGCTGGCTCAGCGCGCCGCGGTGGTGATAGAGGGAAAGGTGCACGCACCGCGGCGGCAGCAGGGGGCACTCGACAGGAAGGCAGCGGCGGCGGCGGCGGCGGGCGAGGCAGGGGCGTGGGGAGGCGAGCGCCAGCCGTCAGCCGCCGGCCCGGGAGCGCTGCCCGCCGCCAACCGGACCGTGCACCCGTGGCCCACGGGCCCCGCGCGCAGCGCCGCCGAGCCCGGAGACGAGGCGCCCTATCTGGTGAAGGTGCACCAGGTGTGGGCGGTGAAAGCCGGGGGCTTGAAGAAGGACTCACTGCTCACCGTGCGCCTGGGCGCCTGGGGCCACCCCGCGTTCCCCTCCTGCGGGCGGCTCAAGGAGGACAGCAGGTATATCTTCTTCATGGAGCCCGATGCCAACAGCAGCGGCCGTGCGCCTGCCGCCTTCCGAGCATCCTTCCCCCCTCTCGAGACGGGCCGGAACCTCAAGAAGGAAGTCAGCCGGGTGCTGTGCAAGCGGTGCGGTAAGTTCCTCGCCTCGCGGGGCGCGCTCGGGCGGGGCGGGGAGGGCGCACTCCCGGGGCGCGGCGGGCGCCGGGCTTCGACGGCTTCCGGGCGGACGCGGTCTGAGCGGTGGAGTTTCGGGTTTGGAAGCCTCTGGGCGATCCTCAGAGGAGGAGGGTTCGCGGATTGGATTCCACGGGCAGCGCCTTCTCCAGTGTCCCGGTTTCGAGGCATTGTCATTGGTGAAAGCCCAAGTTTGGTCCTCGGTTGGGGCCGCCTCAAACTTTTTAATTCCTTGGGGTTTCGTTCGCCAAGTAGAATGGAAATGGGCCGGCTGCTTTCTTGCGCGTGCCTTCTTGAACTCTTTCGTTAGGAGTTGCTGTTAAGGGCAGCCGTGTGGGGCTTTTCCTCTGAAGGAGGAAAGGTGAGTCGGACAGGACTGTAAAGTCTTCCCATCACTTCGAGTCCGGAGTGTAGACTTGGTCAGGGGTTTGTGTCTATGGAGAGTCCAACAAGAAAAGGACAGAGCACTGCGATTGCCCTTGCGATGTGGCAGAGTTTTTGGCGAACTCATTGTCCGAACAGACAGGTGCAGTCTGCACCTTGTGAAAATGTGTATGTGAGAAGTATATAAAGTTGGGTGTTTTCTTTTTGCTGACATCATGTCAAGAATTTTTGTTTTCATAGTATTTTCGTTTGGAGTATGCTTTGGCACGTCAGGGCATCAGAACAGATGAGTGTCATTATGGAGCTTCACATGTAGGCCCTTAAGGAGAATTTCGGAAGATAAGTTTAGCAATCGTGTTTCAAAGACCTTTCCCGATTTTACCACTGCAAAGGGTTCTTCCCAGGTCTCCTTAGTATTATCAGGTCCGAGAAATCAGCTGATAATCTGATTACATTTCTGAAGTAGCATTACGTTTATGCCATTCACAAAGTAATTTCTAGGTTCTAAATATTTGTGTAATTTCCTGATGATCATGTAATCACTAAAACATAGAGGGGTTTCTTCTCAAACCAAAAATTAACATGATTACACATCACAGATTCTAACATGAATAATAGATTTTCCCCTGGTCTTGATGTATCCGTCTGATAGATGGTTGGGTTAATTGAATTTTTACAAAACTCAGCACCATGCCATGCTCAGTCCGCCTGTGATGTACAGTGCGTCAGCTGTTTTCAATTCGTATCAGGTGATGGTTATTTAAATTTCTGATGAGCATTTCTGATGCTTGTAGCCTGCGGTTAATTAATGCCTAACGATTTGGTTTTGATGTCAGGGAAGAGCATTGCTTATCCTCCATTGCCTTATTTTCACAATGCACTTTGTGCGCCAGAGACCTGTTAAGATTGCACCACTCTGTGGCCGGAAGCTGTTCTCAAACAGTGGTGCTGAAGAAAGCTGAGTGATGTTGGGATTCCCCGGGTCTGGCTGATAGATGTCACTATAAAACATGGGAAACTCTGCTGGGAGCTGTCTTATTAGGAAACACAAAAGCTCCTCACCATTGAACTGCATCGTATGTTATTCTGTTAGAGAATCTGAAACAAAACATTTTAAGCCACGCTGTCATCCCATTTTCACGTGTTTTATTGTATGCCGTTCAGGAAGGATTTTGCTTTTACCCACAAATGAGTTGTGGATCATTTACTGCACATGGTGGAAGTTAATATAAAGGGGATGGTAGTTGGCAGTGATGCCTAGGATGGGGGGTGGAGTGTTGTTAGATAAGCCATGGTGTTAGTTACGCCTTCTAACTAGAAGGAGATGTCAGTTTTCAGGGGTAAACTTCTTATAAGGGTCCAGAGGACGCTTGGAAATGGAAAATTCATGTTGTCTGGAGAAATACTATTTTCGTGCTTCTAAGCCGAAAAAGCTTCACTAAAGGTAGTCTTGCCTTTTTGTTTGCCAGTCAAAGGAAATACATAGTTGTAAGTTGTGGCATGCTAAACAAAGCAGGGTTGTTTTTTTAAATGGACTGGAAATCTCCTGCGTGTAATGTAGTAGATTAAGAAATCATGAAGTTACTGCTTCAGGTTTGTGTAATTATTGTGTATGTTTGGTGATTTTAGGGTTACGTACTTTAAATTACGATACCGCGTGAAACTTTAATAGGTTTAGCTAAAGACTAACTGAAATCGTGCTCAAAGTTTCTCTTGGGTTTTTACGAACATAGTAGTTATTGTGACATTGTAGGCTATAAGTAAATAGTATAAGCTGTTTTATATAAGGAAACTCAGTAAGTCCATACTTGGAATATGGGGTGTAAAAGTGTGTATGTGTGTGAAAACTTGTGAATTCTTCCAGTTGTGTGGTCTGGTTTAACAGTGCCATTCAGAACTTACCAGGCAAAGGAACACAAATTGGACAAAAAAAAAAATGTACAGAGAGAATAGGGACTGATTTGTCGTGGTTGAGCTGCTTCTGTGTGCTTCTGGTCAGGAGATTTCAGGGAGAGTGATGGAGCAGAGGGTTCTTATCTAACCACACGAAGCTGCCCTGGGGGCGTGATGGTTGTTCCTGCCTGAGCCCTGATGCTAGGCTGGAGAGGGGATATAGCCAAGTCATTTTGTGATATCATACCCAGGGCAACAGTTTCCAGCTCTCCTTTGCTCAGCTGCAGTGTTGTTTCCTACAAGTTGCTTCCTAGTGTAGAAACTACACGTGCAACAGATTAGCCTTAGGGTTGAGCTAATGGAAGTCTAACCTGAATTATTTTTTCTCTCCTCCCCGTCCCCTCTCCCCATCTAAGAGAAACTCCTGAGTAGAGTCTGTATAAAAAGAAGCTCTCCTCTGAACAATGGACTTTTGGAAACAAAAACTGTAGTGTATTTTAGGTGACAACACAGAATCTCATAGCTTGTTTGCTTTATGTTTGAGGTTTGTGTGAACTACACTTCCTTTACAGTTAAATTCTTCCCAGTCTTTGCTTTCTCTCTTGCTCACTACACAGGCTAAGACATTTCTAGGTTTTATATTTATTGGAATGGAGAATAATTTGCTGTGCAATTAAATTGCCATTATTCAAACAAATCATTGTTTGATGTACTACACTTCTAGTTTTCAAAGCATTGTGGTTATACTAGGCTGTAACTGATTCCCAAAAAGGAGTAAAAATACTGATGTTGAATAACATCTATAATTGGGCCATGCAAGATTTGTACATCAGTTGTGTTCCTACAAGCCAATCTAAATATTCAGTATATTATATCATATTGGAATGTGTAATAATGCAAACATGTTTGTCAAATATTTATGATCAACGTCTTTCTTTTTCTCATGTCCTCAATAACTATTTAATAAAGTGTGCTGACCTTATGGTGTTATGAAAATGACAGAAATGCTGCAGGGATTTTCCAGCCAACTATTGAAGAGAATTATTCTTAATAAAAGCTGTATTAAGGGTATAGCAATAGGAACAGATACAGCTTGGCTGCTTGTCTTTCATAAATGTGTAAATGTAATTTCCCAAGTGCTTGTGATGGCTCTCTTTAAACTGTATAAATCTTACTGTCAATTCTGTACTGTATTTAGAACACTTCTTTCTGTTGAGTAGAGAAACCATGTATGTATTTATATATATTTATTTTAAAAAATGAAACCAAGATGGGTCATTTGGGAAAACAACTCTTTGGAATAAAAATATTTTAAAAGGTGAATTTAAATATCTGAATCAGAGTGTATTACAGGCGCTAGGGGATCGTTCTCATCAAGTTGTGGGAGATCTATAAATCCTCTGGATCTAGGGAAAGTTTTACCATATGTCTTAATGTATTAGGTAAGACCAGGAAACTTAAACAGCCCTGAGGGTCAAAACAATGGGCTGTGCTTCCGCTGGCCTGTATATTTATAGCAAATGAGAGCAAAAGACGTGATTGGGCAGGTTATTGCCCTTGTCAAATGCAATCTATTCATTGTTCAGGAAATCTCCTTTGCTTCGATGCCCATTTTCTTCCTGTTATTTTTTTCTTAATTATAAACATAACATCTTTTAAAACCTATTTTTAAATTTCAGTGACAAGTGATGAACTGGCCAGGTGTCCAAAGATCTTGAAACTCTCATCTGTCCTCAGTACTTAGCAATACTTAGGTTTTTTGTTTGGTTGTTTTTGATATGCTCAAATGATGTGGAAACATTATGTCTATAGGTAATTCTGATTGAATGGGTATCTTGATTAGCCTTATATAAATGAATGATAATGAAAACAAAGTATATAATGAGAAACAGTGGTAGGGATTCATGTATTATTACAGTCATTGAAAGTATATAATGAAAAAAGTTTGTAAAGAAAACAAAAGGTTAAAAAAATAATTAGGGCTCTTATGGACTCATGCAATTTGTTACCAAAAACAATAGTGTAACAACATGTTTTTGTCAAAGTTTTCGTAAGAAAGTGAGAACGAATTTTTGATGTCCTTACTTTTAAGTAACAGGAATGGCTATTGTAGACAGTTTTCTGTTCAAGTATGAATGCTCTAAATTTGCGCATGCACATTTTACTCTGGGCTGTTATGTTGTCATGAAATTTAAGTTAAAATGAAAGTAACATTATGAAAGCATGTATGACCTAGCCCCTGTCCCAAATTTCAGTCACTTTCTAATACTTGAACAGCTGATTGGTGATACAACCTGTCACATTTTAAAATGTGAAGTTGAATTATTTGCAAATTTACAGAATTCAGACCTAAGTCTTATTAAGTGCTAGTTGAGAGGCTGTATTTCATATTACTGTGTTTTCATATTGTTTAGGGCGGTGATGGGCTTGAGTTAAGCCTGTTTCTGAAGGCTTGTCTCCTGACTCTCCATCTGCAAATGATCCATACAGGTCGAAGAAGATTTTAAAAAAAAAGAAATTTTGGTGAAGTTGAAAGCTTAAAATGGGTTGACGAATCTCCGCTTGGCATAGATCTGATTGTTAGGAAATAGTCCCCCCCAACATAGACTTGCCACCCAGCCATCCTAGAAAGAGACGCCTAAGTGGTAATTGACATTAATTTTTTAGTCTTCCAGAGAACCAGGATATTTTTCCCTTTGGAAAATAGTTTCCTGAGAAACTGTATCCTAACCTTGGTTCTCCCCATTAGGACCTAGCCAAATTTATATCCTTTTTTTTTTTTTTTTTATAACTAAAAAAACAAAAAGTTTACTCACAGCTTGGGTGGTACAGGGGGACAGAGCTATCAGTTCTGAACTCCGCCTTCAGCTGTGTCTTCCCTTCATCTCTATGTCCTTTGTGAGGACGCTGCAGGGTAAAGCTTTAGGTAAATGATGGGGCCCATGAGTGGATCTGAGTCTTCAAGAGAGCAAAGGATGTATTGATGCTTGCTCATTGTCCCACTGACAAGTCTTCTCTTGACATCTTGCAGTTCCGCTGTCTGGGTCTAAGTGTGTCAGAATACGGAGGTCCTAGATCACAAGACTTGAATGTTGGGAGTTCCCTGGTGGCCTAGTGGTTAGGATTCTGGGCTTTCACTGTCATGGCCTGGGTTCAATCCCTGCTCAGGGAACTGAGAATCCTGCAAGCTGCATGGTACAAAAAAAAAAAAAAAAAAAGATGTGAATTTACAATAGGTGTCTTTCAGTTCCTGATAGGCTCTTTGTTCCTCCCATGAAGACATAGATGGTAACCCGCATTGCATCTCTATTTCAGGGGCTTCCCCCCTACAAAGCCCGGCTTTGGAGATCTGCCCCAGTCAGTGTGCTGGGGACTAGAAGAGCACAGCTCCGAGTGCTGCCTGCTTCTGGAGCTGGGGGCCAGGTTTAGGAGGTCAGAACCTAGAGGAGGGAATTACTTCTTTCGCTCTACTGTGCACCAAGTGTGAGCTGAACAGAGCCCAGCACAAGGGGACATGCCTGATGTGGGCCCTAGGGTCTTGGTGGTGGGCACACCTGTGAGCCCGGGACATGGAGGGGTCATGGTCAGAGAGGTGAAGCCCTCTCTGCTTTGCTGCATTAGGAAAGTCACAGCAGTGATACTGTTGTCCCAAATATTTGTCTCTAGTCTGCGAATTGCTGTTAAGGCAGAAGAAGCTAAAAAATTGAGGGGCTTACTAAGACCACTGGGTTATAACTATTACTCATTGAGTTTGTGTCTTTTTTTCCCTCTGTGATAGGCACATATTGCCTGACCCGTGTGGGTTAAATACGTGTTAAATAATCAAATGAATAAATGAATGAAGCATCCTGGATGCTTGTTGGATGGTGTTGTTGGATGGTGGCAATCACTGTTCTAGGCTGAATTTTGGAGAAAACAAACAAAACCTCTGATTCTTCCTCTTCAGGTCTCTAATTTGGTGAGCTAGCCTCTTTGTAGGAAGTAGCATTTAGAACCACATCCTCTCAGGACACCATTTCCTCCTCTGGATCAACCTTTGGGCTTCCAAGAAAGGTTATTTAATTTCCTAAAATTTGTTTTTTCATAACTTATTGCTGGATTTTAATATTCTGTATTCTGTGTACTCTATAGCCCCCGCCGGGGAACAGAATTCCCTGTGTTGTAAAGACTTCCAAGCACAAAAGGGGTTTTCGATTGTCAATGAATCCCTGCCACTGTTTTGAGCAGACCCATTACCAAATCATCCCAACCAATTTTGTTTGGGGTACTAGATCTCAGCTCTCAGGAATTCTGTGTTCTTCCTGATCTCCCCCAAGGTGTTTCACCACGTCAGCCCTGTAAGTACAGTTCTTATAACTGAGGATGGAAAAGACTGCTTGTATCCCTCAGAAGTAATAAGAAAAGATTTTGGATGACTTACTTTTCACTTTTTCTTTCCTTTGTCGTGAACATCCAGTCAGCTCTTGGTTAGAATGTAGGTGGGACGGCGCCTGTCCATGTGGGCTCTGGTGAACAATGAGATCCTTTTCCTCCACTTTTTTGGTCGGCCTTGGAGACACGGGCGATGTGTCATCCGTGAAGCAGCAGATGTGGTGGTGGCATTTTCTTCTACCGCAGGGAGCATCCTGGCTGCAACTCAGTGCAGACCTGGAGAGGAGGTTCTGTCTACTGAGGAGGAGAAGGGTAGCTGTCGTTGTTTCAGGTAAAATTTGTCATTAGACTTGGTCCTCGGGAGGTGATTCAGACAGTGGAGGCCCTTCGGTGGCTGCCTGGATGGAGATGTTCTGCTCAGAGTTCATTGTCATGCCATCAGCACACAAGGACCACAGCTTTGAAATTTCCCCGGCTCTCTATTTCTTTGCAAGTCTGGACACCTCTGAGATACTCTTTCCTCTGAGGTCCTCATTCCCATCCACTGAGATGGCTCACATCTTTTCCTCAGAAACCGTGGCAACTTTTCTTTCATTGCAGTGGGAATTTTATTTAAAAGTCAAGCATTTTTGGACCACAGTCTTATTCTGGTGAGTGTGTTTTTCCCCCAAGTTGTAATAACATAAAAGTCACCATTTAAGTTATTTCTAAGTTGCAGTTCAGTGGCATTAAGCATTCACAGGCCACCATCACCACTGTCAATCTCCAAAAGTTTTTCATCTTCCCAAACTGAAACTCCAAACCAATTAAACGATAATTTCCTATTCCCTCTCCTCCAGCCCCTGGCAACTACCATTCTAATTTGTCTCCATAATTTGACTATATTTTACCTCATTTTAGTGGAATCACACAGTATTTGCCTTTTTGTTACTGGCTTATTTCCCTTGGCATAATGAATTTGAGACTCATCTATGTTGTAGCATGTGTCACAATTTCATTCCGTTTGAAGTCTGAATAATATTCCATTGCATGTATGTACCACATTGTTTATCTGTCAGTGGACACTTGGGTTGTTTGTACCTTTTGGCTATTGTCAATAATGCTGCTATGAACATGGGTGTACAAATATCTGTTCGAGACCCTGCTCTCAATTCTTCTGGATACATATCCAGAAGTGGAATTGCTGGATCATATGGTAACTTTATGTTTAATTTTTGGAAGAACTGCCATGCTGTTTTCCACAGTAGCTGTACCGTTTTACATTCCCACCGGCAACGCACAAGGGTTCCAATTTCTTCACGTTCCCGCCAATGTGTATTATTTTCTATTGGTTTGATGATAGGCATCCTGATGGGTGTGAAGTGGTGATGAGCAGTTTTTGTATTGTTGTTGTTTTCTATTCAAAGTTAGTGCTTCTAATTACACTGTCATTAATAAACAAAAGTTCCCAGAAACAGAGGTGTTCATCTGTTCAACTCTTAATTTACCCAGCATTTAGGCTCCTGAATCTGAAGCCACCAAATAACAAAATTACAATAGATAATAGCTTAATAAAAACCAATAAAAGGTTTAAAGATTAAACTTAGCCTTTAGTCACTATTCATATTGCTATCAACATGGTCCAGAGAGACACCTTATCATACTTGGATTAGTATCAGCATCTTTTAATTTTTATTTATTCATTAAGTTTCCTTTTTTTTATAATTTCCCTGCCTCTATTCTGTCCATTGCTCCAAACTGACTTTCGTTAAACCCTGCACTGGAGGACGAATCGCTCTAAAATACTACTTTTATTAGACCTCTTTTTCTGCTCAAACTTTCAATGGATGCATCATAGTTACCTCTAGACCCTGACATTCAGGGTCCTCCTTAATCCAAACCGAGCCTAATCTTTGTCACTTGTACTATGTGAACGATTTTATCCAGTCTGCTTCAGGAACAGGCCATGTACTTTCCTAATCCTCTAGTTTTTTGTGTTTTTTTTTTTTTTTTTTGCGGTACACGGGCCTCTCACTGCTGCGGCCTCTCCTGTTGCAGAGCACAGGCTCCGGACGTGCAGGCTCAGCGGCCATGGCTCACGGGCCCAGCCGCTCCGCGGCTTGTGGGATCTTCCCGGACCGGGCCACGAACCTGCGTCCCCTGTATCGGCAGGCGGAGTCTCAACCACTGTGCCACCAGGGAAGCCCTAATCCTCTAGTTTTTACATATGCCACTTCCTCTGCCTGGGTCTGCTTCTTCCCTCATTTCTGTCCACGGAAATTCTGTCTCCTTCAAGGGACAGCTATATCCTACGGCTTCCATGACAGTCCTAATAACGATCCTGCCAGAAATACTCACTCTAGCCTTTGAATACAGAGCACCATATAAAGTATGTTTTACTCCATACTTTATACATGGTGCATTTCAAATTTCCCTTATGTTATCTTTGTTTTTTAAAAACTGATGTGTTTAACAGTTTTTCTAGCTGTGAATGTCTTGCCTCACCCGGGAGACCACAGTATCCTTGCAGCCAGACACTTGGGGTGTCCTCAGCTTATTCACAAGTGAAAAGTGCCCCAGCCTTAGAGTCAGGAGAACTCCTTTCCACTTCTAGCTTTGTAGTTTAGTACCTGGGTGGTTTGGGGTGAGTAACTTTACCTCTTTGGGCCTCAGTTCCCTAATATGCAGCATGAGAAGGTGGAAGTAAAGAGCTTTCCATGGTCCATTCAAACTGCATCTGGTTCTCATCTCAGAAATGACCCAACATGCAAACCCCTTCTGCTACTGCCCGAGGAGCTTTTCTTTCCCTCTCTCCACATTTTAGTCTTGTTCTGTGGAGAAGAGTCATGGAAAAACAATTGTGAAACTTTTGGACACTCCGAAAGAGGAGTGACAGCTTAAGTAGAGTGAAAAAGCGTCTCCCCTTTTCCTCCAAAGCTTTTCGCCTCCCTTGCCTTTTGGGTCATTTTATTACACTGTCAAAAAATAGTTATTTGTGTTCACGAGCATCATCTTTTCAAAAAGCAGATACTGTCTTTGAAGCTATAAAGTATGATTAATATATTAATTTACAACTGTAAACTTTTAAAGCAAGAAGTTCAGTCATTTGTTTTATAAAATGACAAAGAAGATTCAAAGTGCTTTACTATGAATTTTAATTTATCTATTTTAACAGTGTAAGTCTGACACTGTTTTAGGTTTTTAGTCATTAGTGCTGTTGTGGAAATGGACGAGACCAGCGCAGAGAGTAGGGAAATCCTGGTTTCCAGCCAGGTGGCGCCAGTTCTGATGATGGTGGGGAGAGAGTTCCCACCTTCATGCAGAATTGGGTTAAAAGACCTTTCTCAGCTTATGATATTTATGGTTGGGGCCAGAAGATGATAGATTTTAGTCCCTTTGTGAGTAGAAGGAGCAATACAGAAACAAGTTGTCAGATGAGAAATAATTGGATCTTTTAAAATCACTGCATGAAGAGGCGTTGGCAGTGCCACACGGGCCGGGCACGACTCAACTGTGTCGTGTCTAGTTTTGTTTTGCTCCTTCCTTTGCCTCTGATGAGTTCAGCTATTCCAGCAGATCTAATGGTGCTTAGAAACCATGGCTCCTAGGTCCATACCTCTAGCCCAGACCCTATTTTCTGGCTCCAGATCAGTATATTCAAGCACTTACCAGATAACCCACCCAAATGTCCTACAGGCACTTCACGGTAAACACATTGAACAGGATCTCATCACGTCCCCTGGCAGTCCCTCTGGACACCTGGATACTAATGATGAAACTGCTATCACGACTCCTATTACAGTCACTGCGTTTACTACCAGTGGCTTCCTGGAGTGACAGCTTATTCTATGCCACATAGAGTAGTAAGTGCTCGTAAGATCTTAGTTAACTCCTCACCATATGGTAGCATCAGTGTCTTCCTAGTTAGCCCAACCGGAAACCTCTGCTTCTGCCCCATATCCATTTGGTGACCAGATCTCATTTATTCTACCTCCTTAACACATCTCAGACCCCTCCCTTCTACCCCAACTCCACTGGTTCTGTAGCAGTTCTCAGCCTTATTGGAACAGCCTCTTATCTTTGCTTAGGGATTCTCCTCATCTTAAATTCATTCTCTGAACTAGTGCTAATGATCTTTCCAAAGCAGAAAAAATGGTACTATACCCTTGCTTAAACCTCTTCAGCTGCCATCAGGATAAAATCTGAACTCCTTAGAATGGCGTAGAAGGCATTCACCTTTTATCCAAGTGTTCTTATCCAGTTTCTTCTCCTATCTGGAACCCTGTGCTACACTGATGGCATGGCTCCGCACGTGCCAAGTGGCTGGAGGGATCTTTACATTTACACCTACTGTTCATTCTTCCCCATAATGGTCTGCTTCTCTGTCTACTTTCTGTACCTTTGCTACCCGTTGTACCAGACTATGTCCTTCAGTGGGAGGATGGTTACATAAAACTGTATGGCTATATAATGGATTGTGTTGTCTTTAAGAATCTTGTTGTAGAAGAAAGTATAATGACTTATAGATACATTCATAGTATATTGTCAAGTGAAAAAATATAGTGCAGACTGTATAATTGCTTTTACTATTATCCATCTGTCAATCTAAAGAGAAATAAAAGCCTGGAAATCTGTATAGCAAAATGTTGTCAGTTAGGCATTAGAATTATTGATGTTAGGAATTTCATGTGTATTTCTAAAATTTCTATAGTGATTGTATATTCCTTTTAATAAGGAAAAGGAATACATGCTGTTTTTAATAGAAATACTGACAAAGACTGAATCTTACTTAAGGGAATTTGTCCCTTTTGAGCATTGCCTTTCTCATAGTAGATGTAGTAGTTAGGGTAGGCCAACCGCTGTAACAAATGGCACCCCAAATATATTACAGTGCAAATTCGATAGTTTATTTCTGCCAGTGAGTAGACAGACACAAGATATTCTAGTCTTTCCCCTGAAAGAGACTGGTGCTGACACATGAGGCATAGCTGAACCTCACTTCCGACCAAATTGGTTGAAATAGGCAGGGTTCCAATTCGCAATGGTCGTTTTATCCTTAATGGTTCAGCTGTCCTTTGGAAAGGAGACAGATTTGCCTTTTGCTGCCTCGTTGCAGTGGGTGAACCAAATAGTTACATGCAGAGCAGACATAACAGCCATCCATGTTCACGGTAGATAAATACCATATGAACTACGTGCTCAGTCTTGTGTTCAACTTCGCATTTTGCAGGTTGGTTTTGCATTAAATCTTTTTTTTTTTAACATTTTATATTGGAGTATAGTTGATTAACAATGTTCTGTTTTGGGTGGCCAGCAAAGTGATTCAGTTATACGTATACATGTATCTATTCTTTTTCAGATTCTTTTCCCATTCAGGTTGTTACGTAATATTGAGCAGAGTTCCCTGCGCTATACAGTAGGTCTTTGTTGGTTATCCATTTTATTTTTTTCCTTTATAGCAGCGTGTACATGTCAGTCCTCAACTCCCTAACTATCCTTCCCCCCACTCTTCCCCCCTGGTAACCATAAGTTCTCTGAGTCTGTGAGTCTGTTTCTGTTTTATAAATAAGTTCATTTGTATCATTTTTTTTTTTAAGATTCTGCATATAAGTGATATCATACAATATTTCTCTGTCTGACTTCACTAAATCTTTAAGGTTTTGCGCTAACACTTAAAGGTATGATGCTCACTATGTCTGATTTCATCTGCTACCACTGGAAATGCAGAGGGTCAGGCCATAGTCACTGCCTTTCACTGGCATGTTGAGGATGCCTTTTAAAGCTCTGTGTTTAACAAATCATTTTGATATAGGGGCCGTGGAGAAATACTCTCAGGCTTTATCCCTGCCGACTTAATTGGGTTTCATGATCACATTACTTAGGATAAATTAAAAATGGCTGGTCAAGCTGCCTGTAGAAAGCAAAATTGTTAGGTTCAACCTGCCCAGTGTGTTAACTGTATTGATGAGTAATCGTTCCACCATTTTAAATCACTTTTATTAACTTTTTTCATAGTTGTGTTTCCAGGAACTTGCTAAATAACTGTCATTATGTACTCAGTAATATTTCTTTTTAAGATACTATCGAAAAGTCCATGAAAATGATTAAGTTGCCAATATTATCCACCTACTTCCTGTTAGTAAGGATTGTTGGTGATTTTATGATGTGCTGGTTGTATGCCTATGCGTCCTTTGTGCAGCCCAGGAGGAAAAGGAACCAACTCATAACAGGTGAACGGAGACAATAAATGCATGGTTGTGAAGTTGTGTAAAATAGTCTTTTGTGCATCTACATCATGCATGTTATTGTTGTGCTCTTAAAATTTTTTATTAAATATTGAGAATATAAAGAGGATACTTAAGAATTATGTGTAGGGACGTCCCTGGTGGTCCAGTGCTTAAGACTCTGTGCTTCCACATCAGGGGGTGTGGGTTCGGTCCCTGGTCGGGGAACGAAGATCCCATATGCCACGTGGCGGGACAAAAAACAAAACTAAAAAAAATTATGTGTAAAGGGTAGAGACTAATCATGTATGTGTGGTACTCTTCTTCAGCCTCATCCTCGTCATGGGCCATTTGGCTCCACGAGGTTCTTGGGTTCCAGAACAGCTTAAGGCAGTGTCCTACCTGCAGGTCAGTCAAGGACGTATCTGTTCATTCATTCAAATGGATTAGAAATTTGTCGTTAATTGACCACTTCTTCAATCAATTTGTGTAGACCCCCAAGTCCTATTCCTTTCCTCTTAGATTTAGGCACTCCTGACCTGTGAGAGAGACTGTAGGGGCCATTCTGAGGATGTTGCTTAAATGAATTACGAGAATCATGAGATCGCTTAACAGTGTAGGTAAGTGATAGAAAAGGAGAAGCAGTGAGTACATTTTACTAATTTACTGCTTCAGGAAATATTTATTGGGCATCCATTATTTGCTAGTCTTTCTACTGCTTTCTGGAATCCTGGTGATGAAGAAATTAGGCATGGCTCTTTCCGAGCTAATAGGGTAGAATGAACAGTTACATAAAGGATTGTGATATATATTATATATATTATTATATATATTATATATATATTATATATATATAATTCTGCTAAGTTTATATAGGGGAAAAAGTACAAGGTATCGTGAGAACGTAGAACAGAAGACTCTAACTTAGTTTGAAAGATATCAGAAAGTCTCCTTGAGAGACATTTCTGATGGGAGTGGGGAGAGAGAAGGACATTTCCATTCCTGATGCAGGGAAGAGGAAAAGCAGAGAGGGCTGTCGGTGCAAAGGAGGCAAGACTGAGGTCTGAGAGGTGAGGAGAAAAATCAGATTATTTTGGAATTTTTAGGGTTCTTGACTTTGTCGTAGAAGCCTGGGAAACCACTGGAGGGTTTTTAAGTACATCAGTTATAAAATTTCCATTTTGAAAATATCACAACTGGCTGTTGTGCAGAGAACGGAGAGCAAGGGATGTTGGGTGCCTGCAGGGACGTTGGGGCTCCAAGTGGGGTGAGGATGTGGGCTCGCTCTAGAGAGGGAGCAGGAGGGATGAAGAGAAGCAAGACGACTCGAGATGGTTTTGGAGGCATCTCTTCATCTTGGTTATGAAGGGGGATTGCCTGTAAAGGGGGATGTAGAGGCTGACTCCTGGGTTTCTGGTACAAGCCCTTGTGTGCGCGTTAGGAAGGGGATGGGGAATGCTGCAGAAGGAGGGTGAAGCTTACTGTGTTTTTGATCCATCCAAATGGAAATGCCAAGTCAACACTTGGATGGATGGAACTCAGAAAAAGGAGTCTGAGTTGGATTTAGGAACATGGGAGTTTTGGACAAGGACATGGTTATTTCTATCCCCAGGGAGTAGATACAGTTGCTTGAGGGAAAGTGGGTAATAAAGGGTGAGGAAAGGTGAGTAGAAGATGAAGCATGAAGAACAGCAACCTTTAATGGTGAGACAGAGGAGGGGACAGAGGTGACAGGGAAGGAGCAACCAGAGAAGGAAAAGGAAGACTTAGCAAGGAATCAGGATGGAAGAAGCGGTCAGCTGTGTCCCTAGAAAAATCATTTCGGAAGGTGCGGAAGGGAGAGCCTTCCCAGAGCAGCACTTCCTGAGTGCTGACTGCTGCCAAACGCTTTGCGTTTTATTATTTCTTATTTTTAAAAATTGATTGGAGTGTAGTTGATTTACAGTGTTGTTAGTTTCAGGTGTACAGCAACGTGAATCAGTTACACATATACATCGATCCACTCTTTTAGATTCTTTTCCCTATAAGGTCATTACAGAGTACTGAGTAGAGCTCCTTGTGCTACACAGTAGGTCCTGATTAGTCATCTGTTTTATATATAGCA
Source organism: Delphinapterus leucas (assembly GCF_059928025.1). Lineage (NCBI taxonomy): Eukaryota > Metazoa > Chordata > Mammalia > Artiodactyla > Monodontidae > Delphinapterus > Delphinapterus leucas. Next base: position 24,337,222 of record NC_143149.1, read on the forward strand.
GTGTGTATTTGTCAATCCCAATCTCCCAGTTTATCTCCCCTGCCCCTGCTTTCCCCCATGGTAACCATAAGTTTGTTTTCTACATCTGTGACTATTTTTGTTTTGTAAATAAGTTCATTTGTACCATTTTTTGCATTTTAAAGTGCACATAGTTTGTTAGCAGCATGGAGGCTTTGTAAAGAGCTCTGGCCAAGTGCCAGGGGTGGGCTCCAGACAGGGGTGGGTTGAAGTACTCATGGCCAGCTTCTGGGTTATCAGGGCTGGCTTTCAGCAATATTTTTATTTATTTGAACCTAGGCAGCAGGAAGCCATTTTAAAAACGCAACCAGGACTTCCCTGGTGGCGCAGTGGTTAAGAATCTGCCTGCCAATGCAGGGGACACGGGTTCGAGCCCTGGTCCGGGAAGATCCCACATGCTGCGGAGTAACTAAGCCCGTGTGCCACAACTACTGAGCCTGCGCTCTAGAGCCTGCGAGCCACAACTCCTGAAGCCAGTGAGCCACAACTACTGAGCCTGTGTGCTGCAAGTACTGAAGCCCACACGCCTAGAGCCCATGCTCCGCAACAAGAGAAGCCACCGCAATGAGAAGCCCGCATACCACAAGGAAGAGTAGCCCCCGCTCGCCGCAACTAGAGAAAGACCACGTGCAGCAACAAAGACCCGACGCAGCCAAAAATAAATAATGAATAAATATATAAAAACGCGACCTTTTTTTGACATGGGGTTGGGAAGAACGACTCTACTTGAAGGATCTAATAGGTAGTTTGTATAAAGATATGATTTTTAAAAAAATCATCAAATTGTTACATATAGTGTAACTAAAGTGTTGCTGAAGGTCACCCTTTTATTAGTGTTTTTCCCCTTGGCTAAGAGTTCTGCGTACCATGTAAGCCGCTTCAGTGACAGATAATGGTTCAAATATTTCTTGACACGCTGACTTGAGAACTAACTACTGTCTCTCTAGTAGGTACCTGGGTCCTATGGGAATTTAATGCTTAGTCACATAAGAACTTGAGAAGTGACATCTATCAATCTAATTTAAAAACATATTTGAGCCTAGAGGTCCTCGGACCATGTATTAGAGCTACCTTTATCTGAAGCTCAGACTGGGCATTTTATCGAGCGCCAGTCAGGAAATGCAAAGTTATTATTCTGACAGTAACTGAATGCATTTCTCCTGCCTGTCTATATACAGTCTTTATTGTCTAGTCGGCTGCTGAATTGATGCATTCATACCTGTATTTGCAGGAGGACTTGGAGCTACCATAGGAAGAATGGTTTTGAATTTCCTGTTTTCATTTGTTTACCTTCTGTGCAATAATAGTGTTTTCGTGCAAGGATTTTTTTTTTTACACTGGGTTTGCCTAATTTTAATACAGTGTACGTAAGCTAAGAATCAGATTTATGAAAACTGTACATTTATAAATCAAAAGAACTGGAGGAAGGAATGAAAAGGAAATCTCCAAAAAAATAGGAAGAACAGCTCTGAAACCTTTGACCTCAGCAGCATCCCCCTTGGTCTAATTCACCCCGTAGAACCACAGATGGGTTTTTGGACCGAATATTCTGATCTTGGACAAACAGGTGGCTTGCAAGCAGGGTTTGTACATTAGAGTATACAGATCCCTGGGCTTAACTCCTGGAGCTAATAATTCATTTGGTCCAGGGTTTTGTCCTGAGACTCTGCGTTTTGGGAACTGTCTTCAGGCGATCTGGGGTCCCTAATGTGTTTTCAATGCGTAAAATTGAGGCTTTTCTGGAAAATCAGAAGCTGGGTAAGAAAAGAGAATTAGAATTTACTGAGTTTCTCGTATGTGCCGAACATTCTTTACATATTTTACCTCCTTTATTTCTGAACACCATCTTGCAAGGTATATCACTCTATTCCAATTTTAACTCAAGATTCAAAGAGGTTTGCAGAACTTTAAAGGTCAGGCAGCTGCTGGGAGGCAGAACATCTTTTTGCATTCAGGTCATTTGATTTCCTCTGTTAGAACCATGACGAGGATTGGAGCAATGCAGTCGGGGAGAATTCTAGTGACGCCATCCTTTGAGCGGGGCCATCTTACCCTCTTTGTCGTGGGGGGCACCCATGTTTGCTAGTGGACACTTTCCTATTTATCTTCAGAGAGTGTCCAAATGGGTGATTGGGTGGGGAGAACTGGATGCATTTTGAGGGTGTTGAAGTCAGATCCACTTGGGCAAAACCGTGTCTTCAACAGATTGCAACGAACAAGCCAGGTTATCCTGTTAAGAGTTGATATCGTTTCTCTAAAAGGTCTGTGCTAACAAGTGCATGTCTGAATGAGCGGACACCACACATGGGCATTAATCTTTCTCTGGGAAGGAAATGAGACCGGATGGGGTCCAAAAGGGACGATCTGGAGGCCGGCGTGGACTTAGCACCCAGCTTAAGGGTCAGGCCTTGCTCCCTGGACCTACCTCCGTCACTTGTGACCTTGGGAACATTCCTTGATGGTTCTAAACTTGATGCACAATGCAAATAATGTGTCTCTCTTAGAGATGAGGGAGTGTGGGCTGTGATAGTGTAGTTCGAGCACCTAGGTCATAGTAAGTGCCCTATTTATGCTAATTGGGAGAGTAAGGGGTAGTCACCATGGAGCCTGATTGGAGGCAGGGAGGATGCAGTGTAGCTGGGGACACGGCAGGAAGTAGCAGCAGAGGCAGAAGTAAAGATGAACATCACCTGCTTGAGTGCTGTGCTCTCCATTCCCTTAACGAATTCCTGTTGTTTTAATCTGGGGCACCAAAGGTTCTTTAACAGGGTGCTCCTCCAAGGGTGATGTGTGGGTCAGCAGCCTGGACCAGCCTGGTGCTCATTAACACGGCAGATTGCGGAGTCCGCCCCAGACCTACCACTCTCTGGGTGTTTCTGATGCTCTCTGAGGGCTGAGCTGCACTGCTTCCCAAGGCAGCCTCCCTCCGTGTGAATCATGTTTGGGAAGTTGCTTGGTCACAGAGGAGCGGGTGTCCAGGCTCAGCCTGCTGGCTCTGCAGCAAGGGCTCTTCCTTCAGGATGCTGTAGATGGTGGCAGGTGAAAGACACTGAGCGTGAAAGGGAAAAAAGAAAATCTTACCTAGAAAAGTTAAATGATAACATGCCCTATCCAGATGAACTCCGGGACTGGCACCAAGAATGAGTAATAATGGGACACCGAGTAAGGATGCTCTCAGAAGAGCAGCGGGTACCATGCGGGAAGACAAGATGGTGGAAAGGGGGTTGAGAGAGTGTGTCCGAGACTCCCCGGGGAGGAGAGTGGAGACCCCCTCACACTGAACCCTGATGGGGGCAGGTGCCCTCGGGGAGGGGAATTGCAATGGCCTTAATCCAAGAATGACTTTGAGGGAAGCTTCCAACACATAAAGATCAACCTGCCAGACTCCTCTTGCCCAGCTGGAGTGCACAATGGCTGCTCAATCGTTTTAGGCTCTGGGCTTGGGGAAGATTTCCCATCTTGCTGTGGGCTCTGTGGAACCGGGCCGAGAGTGGATTTTTTTGCATTTAGAACATCTTAGGGAATTGAGCAAGATGGAAACCAACCTTGGTAACGACAAAAAGCGGACATAATGCTGCTTTCTGTCTTCTCACTACAAATGATTTGAGCTTATTTGCTGCGCGCATTCTGTTCTAAGCTCTTCCTGTTTGTTATCTCACTACATCCTGGTAATAATCCAGAGGTTGCCATCGTTATACCCATTTTACCAGTGAAACTCTCCCAGTGCAGTTATGGTATTTGCCCAAGACACACAGCTAAATGGTGAAGCTGGGATGCAGAACCAAATCAGTCTTGGTAGAAAGTTTCCTTGTATACTCAATGCAGGTTTTCTCTACTTGGCTCCTAGAGAAAAATGAAAGGCTATGTATGTGATGGCCATTATAATGTAAATAATGAAAGCAATAGTATGTATTCCCTGCCCTCCCTAATTCCACAGATACTTATTTATTGACCACTCACTGTTCCTGACGTGGTACAGTTGTTGTTAAGTGGGATATGGAGAAGTGTGAGGAATTTATAATCCAGCTGAGGAGAAAAGATAGGTGTACACTTAACCAGAATACAGGCATAACGTGTCACAGATGTGTCACACGTGTTTAGATCTATGAACTTCTCCCGGGAAGGAGAAAGCACCTCTGCTGGGGCAAACCAAAAAACAAAACAAACAAGCAACCTTTAGAGAGCATAGTAATTAAGATGACGCTCTTCAGGTAAATGGGATTGTTTCATTTTATGTTTTCAGAGTGTGTTAAAAACCGTTTGTAGAAGCATGTTGCATATGTGTATCTTGAGTTGGAAAAATAATTAGAACAGGGAGTGTATCAATTAATACTAGACATTTGACCCTTCCTTGGATAACTTCTGTATAACAAACACAGGCCCACCTGCCACTAGAGATAATAAAACTCTCACAAAAGAACCTCACCAAATGGGGGAGAAGTTATTACTATTTTTTTTGGGGGGGGGAGAATGAAAAAATGTATATCAACACTCTTCCTTGGAAGAAATGTAATTTTTGTTTTAGTAGGAGAAAATAGAATAATACCCTGACTTCAGTGCTGTTATCAGAAAACATGCCTTTGTTTTTATCTTGAGGTAAGGTTTTTTTCATATCCTGTTGGGAGTCTGTAGTAACATAGTTATTTTCGATGATATTGTTTGGCCATCATTCTTTGGAGTTCATGTCTCTGGTCTCATTCTTAACTGTTTTTACATGGTTTATTACTAACGCTTAACAGCAGCCACCCATTAAAACTATTGCAGTACCTAAGTATATTGTAAATTTATCTGACGTGTTATTGCTCCTGGATTAGAAGATGGAAAATAATTACAGTTCTTCTTCTTGTTGTAATGCTGTTATGATGATGATTTACTATTTCCCCAGTTTATGTGATTCGGTTCTTTTCTTCATTTGTATGTTTATTTGCTGGACAGGATATTTGCCTACTTACATTTAAAAGGAATAAACTCTCAGAGCTGTTGATTTGAGAAGTCCTTTTACAATGCCATGTTAATCTGTTTAGCTCCCAGACATTTCTTAGCAGATCAAAGGAATATCCTGTCCACTCCTAGAGGTCTGGCCGACTTTTATTTATCTTAATGAAGGTTCTTCAGCTTACCTGGGTCTGGTCTTGGCCTTAAGTGAATTAGTGAACCAGAATCTTGGAAATGGAATATAAGCAAATTGCATTAATTTCTAAATTTTTAAGCTCATAACTCAGCAGGTGTTACCTAAGGTAGTTGCTGTAGTGTGAGGGCAAACTTATGTCTGCAGAGCCTGTAGTTGGCAGTATTTTAGGGAAGTATGGGTCTTTCATGCCGTTCGTTTCTAATGCATCTGTAACACTTTGTAGATATGTAGGGATGAAACAAATGCTTCTCCAACTAATCACCCAACCAGGCAGCCTGTTCACCCCTGGATCATTGATAACTATTGATAGTTTATAGCATATGACTTTACACAGTCATTAATTAAATATGTTCGGACCTTTACTAAGCAGTGTCCTGAGGATGTCCACTGTTTTAAATCCTCAACAAAGTGTTAAAAGCCCACAAAGTCTTCAGAGCACTACTTACAATCTCCATATTCATAGTCATTTTTTTTTCCCAGTAAATACGCTTTGAGCACTTATTATGAGCCAGACACTCGGATGCATTGCTGAATAAGAACCTTACCCCTATGGTGCAGATTCGTATTTTACAATCTGTCAGCTCAACGGTCTCGGAAGGGCCATCTTTTCCCAAAGTAGTTTGTGAAATCAGAAGGAAAAAAAGGTCATCTTGGGGTTTAACCTGAGTTCTTGTCTTTTTCTGACCACACGATGGGCTTTAAGGAGAAGAGGGAATGACCAGAGAATACTTTCCGAGAGCAAATGACTTTTCCAACACAGGACGTGGGCTGGCACTTCCAGGGTAAATGAAGCCATCAAATTAAGTTGGGCAGTTGGTGGAGGGGGGCAGTTCATTTGTGGTCATGGGGGAGGTTTCCAGATTTTCACAAGCTCAGGAGCTCTGTGGCATTTGAACACTTTTCACCTTAATTTTAAAATAATGATAATTTAAAAAACCTGTATAGGTTGATATTTCGCAGCTAACTGAAAATGAGCTGTCCTTCAAAACAATGCATTCGTCTCCGTGAATGAAGGGCTCCTGAAAATGTCATGAGAAGGCTGTCATGGGCTTAGGCTTTGTGGTTTCCAGCCTTGTTTCAAAAAGACAAAACAAATGTTGCAGCCTTTGCATGTTCAATGCCTATCGGTTCCACCTGCTACCCTGCATTCCTGGGTTCCTGTTTATCCATTTCTAGGTCTCATTTGGTCTGCAGATTGTTTTAATGTGCTGGATCCAGGTGATGTGATACAGATGCAGTGATGAATAAATGAATGAGTAAGTAAATAAATAAATGAAAAAAAGTCAGGTTCTCCATCTTTTAGGGCCTCGTCCAGCTAACTTTGTAGTAGGGGCTGGTGGAGCATCTCTGCGTGTCTATTTCCTACATGTCTAATGGCATGAGAAAACTGTGAGTCTTCCTTAGTTAGACTTCGTTATCATTACTGGGATGGAATGAATTCGAGAACGATAGAAACAGTTGTAGGTCAGAGGAATGAAACATATCCAGAATTCGTTGCTGGGAAGGGGGAAGAGAAAATAAGGGAATCCTTTGGGTTCCTCTTCCCACTATCCTCCTCACAGGTTCCTCCCATGTTAGGAGGAGTTGGTCAGAGGATTGATTCAGGCTGTCATTCATGGGGCCCTGTGTCCTTTAGGGCCGTGTTTCCCTGTCTGTGGCCAAGTGTGAAAGGGCTTGTGTTCCCAGGGACGGCTGGAGGACTCCTTGCCTGTTATGCATGGCAGGCCCCCTGGCCTTCCCTGCGCACAGCGTGGGTGGGACCTTCCCAGAACCCCAGCGCAATGCTCGGGGGTCTGTGTCAGTGCTAAGTGAGGTTGGTTTGCTGCAGGGCTGTGGGCGTGCTCCAGGATAGATTGGACTGGAGAAAGTAGGAAACTTCAGGGAGACTTTGTGGCTACGCTTTGTACCCAGACACTGTTTACCAAAGGAGTTCTGGATTTCGAAGTCATCAAAAAAATTAAACTTGTCCACCTATCTGTAAAAATGATGCCAATTATTGTGTTCATGCCCCTCATCAGGGAACCCCAAGAGAGGAAGGAAGGTGTGAAGGGCAGGACGCAGAGTCAATACCCTTCCCCCCACCTTCAAGCCACTAGCACAGTCCAGAGAGGATCCAGTATTATTACCATCACTGTTTGGTACCCATTATGCAGTTAGCTCTGGATGATGGTGTCTATATGCTTATTTTCCTGGTTAGGTTGCAGGTGGGAGATTGAAGGTTACACATCTGTGGGTCTCCAGCAGCACCTAGTAGAGTGTTTTAAAGCATGACTTACTGCCCTTTTTTTTTTTTTCCCCTCCAAATGTGAAATACTTTTGTGTGGCACCTTGTCTAGTTAGGAGCAGGGCTTTCATGGGGCAGAGGACACAGATGTGTGTAATTTTCGGGCAGGTGTGTAGGTTGTACCACACTTTGAGTAGGTGAGGGACTCTCCAAAGTACAGCTCTGCTTCCTCTGGTGGATGGCTTTCTCCTCCCAATCTTCCCCTTTTCTGTTTTTTGGAGATGGAAATCAGAGGAGTGAGCTGCAGGTTGAGACGATGGGAAGAAAACGAGAAAGCAAAGAGAACGGGTAGATGTTTTCAACCTTATTTCATTCACAACTCAAAGTCTGATTAGGAGAATGTGACCTTGCCCTGTAAAATAATTATCAAGATTCCCTGGTTGATTGGCTCAAAGAAAAGAGAGGCAGGGAGAAATGCTCTACTCTTTTGCAGTGTAGTAGACGTTTGTCATTTTTGACCTAACTTCTCCCTGACCACCCTCGTTGCTCAGAGCCCCCTTCCTTCCTTCTCCCGCAGAGAGAAGCAGCACTAATCCCCCCGCAGTCAAGGCCTCCCACTCCTGGGAATTCCCTTACGGGGAACAAGCAATCAGTTAACTCACGGTACTTTTCCACTCTAAGATTTGTTGGGTTCCTTTGAAAAAGAGATGATTTAAATGAGTGGTGAAGGAATTAACTGTGTGTAGGGACGTCCTCCAGCCATCCCTGGGAACACACGTCCAGCGTGGGGAAAGGTGGAGAATGTGTGAGAGAAGGTATAATGGATAGTGAAAGTTTGTTAAGAAGTTGGCTGGGAAGTTTTCCAGAGCCAGGTGGAAGGATTGTTTTACCAGTTCATTAAGATTTCAGGAACTTAAGATTTAGGTTCAGGAAGAATCCTGCGATAGTCTTCTGGAACTTTCGTCTTTAACCTCTAAAACAGCAGTTAGTATACATTATATTTTAATTCAAGTTAATATTAGAGTGAGAAAAAAATTAACTGTTTTAGTAGATTCTTTGTGCCAAGTCGAGAGACTCCAAAGGAGGATGCAACCACCTGGAGAGGGAAATGGTGGTTGAATTGCACATTCAGGCATAGCAGTTGCTAACTTCTTCAGGAGAGGGAAAAAGAATGCACCACAATCAACTGGCAAAACTTAATAGATTAGGAGTTAATCAAGGTCAGAGACTCTGCTTGGGACTGGGGTGGATAAAGAAATATGGTTGATGACCAGTGTGTTTATAGTCTCAGTGGGAAGTATCTGGGCCTTGGAAAATAACTACACTACAAGATTATTTTTGGCAAAATGTCAAATGATCAAGTCATGGATAAATGATAGAAGTATTCAGAGGAGGTGGAGGTCATTTTTACCTGGAAGGCTCAGAATAAGCTTTCTTGAGGGTGGTTAGGTTGGTGGTGGACCCATACATGGCAGGGGGCGGCAGCCAAAGGGAAACCAGAGCTGGGCAGTAAAGTGGTGAAAACAGATTTTATTCAGGACATTTGCAGCAGGGAAGAGAGACCTCAGTATTGAACTGGACTCAGTTCTGAGTACAGCATGGGCAAGTGGTGAGTGCGGATTTATGGCCAAGCAAGTAGCAGGGTGGAGGCAGTGGATGGGAAATGACTAAGAGGAATCATGGGGTAATAGAGATTCTGGCTAAAATGACCAAAAAGGATTCTTGCTGAAGACAGGCCAGGGTGATCAGACATCACCTGGGGGTGGAGTGGAGGATACAGAACCAATCAGATACCGAGGGGAGGAGAGTTCTTGTTCAACTGACTTAGAAGGGTTCGTGCTAAAACTGGACCTCGGGGAAGGTTCAGGAGCCTGACTAAAGTTGGGTTAAGCAAAGAAACTTAGTAACACACAGAGAGGAACAGATGTGAATGGTTGGACACTTTCTATATCTGCAGTGGTCCTGAGACTTAGTTCTGGAAGAAAGCTCTATTACCCACATTTTATAATAAGGAAACACAGGCTCAGAAAGTATAAATATGTGACCCAAACTTCCTCATCCATGAATATAGTCAAAGTCACAGCTGGATTTTAAACCCAGGGCCTCTTCCAACGCCAGCTTGCCTTTATGCCATTCTGTAGGGTGACGTGGTCTGGAGCCGGAAAGCTAACGCTTTGCACCCAGGACTCTTGGTGCCGACCTGTGTTTGAAAATCAATGATTACTATGGTCGATCTTTATTAAATCTTTTAAGTTCTCAGTCAATATAGAAAAGCATAGGTTTTCTTTCTTTTGTAAACTTCTTGTGGTTTTGTTGTGTTACATTGCCGTCATCCTGGATGCATTCATGAAGAGGTGTGATGTGACCCAGGGCTCCCATCTGTTTAATTCTGCTAGTTTGCTCCATTTTCAAATGAGTTCTCTTTGCTGCAGGAGCAACATCAGAGCGTGGATGATGCTGAAAGGAATTTCTGTTCCACCTTTAGTGCCGCCTTAGGGACCCCCATCCCCCAGATAATTTTCTTATCGTCCTTTTGCTCTTTGAGTACGCTGCCACGTTGTTTGCAATGGAAATATAGTTTTGAAATGTGCCTCCTATTGTGTTTCTATAGAAAGAGAGCCTCTTCTGGAGGCTCTGGAGCCCTTCAGAAGGGCTTTAATTACTGCATTAATTGCAAACTTCGGGACAAATTGGGCCCAGTAGTAGCAAGCTATTGGGCAGATTCCTGGGCTGCTTTAAAGAAAATGTTAAAAGCCTTTTGGATGTGAGAGGCCAGGATTGAGAGGAGGAGGTGGATACACGTGGGAGGTACTGTTTTTCTTCAGGCTATGAGCTTTGCATTAAAAAAAAAAAAAATCTCTGTAATGTGCATTTCCAGGAAGGTGTCGAATGGCTCACTGCTCCAGGCCTCCAGCAGTTCCTGCCTTGAGCTGGATTGGAGGACAGTGGGGAGATGGTCTAAATGTTGTAGAATAGAACTTCTCTGAAAAATAGGTGGCTGGGGAAAAAAATTCTCCTGGTGTGGTCCTTTTAATATGGTAATCCTTGAAATGCTCATTTTTTATTCTGAAGCAAAAAAAAAAGGAAAAGAAAAAAAGGCCAGTAATTTCCTTCTCTGGCAGAACACTCGCTAGAATGTTTCCTTCACGTTCAGTTTCTCTGGTGGTTGGCTTATGGGCAAATTACCACGATGTGAGTATGGGTTTGGGAACTGCTAGAAGATTCTGTAAGTTGGTTTTTATGACATTTACCTTGGTCTCTTTCCCTGGGAAAATAACTGATTAAACACCGAGGTGACTAGATGGAATTGAATTCCATGCCTCAGTGATTCATTCAGAATGGTGTCTTCTAACAGGCTTTCGAGAGGAAATTACCACATGTGTCATTTCTGGCAGGACTAGGAGGTTTCAGATTCAAAACCATAAGTGGCAGTCACACGTTTCCCTGGTTTACAAGATTTTCCCGCTTAAGGTGTGTCAGGCACTTCTCTGAAGCTCATTTAATCCTCACAACAGCCCAGTGGGGTTTGGGACTATCATTAACCCCATTGGCAAATGAAAACACTGAGGCTTAGAGAGTCCAAGTGGAAAGATCAGGCTGTTTGTCTGTAGGGTCAATTTATGCTAACCTAGCACTCTAGAAGACATTCATCCTATTTAAAGTTACCTTCAGTATTCATTGACAGGTGCTTAGTATTCTTCTCTCCCCCAAAGGCACACGCACTCTATCCATCGATCCACCCACCCACCCACGTAGCTAGCTAGCTACCTACCTACTTACCTACCTACCTACCTAACAAGTGTTCTGGAAACAAGGTCAGGAATGATGATGTGAGGAAAGACCCCATCCCTACATTTGAGGAGCTCCCAATCTTGTATGGAAGCCAATAAGGTACTTGAGGATGGATCTCTGACTCACACTTGGGAGGGCTCACTCATCACTTCATTCTTTTAACAAAGCACTGAGCTAGTAGATGACAGCACGGTTGACAAGTAGGTGATGCTCCCTATCCTTGGTCGTTCCAGTCTAGTTAGGGGAGATGGACAGGTAGACAGCTTGGTGAGTTAATTACTATGATGCCAAGTCAGGAGGGGTCCAGCATTTTAACCGTACAAGGCACAGATCCAGGAGAGGAACTGCACCGTGATTTGGTCTGCCTGGAGAGCAGAGTGTAAATGGGGGAGAGGTGGGAGGTGAGGCCAGAGAGGTCCTGGGAAGAGCTGGGAGTTCACAGGGTTGTCTGCTCTCTTAGGGACCCTAGACTCTATCAGGGCAATGAGAACAGTGCTTGGTGCCCGGCACTAAGGCCTCAGGTCACGCTAACGGAAAAGCAGAAAAGCAGAACTGGAGTGTAACCTAAAATTAAGCAGCGATAAGATACAGCATATTTCAGAAGATTGGAGATCACTGCTCTTATTTATAGTTTATAGCTGTTTCCTTACCAGAGACAGACTGTGAGGGAGTCTGGATCCTGTGTCTATTTCTGGGATATTGGTTCAGCAATAAAGATGTTTTTGGAAAGGAAAAAGGAGGGGGTTAAAAATTTTTAAAAAATCAACACACATCAAATTAATTTCTGATTCTTCCATTGAGAATGATCACATTTCAAAGTTGTAACAGGGGGCTGAGACTTAGATAAGGGATGGGTGGATTTTGACATTTCTCTATAACCAGGTCGTTACAAAGCTACCAGAGTTTATACTTTCCAGAATTAAAAGGAATGGAGTAGAACTGGATAATGGGTTGTGGAACCTCTTATGCTTGGATCATTCGTTTCTTTAGATCCAAAATTGGCAGTAACTAAAAGTTATTTCAATTTTATGTCTGCTCAGTGGCTGAAATGAAGTGGGATTGATGTGGTTTTGCTTTTTGGGGAGGAATGCCCTAGTCACAGAAATCCCTGAAGCTCCCAGGCCTTCTTTATAGCTCCCCAGACATTTTTTCAGGATAAGTAGTCAGGGAGAGAGGCACTTCTTTGTCTCAGACTCCCTTCTTCCTGTGTCCGAATGGACAGTGGACCAAGAGTGCTAGTTAGAAGCATGAGTCTCATTTCAGTTGATTGTGTAATTCAGTGGATCAGAAAGTATTGTGTCCTCAACCCAAAATAGATGATTAGGAAATTGTAGCCTGGATATTTGGAATGAAGCGCTGGAGAAAGATGTGGGTAGGTGTGGAGGCCTGGCTTTCTGGCATGCATCCCTAAAGCCCTTTGATCTTTTGTCTCAATGCTTCACCTCCAGAGTAGGTGTGTGAACATTAAGCTACTGTGAAAAGTACTTGTTTCATACAACTTTATATACACAGACCCTGATGTAGTGAGCGCATACAGTAGGAGTTCAGTAATTGTGAATGAATGAATGATGTCATCAGCTTATATAACAGTTTGGCTGTACTATGTGTAACAAAGCTACTCTAGGAATGAGGAATGTTGGCATAACACATGCATTATAGAAAGGAACATTTTAGGTATGTATTAGAGAAATTCAGGACGAAGACATTTCTGTGCATCTAGTTCATCTTTATTTCTTCCTACCACCCTCCCTCAGCCAGCCTGCAGCATTTTGCCTCTTAAAGCTCTACAAGTCATTGAAAAATTTTTTTCATGTTTTTTTAGGACAAAAAATTGACTAAAAGCAATCCATCCAGCATTGAGTCCTTACTTACTGAAGTCAGTATTGCTCTGTTCTGATTCCTTTCTTAGCCATTGTTTTTGTTCACTGGCCGATTCCATCAAATCCCTGTCCAGTCCTCCTGAGCTCCTAGGCTGCAGGCCTTTTCATTCTTCTTACCCTGCCTGAACCAGGCTTTATCCCTTACGTCAAAAATCATTAGTGAATCTTGCATTGCCATTACCTCGTTTTAAAATAGGTATTTCATCCAGCTACAACATATATGTGCCTGAAATCAGGAAGATATCAAAAGGTGACTAACAGGAAATGTGATTATTGGCAGAAATGTTCTATTGAACAAGTTTAGAACTATCATTCTACTTATTTATAAGATAGAAAATGTACCTTTTCGTCAAGATGGGCAGATCAAGAGCTCCCCAGGTGTGGTTTCCTATGAATGTTTACCGAGCTTAACCCAAGTTACTTTTTGTTACTTGGTGTTGAGTTAGAATCTTCCTGGTCCTGGTAGGTGGTGGTGTTGGGCGTGGCATGGGATGAGGGGGCAGTAAGGACAGTGCCACCAAAAACATACATACAATGGAATATTACTCAGCCATAAAAAGAAACGAAATTGGGTCATTTGTAGAGACGTGGATGGATCTAGAGACTGTCATACAGAGTGAAGTAAGTCAGAAAGAGAAAAACAAATACCGTATATTAATGCATATGTGTGGAACCTAGGAAAATGGTATAGATGAACTGGTTTGCAGGGCAGAAATAGAGACACAGACGTAGAGAACAAACGTATGGACACCAAGGGGGGAAAGTGGTGGGGGAGGGGTGGTGGGATGAATTGGGAGATTGAGATTGACATGTATACACTAATATATATATAATGGATAACTAATAGGAACCTGCTGTATAAAAAAATAAATAAAATTCTAAAATTCAAAAAAAAAAAACCCAACAAACATGGGCACCAGGTTTTTTTGTTTTTTTTTTTTCTTTTTTGTGGTACGCGGGCCTCACACTGTTGTGGCCTCTCCCGTTGCGGAGCACAGGCTCCGGACGCACAGGCTCAGTGGCCATGGCTCACGGGCCCAGCTGCTCCGCGGCATGTGGGATCTTCCTGGACCGGGGCACGAACCCGTGTCCCCTGCATCGGCAGGCGGACTCTCAACCACTGCGCCACCAGGGAAGCTCGGCACCAGGTTTTTAACTCTCTTTCATTTTAACTTGAGTTTTGAAGGGTATTTTCTACTACAACCCTTGCCTTTGAACTTTTTATGTGACCTCCTGGGGATGGACAGTGTTGTGGAAGCTCAGTAATCTTTCCTGTAGTGAGAAGAGGTGACAGGTTACCGGGGAAAAATAAGAGATCAAAGACTTTCTAATTTTTCTTTGTTTTTTAAGCACCTGCTTCTTCATACATGCAATTGTCCAAAAAGTCAGGTAGGGAGATTGGACTTTTACATACCTGACACTCTTACTGGGGAGAAGAGTATCAGTATAAGCACGATTATTTGCTAGATTAGTTTCTGAAGGACGTATATGTATTTTGGGTTTCACTCTTAGTTTCGTTCTTAGCTTAAGTCTTTCTCCGCTAAAGGCAGAGTTGAAGCAAACACAAGTCAAACTTTTTTTCTAACTAGTAGACTTAAAACGAATGACTTCGGTAACTTAATTTAGAAGTTTTGTGAAAAATTCTGAGAATGCAGTGATGGCATCATGAGAGGAGCAAAGGAAACAAAAAGCTGCTGACTTTCTTGTGGAAGAGAAGTAAGATTTCATGAGATGGAGGTGTTAACAGCCTACCATTCATTTTACCAGAGGATAAAACCAGTGTCACTAGCAAAGAGATATGCACCAGGCTATGGCTTCCTGATTTGAGGAGCAGTTCTCAATAGCAGAAAATAGAAGTGTTCTCAGACATATGTTAGGTCTCTCACAATCTATCAGAAATAAAAAAAAAAAAGATAGCAGTATGGAGATGAAAGAGAAGGAGAGAGAAAAAAGATTGACTGTCAAAATGTTACACGCAAGAATGCATTGAATGTCACTATTATAAGAGGTCTTACTGTAATTACATTTCCGATCTATTTGGATTTTCTTGTCTTAAATTCCTTTCAGTTGTCAGTTTGGGAAATGTCTCCTGTCGAGGTGTTTTTTTCCTTCCTTGTTAAATTTCAGCACAGCATCATTCACCAAAACTGGGTAGGGTAGTACTGGGAATGTTTTTTACCTCAGCAAGAACCGTAGATCATTGAAGCTGGCAGATTTTGTCTTTCTATTTCTACGGTGGGAAAGCATCAGACCCCAGCCTAGTAGTAGACAAACCATTAGATCAATACTCCAAGATCTAGAGTGTTCTGCTATTGATTTGCATTATTTATCCCATTTTAAAAAGTGACAAAATTATTCAACAAACATGGAACGCACAGAGTTGCACTGAAGCTGTGGTTGTGATAAAGGCTATGGATAAAAGACATCTGTCAGGTAACAGTCTGGACTGGTTTAAGTATTTGGATTTCCAAGGTTCTGTGCAAGAGCTGCTAGCTCATGATTTAGGACCCACGCACAGGAGAATTCAGGCTGCATTAATATAAAAATATGACTTGCAGCACTGGAGATGTGGCTTCAGAGGAAATGATGACTTAACGCTTGTGATCTGTAAGAATGTTGGTGTTTTGGGTCAAATAACCTATGCATTTTCTCAAGGGAGGTAGGTTTGGGGAAAAAAGGCAATAATTAAACTGAACATACCAACAAGGAAAAAATAATTTCACTGTATGATGACTCATTTAGTTGGCAGCTTCAGGTAATGAGGTGCTCTGGATTAATCTTCCTGAGAGCAGAAACATATCCCTTTAAATGATGAAGCATGTTATCTTCATCAATCTTTGAAGAAAATATTTCCAAGGTACCTTATATATTCTCTTTTGTCAGTAGTATTCTTGACAATTTTTAGGACTAGAGACATAGTTGTTGTTGTTGTTTTTTTTAAAGAGTTTAAAGAAGTATTTGATCTTTGAAAATCATGTTACATCATTGGTCCCCAGTGTTTTCATCTACAGTATATGAGGTTTGGGTTAGATGATCATCAGGGTTCCTTCCATCTCTAATATCCCCTTAAGTAAAGGGCTCTTGTGCACAATAAAATTTAAAACATAAGAATCATCGAGGGGGCTTTTTAAAAATGCAGATTCTTAAGTAACGTTGTTGGAGGTTCTGATTCAGTTGGTTTGAGTGAGGCAAGAACCTATATCATAAATATGCACCCATGGCCATTTTGATGACCTCATTTTGAGAAACTGATTCTCTTTCCAGCCTCAGATAACAGATGTCATAACCCGTATTGGCCACCAGGGTACCGTTGCTGCCCTGCCCTCAGTGGTGTGAAGTTGTAAGGGGCTGACCAGACCCAGAGGCCTGTGCTTTGATAGTTTGCCTCTGATCCCATCCTCAGTATTAACTGTCACTTAGTTAATGTAGCTGCTGAGGAAAACCAGATAATCGAGCTTAAAATTAGGTGCCCTGCATTTGTACCTATGAGTCATTAAGTTTTAATCTCAGGCTGGGTTGGGGCGAGGGGAGAACTTCCATTTTCTCCTGTAGTCTAAAGTGCATAAATGAGCCATGGCTATCTTAGACCCTGTTTGGAGGTCTCTTACTCTTTCTCCATGTTCTTTGTCATTCCTAAGAGTCAAGTTTCTGGAAGGACGACATCAGGGTAAGTGGCAGATTTCTGTGTAAATATGTTAACATTTCATAGTGAGATTTGGGGTCAGGGCTGTCCCTGACTTCTCTTTTAAATTTCTTTATTTTTTAAACAGTTTTATTGATGTACAGTTCCCGTGCCATACAATTGACTCTTTTGAAGTATATACAATTCAGTGGTTTTTAGTGAAATCTGTGAATTTATAGAGTTGTATGCACCTATCATGTAATCTAATTTTTGAACATTTCCATCACCCTCCAAAAGAAATCTTGTGCCTATTTTGAATCACTCTCATTCCCACCCCCAGACCCATTCGACCGATAATTTACTTCTTACCTCTATAGATTTGCCTTTTCTAGACATTTCATATAAATGGGATCATACAGTATGTGGTCTTGTGTGTCTGGCTTCTTTTACTTAGCGTAATGTTTTTGAGGTTATGCAGTAGCGTGTATCATATTGCCAAAGAATATTCTATAGTATGGATATACTACATTTTATTTATCCATCCACCAATTAATGGACATTTGGTTTGTTTCCACTTTTTCAGTGCTCTGGCTGATGTATGCATGTAGTTTTAATTTCACTTGGGTGGTTACCTAGGGGTAATTACCTGGGTCATATGATGAATCAGTGTTTCAAAGCAGCAGTTTCAAATTTTACAATTCCACCAGCAATGCATGAGGGTTCCAGTTTCTCCATATCCTTGACAACACTTGTTATTATTGGATACAAGTCCTTTATTGGATATATGATTTTCAAATATGTTTTCGTAGTTCATGGCATTTTTTTAATGGTGTCTTTTGAAATGCATTATTTTTTTTATCTGAATGAAGCCCAGCTTATTGTTTTCTTTTATCAATATACTTTTTGGTGTCATATCTAAGAAATCTTCGCCTAACCCAACATCAGTGTCTTGATGCTTACCTAAAATCTTGTAGGCTTTGTTCATATAGGAAGTGACCAGTGACACCTACTATTTAGTGCCTTGTTTAAACAGATTAAAGATGAATATTTACGTTTGTGGCCTGAACCTACTCTAATGAAAGCTTGCCAACAGTTATCCTAAAGTCTTGAAGGTTGCCACAGCCAGACTGGACTCATCCATCACCATGCCGTGGCCTTCTTAGCATCTTTTCCTCATCTTAGTGTCTTCTAGCAGCAGAGGAAGGAGAACATAGGTCTTTAATTTACCTTTTTGTACTGTGAGGTAGCACTGTGCCCTCCTTACTCTTTCAGAGCCTTAGGTAGAGGACCCTACCCTGAGGTGCCACTGGAGGAACACAGCCCGTATCTTTTTATAGGTTTTAGAGTGAGATATCAGGACAGTAGCTCACTATCAGGCAACAAAAAACCAAACAAAAAACCACCCACTACCTTAGGGTTTTGTCATAAGAATATGCTGGTTGCAGCCTCTGTAGGTAGACAACAGGGATCCCTGAGAGCATCTGATAGACTTGATACTTCTCCCCAATTCTGTTGTGTCTCTCCTGCTTTCCTAAAATACTAAGTAGTTTGTGTCCACTTTCAGTTCTAGATTTTTCCCACTGAGTTTAGACTGGGAGAAACATTATCACATCCCAGCTTCATGAATGCCTGATTATCACTTGGAACTTTTGTCTCTTGAGCCTAGAAGGTATCTCTTGTTTATAAATAACATTGGACATTAATATGCTTAAATATACTTAAATAAATAAATAAACTTAAATATAGTGCACATCTAGTAACAGCTTGTACAACATGTGATACTCCCCAAAGTAGTCATGACACTTTATAATTGAAAAAGTGAGTTATGGGCTTCCCTGGTGGCGCAGTGGTTGAGAGTCTGCCTGCCGATGCAGGGGACACAGGTTCATACCCCGGTCCGGGGGGATCCCACATGCCGCGGAGCGGCTGGGCCCGTGAGCCATGGCCGCTGAGCTTGCACGTCTGGAGCCTGCTGTGCTCTGCAACGGGAGAGGCCACAACAGTGAGAGGCCTGCATACTGCAAAAAAAAAAAAAAAAAGTGAGTTATAATTGACCAAATGCTTTCACAAATATGATCCCATTTGATCCTCACATCTGTGAGGAACTAGTGCTCCTTTTTTTTAATAAATTAATTTTATTTATTTATTTATTTTTGGCTGCATTGGGTCATCCTTGCTGCGCGTGGGCTCAGTAGTTGTGGCGCATGGGCTTAGTTGCTCCGTGGCATGTGGGATCTTCCTGGACCAGGACTCGAACCCGTGTCTCCTGCATTGGCAGGCGATTCCTAACCACTGCGCCACCAGGGAAGTCCCTACTGCTCCTTTTTTATGGATGAAGAAAATGTCTGGACTTCCCCACGGATTCGAGCCCTGGTCTGGGAAGATCCCACATGCCGTGGAGCAACTAAGCCCATGAGCCACAACTACTGAGCCCGCGAGCCACAACTGCTGAAGCCCGCGCGCCTAGAGGGCGTGCTCCACAACGAGAAGCCACCGCAATGAGAAGCCTGCGCACCACAACGAAGAGTAGCCCCCGCTTGCGGCAACTAGAGAAAGCCCACGTGCAGCAACGATTACCCAATGCAGCCAAAAATAAAATATAAACAAGCAAACAAAAAAAGACTTGTCAGAAGTCATTTATCCCCAAATATAGGATTTCTAACACCAAATTTGATGCCTTTCATGTAGCATTATGCTTCCTCTCCAGAGTAATAAAACTGAATTTTTGTAATTTTAAGAATATTAGACATGCCATGTTATATTAGACTTATGGTTAATCTATAAGCAGTCATTTACATTTTGAATGAAATCTGTAGACAACGATATATTCAGTTTTTAGGACTTATTTCCTTCTCAAGCTTCTATTTCTTGCTACAAAGTAAAACGTTTTGTTTCCTGTTAGAGGAGTTCTAGGCATTGTCAGTGGGTAAGGTTTGTGGTGGTAGCCAGAGTACGGAGATCCTGAACATGGGGACATCCTTTTGCCACTAAATTTATACTGTGCCCGAAGCTGGTTTGAATAGTTTTAGGCTGTTTGAGGTCCCAGGAAGACTCTTTGCCCACCCAGGGAGCAAGAGGCCCAAGAAAATTTCCATGTGATTTTTAACTTGACCCCATTTACTGGATGATTCATCCCTCCTTTCCTTAATTCCACGCCAATTTTCTGCACCTAGGTTTTCTCCTTTTCCCAGGACCATTCTTATCGTGATCTCTTGCTTTCTTTGTTTCACCACCTGTGGCTTAGGACATAGTTCTCCAAGTGTGGGCCCTTGAGCAGAAACATCAGTTTGTTAGAAATAGAAATTCGGAACCCACAACATCTGCTTAGTCAGAAACTCGAGGGGATGGGGCCCAGCAGTCTGTCTTTGACACACCTTCCAGGTGATTCTGATGCATGCTCAAGTTTGAGAACCATTGGTGCAGTAGTTAATTTTTTTTTTTTAACATTCCTTTAACCCTTCAAAGTGATTTATGAATTTCATCTGACTTACCACCCTTTAGGATAGCATTTTTCTCGCAGTGCTTTGCTTTTGGCCAAAATAAAGGTTTCCGTGGTCAGCTGGCATGGAAAGACTACATTCTTATGCATACTTACTCTGTGCCCCCCATACCCTACCCCCAAAGTAGGTGAGGATTCTGAGGTCAGTTGCCAGGTTTCAAATTTTAGCTCTGTCACTTAGTAGCTACGATTACCTGCCACCTACTTACCTTAGTGATCTTTGGGCAAGTTACTTTCCTCTCTGAGCCTTTACTGTCCAGCTTGTAAACTTATGGCATAAAATGGTAATTACCTCTGTAGGAAGTGGTGAAGACTAAACAAAGTAATGCACGTACAGTGACTCAGGTGGTGTTTGGCACGTGGAGAGCTTCCTTGAATGTTACGGATCATACTGGTTCTGACCCTTGTCATTGCCAGGACTGTACTAAATAAATAACTAACTCTCCTTTGGTTATCTCTGGCGCTTGGCATTTCACTGCTCGTTTCTAAACCTGAACATTTGCCGTGTGCTCCGTTTTTCAATATTATACAAAGGAGACTAGTTTTCACACTAAAATCCCGAGATAAACTATGTTTGAAATTTTGCTTATTTCTTCCTTTTGTTTTCTGCCACCAAGGCAGTTTTCCTATCTGGGGCAGAATATTTCTTTCGATAGTGATTTAATATTTTAAGCCTTTGTTGAAGAACGTTGTCTAAGATGTGTCGAAAGTCTAAATAAACATTATTTCCTGCCTCAGTTTATTTACCACTTCAAAAAATTTCAGGTGTTTTATATCTATATCTCTTTATAGATACAGAATCTACCTATAGATAGAGAATTAATACAGATATCTATAGATTCTATAACTTTATGGTGTTTCTTCTATTAGGTTATTTTTATTTCAGTGTCTGAGTCTATTCTTAATTAAAAATTCCATCAGCCTACCCTGTACTTCCAACAAATCCACAATGAATCTTATTTTATTGGGTCTTCTCCAGAGCCTTTGTAGGAGCCAGATTTTGGGCTATTTGGATGATTCTACCTAACTTTGCCTACAAATTCATAGTCGTCCTCCTGAGCATCCAGAGCTCTGGTTGGATACCATTCCATCCTGGTGATTTATTTCACCTTTGTCAGTTAGGACGCGGACATCCCTTGCATTTTTCTTTCTTTACTTTAGCATACTTGGACTGCTTCGTAACAAAATTTTTATCCAAATACCCTCTTCAGTAAAATATATCAGAATTTTGATTTATTCTCTTTTCTGTCTTTTGTTCATCCATGTACTCGTGTGTAAGTCCAACTGATTCTTGGCTGGCTTTCTACCAATAATAAAAGAAAAAAACCCAACAACCAGAAAGTCCTTAAAAATTTTTTTTTTTTTTTTTAGCATTCCTTTAACTCTTCAGAGTGATTTATGAATTTCATCTGTCTTACCATCCTTTAGGACAGCATTTTCCTCACAGTGCTTTGTTTTTGGCCAAAGTGGAGGGTTCCGTGGTGAGCTGGCATGGGAAAGACTACGTTCTTATGTGTACTTACTCCTCTGTGCCCCCCATGCCCTACCCCCGAAGTAGGTTAGTGATTCATAATTCACAGTGGCATTTTGCAAGATTCTGAGATGTACTGCATAAAGAATCTAATAGATTAACTTTGACCTATTTCCCTGCCCCCCACCCCCACCATAAACACCTACCATCATCCCATGAGCTAATGTTGGATAAGACACCTCTGTGACCTTTTGATTTAGGAGTTTCCTTATTCTCTTTTGGTCAATCTTTGTGTTTTTAGATGTACTTCTCTTTTGGTCTTTGCTTATTTATTTCATTGCTAGTTAGACTTGCTGGGTCTTTTTTCCTCTTGCATTCTCAATATTAATTTGAAAATTTTGTACTTGAACTTTCTGTAACACATCTTTGAAACTATTCCTTTCCTCTTTCTGTCATCTGGTCTCTGAGTGATTGTCTTTTTGTTTTCATGTTTCTTTAGAGTGTTAGCCCTGGGTTGGGTCAGATAACTTACAGGGAGTACTTACAATGAGTTTTAGGTCTTGTACTTGTGAATATTTGTTTTTTCCATTTATGCTTTTCTCATACTTATTTTTTTGATAGGCTTCTGTGACCCAAGTTGAAATTTTATAATAATTTACTTTGAACAACAGAATAATTTTGTTATCTTTCTGTAGTCTATGTTGAAATGGTTATTTTCATACTTTTAACAAGTATGCTACTTTGGTACTACTGGTGGTTATAATGGTTTCAGTTGTTTTTTTAATTTACTTAATAGTTGCTCTAAGATTTTTAAGCTTCATTGCTTGTGAGAGGGAATAAGCAACTAGAATAGTATGTTAACATTTATATTTTCCAGTGAACCTACTCAGAAATTAACTTTTCCTTTACAAAATTTGTAACAGAACTTCATGTTGCCTTACAGCGCTTACTGCATACAAGCTGTGCTCTTGTTTCTGCTTGCAGGCTCTTGTCAAACGTCATTTTTCTCAATGACACCCATTCCTACCACTGCATTTGAAGTTGCAGACCTCCTTCCCCACACTACCTGTTCCCCTCTCTACTTCATTTTTGTCTTTTGTGTTGATCAATATGTAACAAACTATGCATTTTATTTATTCATTGTGTTTGTTCTCCTTTAATACAAGGTAAACTCCCTGAGGGCAAGTGTTTTCATCTGTTTGGTCACTGCTTTACCTCTACTGTCTAGAACAGTGTGACACATTATGGGTGCAGAGTAAGTTTTTCATTGAAGTACAGTTGATTGACAATGTTAATTTCTGCTGTACAGCAAAGTGACTCGGTAACATATATGCATTCTTTCTCATACTTTTCCGTTATGGTTTATCACAGGATATTGAATTTAGTTCCCTGTGCTGTATAGTAGGACCTTGTTGTTTATCCATCCTATATATAATAGTTTGCGTCTGCTAACCCCAAACTCTCAATCCATCCGTCCCCCAGTGAATTCTTGATTAAAAAAAAATTTAATCTCAGGAGATGTAGAAAATGCATTCCATAACATTCAGTATCTATTCATGATACAAAATCAACAGACTATGTTTAGAAGGTATAAATAGCAGCTGTGATATTTAATGGTGAAACATTGAAAACGTTCTTTTTTAATATTGGAAACAAGACAAGACACCTTCAACCAACAAGATAAGATAATCCTTCTTTTCAGCATTATATAGGAAGTCTTATACAGGAAGAAAAAGAAGAATCCTTAGCATTGGAGAAGAAACTGCTATCACTAGTCATTGAGGATATCTTGTCCCTATAGAAAAACCGAAAGAATCTACAGATGAAGTATTAGAATGAATAAAAGTGGTTAGCACGTATACTGCAAACAAAATCAATACACAAAATCAATCGCATTTCTGTACTCTGCTACAACTATTTAGAAAAGGCAATGAGATACCATTTATAATAATATCACAATTATAAAGTACCTAGGAATAACTCTAGCAAAAATAGGCAACAACTATATGGAGAAAATTGTAAAACAAAGACACTTAAGAAAAACTAAAGGAATGGAGAAAGAAATCTTATTTATAAGTAGAAAATTTCAATCCACAGAAGATATGATTCTCCCCATATTGTTTTAGAGATTTTATGAAACTAAAATGAAATTCCTTCACCTCCCTCCCCCACATAGTACATGCAAGCTGATTCTTAACCGCGAATGGAAGAGTGAATGGGGATTTTTGGCCTACTAGATATTAAGACTCGCTAATATACAACTCTACCAATTAAGACAGCATGGTACTGAGCAGAAATAAAAATAGATGATTGGAAGAGATTAGAGCAGCCAGGAGCACAGCCGTACATTTATGGTAAAGAGGAATATAAATATATATGTATATGTTTTGGGGTCAACCTTTAAGTTCTATTCTCTTAGCAAATTTTAGTTATACATTGTAGTGTTATCAACTAGTCACCATGCTATACATTAGAGCCTCAGAACTTATTCATCTTATAGCTTAAAGTTTGTAGACTTTATTTTTTGAGAGCAGTTTTATGTTCACAACAAAATTGAGTGAAAGGTACAGAGATTTCCCATGTACCCCCTGTTCCCACATATGTATAGCCTCCACCATTATCAGCTACTCACCAGAGAAGTATATTTGTTACAATTGATGAATCTACATTTGCACTTCATTAGCACCGAAAGTCCATAGTTTACATTAGGATTCACGCTTGGTGTTGTATGTTCTATGGGTTTTGACTAATGACATTATCCACCATTATGGTTTCACTTAGTTGGAATCAAAGAGTATGTAGCCTTTTCAGATTGGCTTCTTTCACTTAGTAATAAGCATTTAAAGTTCTTGCATATCTTTTCATGGGTTGATGGCTTATTTCTTTTTAGTGCTAAATAATATTCCATTATCTGGATGCAACAGTTTGTTTATCCATTCATCTACCAAAGGGCATCTTGGTGGCTTCCAAGTTTTGGCAATTACGAATAAAGCTGCTATGAAACATCTGTGTCCAGGTTTTTCACGTGGACATAATTTTTCAACTCCTTTGTGTAAATACCAAGGAGTCCGATTGCTGGATCGTATAGTAAGAGTATGTTTAGTTTTGTAAGACACTGCCAAACTCTCTTCCAGAATGGCTGTACTATTTTGCATTCCCACCAGCAATGAATGAGCATTCCTATTCACATTCTTGCAAGTATTTGGGGCTGTCAGTGTTTGGATTTTCATTTTTCCCATAGGTAGGAGCATTGTCTTTAATTGGCCAGGGGGGGAAACAAAGGAAGTAACTCAGATGTTCATTAATATCAATAGACTGATCTTAAAAATTGAGAGTTGCATATATAATAAAGTGGCATAAAACTATACACAAGCATTGTCCCAAAACCAGTTTGCTGGTTTTGATACTGTAATATAGTTAGGTAAGGTGTAACCATTGGAGGAAACTGGATGAAGCATACATAGGACTTCTCTGTACTTTTTTTGCAACTTCTTTTTTACCTCTGATTTTTTCAAAATTAAAAAAAAGTCAACAATTTTAGAGCTGTTTTCTTGTTAGATGAAATACTATCCCACCATGAAAGCAATGAATTACTGATAAAAACCGAGGGCTACATCTCAAAAACATCATATTGAGTAAAAACGCAATTAGCATATAAAGATATAGTATAAAGCTCAGAACATACAACCTAAACAATATATTATTTAGAGATACAGCTATGAGAAAATTAACAAGAAAAGTGAGTGAATGAAAAGACACAAATTTGAAGATAATGTTTATCTCAAAGGACTAACAGAGGATATGTGAACAAGAAAAGGGATTCAGGGTCCTCAAAGGTGATTGTAATGTTCTTTTCCTTAAATTTTTATTAATCACTATTTTATAACAACTCTTAAGTCTTAAAAATGTATAAACCTGATCTTTAGCATTTAATAATCACCTTTATTGAAAAGAATAAAATTAAGTGAAAGGTGAATAAAATTGAGCAACATTAAACATGTTTAATAGAGCATATAATTATAAGAGCATCTAAGAGAAGATTGGGTTCTAGTTTAAATTCTGGTCTGACTCTAATTCGGGGTTAGTAGGTTTTGGTCAGTGGTTTTTGAAGGGCGGTCCCTGGGCCAGCAGCCTTAGTACCACTTGGATATTTGTTAGAAACGTAAATTCTCAGACCTTACCCCAGACCTACGCTCTTGGGGAAGAGCCCAACAATCTCTATTTTAACACAAACCCTCCAGGAGATTCTGATGTGCACAAACTTGAGAGTAACCAGGAAGTTCAACTTTCTCACCCATAAAATGAGAAGATAAAACTGGATCAGTGTTTCCCAAAGTGTGGTATATGTAGTACTGATCCTGTGCAAGATGTTTTTAAGTGATAGACACATCACCATTTAAAGTTTTATTTATTGTAATGTTTGTTAGACTAGTACAAATAGCTTACCAAACCCATAAGTTCACTGATGTGTCATACATTGCTAAGTTAAAAAAAAAAAAAAAAAAAGGAATCAACTTAATGTAAATATAAATAATAAGGCAAAATAGTAAGGTATGTATAGCAGAAAGTAACACAACGTTGTAAATCAACTATACTCCAATAAAAATTTTAAAAAGTAAGATGATAAGAGAATATCACAAAAGTCCTGGGTTAGTTCTTAGATGTTAAAGTTTCAGTAGTCCTGAAGAGGATCAATCTTGAAAATATTTTCCATTCTAAAATTCTGAGACTTCATATGCTTGCTTTTCTTACAGATCTGCCTCCTTAATTTTGCTTTTTAAAATTCAAGCTAATACGTTAAAAATTTAGTCCACACAGCTTGTGTTGGGAGAGGAATGGCCTGTTAATGTGCTTTTGTATTGGGGGATACTTACCTGAGATTGAAAATTTAACCATAGGTAATGGAAAGTGTGGATAATTCACATGCGAATCATTAAAATTAAATAGATTAAGGAGAAATCTGTTTTGAAAACATGATTTAATTTTAGAAGCACTTTCTTCCTTTCACTACTTGTAGTATTTATAGTGGAATAGGTAGATGGTTTTATGTAAGGAGATGAAATGAGATTTGTGGACAGTAAGAAACATATTTTGATAATTAGGGATTTAGACTTTGAAAAGTCTACACAAGTTATAAACAGCTACAACATGACTGGCCCTTTTGTTAAAAAGTAAATTTATTTATTTTTGGCTATGTTGGGCCTGTTGCTGTGCGTGGGCTTTCTCTAGTTGCAGTGAGCGGGGACTACTCTTCATTGCGGTGCCTGGGCTCTAGGCGCACGGGCTTCAGGAGTTGTGACACGTGGGCTCAGTAGTTGTGGCTTGTGGGCTCTAGACCACAGGCTCGGTAGCTGTGGGGCATGGGCTTAGTTGCTCCGCAGTATGTGAGGTCTTCCTGGACCAGGGCTCGAACCTGTGTCCCCTGCATTGGCAAGTGGATTCTTTACCACTGCGCCACCAGGAAAGCCCATGACTGGCCTTTTTAACTGGCATTTTAAATAGCTTTTTTGAGATGTAGTTCACATACAGTTCACCCACTTAAAGTGTACAATCAGAGGTTGCGTATAGCCAGAGAGTTGTGCAGTCATCACCATGCACAATTCTAGAACATTTCATTACCCCAAAAAAGCAACCTTATATCCATTAGCAGTTACTCTCCATTCCCTCTACACTCTCAACCCTAGGCAACCAATTATCTACATCTTGTTTCTATGGATTTGCCTATTATGGACATTTCATATAAATAGAATTTATATTTCATATAAACATAATATGTAGACTCTTGTGACTGGCTTCCCTAATATAATGTTTTCAAGGTTCATCCATATTGTAGCATGTATCAGTACTTCATTCCTTCTCACTGCTGAATAATAATCTGTTCTATTGATATTATA
The DNA here is from genome assembly GCF_059928025.1 of Delphinapterus leucas. Classification (NCBI taxonomy): domain Eukaryota; kingdom Metazoa; phylum Chordata; class Mammalia; order Artiodactyla; family Monodontidae; genus Delphinapterus; species Delphinapterus leucas. Next base: position 24,364,753 of record NC_143149.1, read on the forward strand.
TGTCACTTGATGGACATTTGGGTTGTTTGCACTTCTTGTCTTTTATGAATAATGTTGCATGTATGAACATTCATGTACAAATTTTTGTGTGAAAGTATGTTTTAATTTCTATTTTATACCTAGGAGTGGGATTGCTGGGTCAGATGATAACTGTGTTGAACATTTTAAGGAGCTGACTGGATCTAAAACGCATTCTCATTCAAAGTAAAATTATAAATTTGCTGAAAACTTAAATACATTTCTATTCTAATTTGTAATAAGGTACCAATTTTGTTTGTCAGTGGTTTTATTACAAAATATCTCTCTAAAATGATGTTTGGCAAAAAATCATCATTAAAATACATGTTTTTGAAAACAGCAGCTTACAAACTGCTATTCTACATCACAATTTATCATCATTTATCAAAATTGTCACATCTTCTGTGACATGGTTCTTTCTTTGCATATTTTATTGCTGCCTGTGTCATTTAGCATTTAGCGGGAAAAAATGTCATGGAATCTGCTTCCTGAGCTGATGATTGAATTCAGATTGTTTTGGTTGACTTTTACAAATAAATTATACGCTAAGAAACTGATGGTAGTTTTTCTTCTAAATTCTCATTTCAGCAATAATAAAAAACATACTTCTAAAATAAAAGCATAATATTTTGGAGTCTAGCTGCATCTGACACTTGATATTTTGCTGTGCTGCCCTATGAATATTTTGAAGTTACAAGAAGAGATACTTTTTTGTGTAATGAGATTTTATGTTCAGTAAATTGTTAATATTTGACTTTGTCTTACTTTCTTCTAATGCTTTCCTAAAGGCTTATGTACTAAATTACCTTTAGATTTCTTTTTAGGAAAGGTGTTCAGGATATTTCTTTTTCATACCTACTTGAGAAATGAGGTTTTTAGCACCTTCTTGTTATAAAGGAATATTTCTGAAAAAAATAAGATAAACAACTAAATGCAGTGAATAACTGAAGTAATAGAGAAGTGATAGAATAGAAAAAAGATGCTCCTCAGGGAAGAGAAAGAAAAAATACCAGTTGGACTTGAATGGATAAGATTTATTTAAAGCCTTTCATTGCTGCATTAAGGAAAAACAAAAAGAGTAGTAAGGCAGGGAGGCATTCAGTGTCCTTGTAAAGAAGACAGTATCCTTAATCTCTGACTATATAACTATATGATTCTACGCATAGATCAGCTAAAATCATCCTTTGTTTTATTTCTAGTAGGGATAAACTATTCTATGCACAATATTGTAATGGATGTTTGTAGTGAACACTTGAAGCATTTGGGTCATTTGGGAAGAAGACTCAGACAGGGTTTAGCGTGTAGAATACTTGTGAGCATGTGCCCTTGGGAACAACATGGGAGGAAGGCAGAGGCGTCAGGATTGGGCAGAAGCTTACGTCACAGTGTCTTCTTGACCAGCCTTCCAAGAGAGGTTTGTTGATAGCTTGGTTGTGGGGTATGACAGAAAGAGGTGTCAGGATGATTTCAAGGATTTCAGCCTAACTAACTAGAAGGACGAAGTTGTCATCAACTTCATCCTTTGAAGGGAGGTTTGGTGGAGAAGATCTGGAGTTAGTTAGGCCTGTTAAACGCTCGAGATCTGTAAAGCATCTAATGGCAGAGGATGAGTTGGTGATTCCATATGTGAAACTGGAGCCCAGGAAAGAGGTCTGCAGTATATGTAAATATGGGGGTGGACAGCATCGGATAGACGCTAATGAGACTACCAAGTGAGCCAGGTGTAGACTGACTTGAGAACGAGACAGGGCTGAGTCCTGGGACACTTCAGTGCTTAGAAATTGGGGCAAATAGGGGAAACCAGCAGAAGAGACTGGGATGGAACCCCAGGACCCAGCACACTGCTTAACAGCAGTGGGTAATAGATGTTTATTTAGTGGATAAATGTCCAAAGGGGAGGGAAAATAGCATAGGACAATGATGAATTTTATTTCTCCAGGTAGAATAAATTAAAAGGTGAAGCATAGGATCCACTGTTATCTATCTCATCGGTGAATGGGTGGGGAGTGAGTCATGGAAATTAGAATAAAAATAGATGTGTTCTTTTCTATAAAAATATGTGTATACATATAATAACCGTTCCTTTTAATAAACTGAAGTATTTTTAATGCAGTTACTTTCTTTTAATCTTTATGGTACCTAATGTGCTTGTGTGGCTAATTCTTCGAGAAATTGTATAAAAATGTCCCTTGTGTATAGAGATGAATCCAGTTCTTCAGATTATTTCTATTGTTTGTGAATATGCTTTAAAGTAGCAAATTAAGTAGTTGAAACTCATTTGAGAAATTATCCCGTATTTGTATCTGTATTCTTTGTACTAAATTACAGAAGAATTTCCTTTATATATTTGCTTCCATATATTTGATAATTTACAGTAGAATTTTCAGTGTGCTTCATGGTTAAAATTGGTACTAAAGGTGATTTGGAAATCGTGCTGAGCATGTATCTTGCTAAACTATAGAAGACAGACATTTTCTTCAAGGATTTTATATTCTAGGTGAAAAAGTTAAAACTTTTATGGAAAGGTACATAAACAATTTTGTTGGGAAAATATACAGTTATGTCATTGAAACTCTGAGTCCTGTCTTACACTGAGAGGGACATTTATTAAAGAATAGACTGAAAGTAGAAATATCTGTAAACTTGAATTTTGACAGAATGAAAGAAGAATACAAAAATCAAGCTCACAACCTCAGCTGCCTTGATGTGGATGAAGCTTCTGTGAACAGACAGCTACTGTCCTTGAATAATAGTTCACATATCGTTTAAAGTGAATTAAGCTTTGGTTGTATTGGACCTGACCTGTCAGTGAGAAGGAGATGGCTGCGTCCAGGGAGGCGTGTGAGCTTTCCCAAGACAGACTAGAGTCGCTGATGACTGAGACAAGTAGTGAAACGTTATTTCAAGGGTTGAAATGTGAATAGGAACCAGTGATTAAACAATGCTCATCTCTAACTTTAAGCCTTTTCTTGAGCCAGAAACGTTGGGTTTTTTCCTTTGTTTTTTTTTCTTTTTTTTTTTTTCGGTACACGGGCCTCTCACTGTTGTGGCCTCTCCCGTTGCAGAGCACAGCCTCCGGACGCGCAGGCTCAGTGGCCATGGCTCACGGGCCCAGCTGCTCCGCGGTATGTGGGATCTTCCTGGACAGGGGCACGAACCCGTGTCCCCTGCATCGGCAGGCGGACTCTCAACCACTGCGCCACCAGGGAAGCCCAGAAACCTTGGTTTTTTATGAGAGTTTGAGATTCCCTGAAGATACAACCTAGGTTGGACAGCTACCCAGATCTATTATATATTTAAGCTCAGGAAAGTTATGTGAACTGTGTTACTGCTTCTTGTTTTTGTTAATTTTTGGTCCAGGCTTTCAGAAAGGCCTGAGCTGAACTCTAGGACAAAGCTTGTGACCACCATTGCTGTTTCAAGCCACTATCCTCTGTGTTTCTTTCTGTCATTCAGGAATTTTGTTGTCATAGCTCCTGTATTACTGACTTGTGTGTGTGTGTAGGGGGTGTCCTTCATTTGTAAATTCTGTAATCTTTGGACCTTGGCTGGAGATGGTAAATACAGAAGTCTTAGAATAGAATTGGTCCCAAACTACTTTGAGAGGAAACACAAAGCATATTAAAATTTTCAATTAAAGCATAGGGAAACCATTCACAAAAAGGGTGCAGAAGTTGATGCTGTTGTTTATTGTGTTATATGCTGGTTATAGACCCTCATTTTATGGTTATTTCTCTGAAATGCAGTAAAAAACAAAAAACAAAACAATGCCTAGCACCATAGCAGCCCCTTTGAAATGAGGCATATGCTGTTTCTAAGACTCAAAGCATGTTTTTCTGATACTGTGTTGCCCATAAACACGTTTATGGTAGGTGCTGTCTGAGGCAGGGGCAGTTTTCCTATGGAAATCCTCTCGTGAACATACTGGTTTCTCGTTCCCCTTGAGGAAGAATGAAGCTCCTTTTTGCTTCCTTAGCAAATTTGATACTTCAAGTATTAATAACATAGCCAATGGTTGATATGTATCTTGATACTTAGAAGTCATCATGATGGCTGTTCTGTCATAAGTTACTGTGGTTTCAGAGTACTCTGAACAGAGTATTTAGAACTACGCAGCGTTTTGAGGTGGGAGGGAGCTGAGGTGTAATGAAAGAAATTCCGTGCACAGCAATGGTGATGCCTTAATTATAAAATCATCTTGCTCGGTCTCAAAATCACTGGGTGTACCAGCAACAGCATTAGATATGAAGTCTGACCTGGGCTTACATTTTGACTTTGATTTTGCCATTAAAAGCATTATGAGTTTGCTCTCAACACTTCTACAAGTCTAGAGGAATGTTAATTACTAAATTAAAACAAATTTATGAGATCCTTTTGATGGAGTAGAGTGTAATATCTGCTGAGTGCCCCAATATACATTCAGTCCTTTAGCGGAGAAGACTTATAAGTGGTAAAGAGGAGGCTGCTTTTGGAGAAGGAAGAGTGAGGTGAGATGGCAAACTTGGGAATACGTTTTATAAGGAAGGCCTTTGAGGAGGCCATCATTCTGTAAACCTGAACTTGAGATACAGCAGTGTCAGTTTTGGAGATAGGAGGTCTCTGGGGCATTTATGATTGGGAGAGCGTGAAAATAAGGATTCAGAGCCACGAGACCCTGTGACATTGGCTGCATCTAACCCAGGTCTTTCTCATTTAGGGCCTCAGACTAGGGAAGCTACAATTATCTAATAAAAGATAGTAAAAAAGATAATCTTGCTGCTCTTAAAGTGAAAGAATCCAAATTTTGTTGAAGAAATGTTTTAGGGACAGGATTGCTCCCATGTTTTTAATATCACTCTTGACCGATTATTTCGCTTCTTATTTGGGGAAAAGTATATGGAAGTTTAGGTTGGGAAAATTACTTGGAAGAGTTTCTTAAGAATAACCTCGTTAGACAGTTTGTGTGTAGATGTGAGAATAAAGTTTTCTTATAAACAAATGATTTGTTTTTTTTTTATAGTTCAAATATTTTATTTTCCTTAAAAGATAGGGGTAGATTTTATAGTTTGAGACTCTTGCTATTATTTAAGCAATAACCAAAAAATGTGAGTAAGTAGCAGTTATTTAGGAAGAATGACATAATGATGAACTATTGGAAAATGTAAAAACTGTAGATAGCATTGTGGAATTGGAAGGGACTTATCACCTGATTTTACAGACAGTTTATCTCATTCAGCCTCCTCACTGTAAAATGGTAAAAATATTAGTTGATCCAGAGTTCTTTTAAGGAATAAAAGAGAATTTATTCATTCAGCAATTATTTATTAAGTGCTTACTAGGTGCTGAGGCACGTGCAGGTTCAGAGGATGTATCTGTATATTAGAAAGAAGAAAATCCTGGCCTTCATGGATTTTACCGACTAAGAGGCAAGAGGCTTTACCCAGTGATGACAAACGTGATGAGGGCTTCCAGTGTGCTCCCTGCAGTGGTGTTTTAGACTGAACACAGTGCCTGATAGTTGCGGTAGGAGAAGACTAGCGCTGATGTGTCTTGGATGCAAAGTACGCCCATTATCTCATTTAAATCTAACACCAGTTCTATAAATTAGGTCTAGTTTCCCCCCTTTTACAGCTGAGCAATGTTATGTTCTTTTAGGTCTGTGATCAAACCATGGTTATTAAATAAATGAATGAGTAAACTTAGACCTAAAGTGTGGTCCAGGGTCTTCAGCCAGATAGTGGCAGAGCTGACACTAGAACTGGTTTTGACTCAAGCCCAGGGCTCCTTTCATTGTACCGCACTGCCCCTCAGAGCGTGCACAGGCAAATAATCGTGTGTACCATGGTAGATAGGAAGAGTGCACAGTTTCAGAGATCCCATACTTGCCAATATGGAAATCATTTCACAAGAATACAAATAATAACAGTGAAATCAGGGCTGCTAGCATCCTCAGTTTTAATTCCCATCGCTAGTTATATTCAGTTATCCGGTGAGATGGACTTTGAGCTCTGGATTTAGTGTATTAAGTAATAGGATCCAACTCTAAGTTTTCTCTGGCAAGCTATTGGCTGTGAAGCAAATTCAAGGCTATTCGTCCAAAATGTAAGGTGTCCTGAGGTACATGTATATGTCATCTTGTCTAATGGGTGGGTTGTGTGAGAGATTTTTCTTTCCAAATTGAGTCATTGGAGACCATTGCTCCTATTACTGCCTTTGAAATCCTGCAGCTGGTGAACCTTTGGTAGTTGAGATTTCTTTCTCAAAAAACAAAAACATGTATTATAAGTATTTGTAGTCTAGTTGTGTGTGGGTTACGTGTCTTAATTAGTAAAGTTCTAATGAATGTCTTGGGATTTTATAAAAACTGCAGTAATAACTAAAAACGAACATTTCTGATCCTGTCTAGTGACCCCATAATCCAATCCAAGTCAGTTTCTACTCTCTGCCTTCTATCCTCCAACTCTGAACCATCTTGAAGATACTTGTTTTTTCTAAACATTGTTAGTTGAGGGAGTTACTTTGAGTGAGAGGGTTTCTTTTGGCTTCCTTTGGGTCAGCAAAGCAGAAGAGTTAGTTCTGGAGGGTTCTCCTTCTATGCATCATCAGTTTTAGCCCTTGGCAACGTCTTTAGGCCCAAAGAAATGATCTGGGACTCCCCAAGTCTTCCAGAATTTTTAGAAGGCATGTGATGTATTAACAGTACCTGTGTCTCTTCTGTAATTTATTTGGGCTCTGAAAAATGCCAGAGTGTATCTAACAGAGAAGTACAAGACATGTGCCTGTTCCCTTAAAAGTCAACCTTAATGTCGTGTCACTCCAGTCTGCCACTGGTCTACCCAATAATTAGGATTTTAAGGCTTATGAATAGTTAGTGTAGTACTTCTAGTCCAGAAAGGAGATGCAACTGAAAATATTACATACATTGGCACTACCACTGCAGTGCTTTGGACTTAAATATTCATCAGACAAAACTAAACTCTATGAAATGAATGCCGGGATAGACCAGTCTCATCCTGATTTCCTGTCTGGAGTCTATTGCTATAAAAGGTGTATATGTTCATAATTCCTGCCCCTAATATTCCCTTGCTTCTGTAGAGTAGTGTTTCTTTCCCAAGCACTTAAATATGTCTGATTTTACCCTCGCACCTGTCTTTTACGTCAGACAAACTCAAGTTGACACACAGTTTTTCTCATGACAAGGACCAGTTGTGATTTATGGCCATTTACAGGATGTCAGTGATGTGGAGAGGGTACATTTTTAGCGAACAAGGCTATATATGTATTTCCTTTCACTTGGTAATAAAGAACATGGTGAAAAGCTGTTTTCTTCTCAGTGAAGAGCCCTTAGGCTAACTTCCTATAATGTTCACCTAATGTGTTACTATGTTCAAGTCGCCTTAACAAATATTTCTTGAGTGCCTGCCTCCTGCAAGGTATTACACTGGCTGAAGTGAAAGTTTCTGTGAGAAGCCTGATGTGTAGAATTCGGAGGTAAAAAAATGCAGTGTTAGTGTGGGTCTTTTACTGCGTTAGTTGAAAAGAAAGTGTTATGAGGTAAACCTATCTTTTCCTTTACGAATTTGGCTTGTTTAGCAAGAAACATATTAACCAAAGATGAAAGGTAGGTTCAGAAACATTTATTCACTTTTAATATGAGTGTAAACTTTTATTTTCACCAGAAATTCCTAAAAACCTTGATTATAATAAAGTACAGCCCCGAGTTTGGCTTTTAGGGCCAAGGATAAAAGATGTGTAGACTTATTGAAGAGTAGATTCTACGAAAGCACAGATTCCTGATAAACGCTGAGTGCCCTGTAGTCCTCGAAATTGGCGGTCCCTAACCTTTTTGGCACCAGGGACCAGTTTCGTGGAAGACAATTTTTCCCCGGATGGGGGGTGGGAGGATGGTTCAGGTGGTAATGTGAGTGATGGACGACAGCAGATGAAGCTTTGCTCGCTCCCCGCCGCTCACCTCTTGCTGTGCAGCCAGGTTCCTGGGGGGGGTTGGGGACCCCTGCTCTAACTAACTGTCCTAAAAGTGGAAGAACCAGACTTTTTGTTGGTGAGGACCCAGTGGCCTCCATCACTGTAACTACTGTGATATAACGTGTAGTGTGTGATTGATACATAATTTAATACTGTTGACAGGGGTATTTGTTGCTTATTCTGTACATTTGCAAGCAGTTCTTTCTTCCTCATGATACTCCTTGCGTTAATAGTTGACCGAAATGACATGATGAGTTAATAAGACTTCTTTCCCTGTGACCAGAGTTGTCAGGACAAGTCAAGGTCTAATCAGACATTTTCAGTTCATTAAGTTGGACTTTTTCCAGAGCCTTTGGAAGCCAGCATAACACTTGTTCTTGCAGGTCATTGGCCCAGACACAGTCACACGATTACACCTCCACGCGAGAATGTCTGGGAAATGTTGTTTTATAGCCTTGTTTTGGAATAAAAATCAGGGTTCTGACATTAAGAAAAAGGCTACTGCTGAGCTACCCCAATCTTTTTCCCTGCCTCCGATTTCTTCCTGATACTTAGATGGAAGATCTGGCTGTATTCCTTTTCTTGAACTCTGTGTGGCATACTTGGGTACTTCATGTCCTAGTCTTTCAACCAGAGAGGAGGATCCTTCACGTTTTTGCAGCTTTCAACTCCATGAGCTCAGTAGGAGTATCGTGGAAGCAAAATAAGAACAGGGTGTTTCATGCTCTTTTTTTTAATTTCAGATTTTAACGATCAATTTTAGTTATCTATGCAAAGTGATTCATGCAGATCATAAAATTCTTAGAGGAAAAGGAACCCTGGGACTGAAGACATGGGTCCATTGAGAGCGGTAGTCGTGGTTTGCAAATAAAAATTGTGACTGCAACCAGAAGGAAAAGTGGATGCTGAGAAAGCAAATGACAGATAACCATTTCTAGAAGGTTTATTTGGCTTTTTAGAAATAAGTAAACGAAAAGTTCCCTCCGGTTTGCTGCTTTGAGTCTTCCCTTTGAACACATCATCTAGACAGAGTTGACATAGATGGTTCTTTTAATTAAAATCTCTGTAGTCTTCAAACAAGGAGGCCCCATGCAGGCAGTCTCATAGATGGTTGTACTTGAATTACCCATCTGTCTTCAAAAAAGGGAGTTTCTGATTGCCTTCTAACAAAAGGATTTGCAGGATGTATGTGGTGGGAATGAGGTGAGTGAGGCCTTCAATTTCCACGCAGTTGCAGACATTTTGGAGGCAACTTGAACTCTCTGGATCATACTTGAATCCCTGATACCTAAGGATCACGATCCTCATTTCAGCATCTGGGTGGTATTCATGAAAGACTTCTGGATGAGTAAGTTAGGAAGGATGCTCATATGAATAAACCTTATTATATGCCCCAGTTTCTGGGCAGCCTGCAGTACCCAGTTCTGACCTGGGATTAGGATGCCTTGTGTGGAGCTAGTGCAATTGCAGCTCTGAAGGCTCATCCAAGATGGTTATTTTCCATTTGCTTCTGAGTAGCTGTTTCTTTGGCTTTCTAATAGCATGGATACTCAGCATAATCGTAGACTCCTAGATATGGAAGTATCTGAATGATAATGTAGTCTGATTTCGAAAGAAATGAAAGAGGCCAAGTGAATCGCTTCAAGGCATCTGGTAGAAAGACTGGTGTTAGAACCTTGGTTCGGTGTTCTCAGTCCAGTGCTGTCTTCCAGTGTGCTGAATTTCTCGGAGAAAATGAGACTAAATGCAGTGGTTTTCTGTGTCCTCCTTTGCTCCTGGTACTTAACAGACCTGGAATCTACTCATGTATGTGTCAGGTTTTAGATCAGCAATAGGCTCACTGATTATGGAAATAATTGGGGAGATGTGGTATGTGTGAAAGTTTCAGGTAAGCGAGACAAGGGGTTATTGTGGTGGATTCGGAGATGTTTGCAAGTTCAGATCACATTTCTGCAGTGTGTGATGGGACTTGGAGCTCTTCTTTCTGTAGCTTATTAACAGATAAGCTGTTTCGCTGCTGAATCTACAGTAGCATGAATCAGCAAGAAGGAGGTGTAATTAGTCACGTGGACTTAGGCCTTTCCCATTGCCAAGGCTTGGTATATTCACATCTTCCACTTTTTTTTTTCCTTCCGGTTTTACTGAGATATAATTGACACACAGCACTAGAAGTTTAAGGTATATAGCGTAGTGCTTTGACTTACATACATCATGAAATGATTATCACAGTAAGTTTAGTGACCATTCAATCATCTCATATAGGTACAAAATTAAAGTAGGAAAAAAGTGGGTTTTTTTTCACATCTTCTATTTTTTCCTCTTTGTAGAGGCTCATCACATGGAATGATAGCATGTTTAGTCTTCTGTGTTACACTTGGTTTAGTCCGCGTAATTACACGTAATGTAAAATTACATACAGTGCAAATCAGTCAAGAGGCTGTCTTTCCTTCCTCCATCTCTGAGACATGGGTGACCATAGGAGGCCACTCTGTTGACATTTCTTGCTCTTGTCGTGGCCCTGTTGCCAATCAGTCTGAAAAAATATTTTTCTGTGAATTTCTTGTGAAGTTGTTTACATGAAAAGTTTTATAAATGTATGTAATTCAAACTTGATTCTTTGTTTAATGCCAGTGTAATTTTTATTGACTAGAAAAAAAATTATATGAATTCTAGATTTTCCCGGGAAATCCATAACATTCAGATCTGAAGTTCATATGGGACCTCTGTCTCCTCGTGAGCCCTAGTTAAGGTACAGTGAGGATGGAGAGGTGGATAAAGGAAGGAGTGAGTGATGCTTCATTGAGGAAGGTGAGCAAGGTGGCCAGATAGGTTTGTTTCATGACAGAGTGTGATTTAAGCACTTACTTTCTTTTGAAAACATCTCTTTTCATCATCTCCCTATCCTGATATCACAGGAGGAAGGAAAAAAACAAACCTGTTGCCTCATTCCCTAAAGCAGTGATTCTCAAACTTTAATGAACATGCAAATCACCTTGCATTTTACAAGACTGCCGACTCTGATTTCATAGTGGTGGGGCAGTGGTTCTCAAGGTGTATTCCCCAGAGCAGCAGCTCTGGTTCCACCAGCCGTGTTAGAACTATAAATTCATGGACCTTGCCTGAACAGCTGAATTAAAATCTCAGAGGATCGGCCTCAGAAACTGTTTTTACACATTCACCAGGTGATGCTTGTGTACCTTGAACATTTGAGAATCACTGCCATTGAAGCTATTCTCTTGGGATTTTCCCAGGCCTCTGGTATTTGCTACTCTGTGATTGGGCCTTGATATTATTCCCTTGATATTTAGCAATTGAAACTTTTGGGCAGAGATTTTACTTGAGGCTCCTGATGGGCTGTTAATGTCCAGCAAGTTAACTGGCTCTATTAAAGTATGTTTCTTAGTCCTCCACCACTCTCTCTGTTATAACCCTGATACTTTGTAAAGCAAATATGCCATTTCATGGAATCATGAACATCAGTACCATGGCTAGACACCGTAACATGGCGATTGTGTAACACTTTAAAAGGTAGACTGAAAAAGAAACCAACGAAATAAAACACCCCAGAAGAAAATGCTCTTGTAGATTTTCAGGGGTTTTACATCTTAATATCAACTGAGTCCCAATTCACAGATAGTTTCAATCATTAATAGCCAGTGGGCGTTGTTACCTAGATTCTATGACTGGTTGGTTCAGATGGGTGCAAACATGCTTAGCGCCTTTACCAATGTTAATCATTACTGGTGAAGGAAGAAAAATATTTTATAATAGGGATTGGATTCTCTCAGAAGTCAGTTTTCTTAAGGTATTTGAAAAGGATGAATGTTACCTAATACGATGTTTCAAGAGCTCTAACTTGAATTTTCTGAAAGTTTTATTGATTTCCTCCAAAGCCTATAGCTGGAGAAATACACATTGTATGTTATTATTTGTCAGATTGTTTACAGGGTCTCTGGTACAGGTGGGCTGAGGCTGTGTTTGTGCTTTTCCTCTGGGAGGTTTTTCATCTTAGAGGAAGGATCCATGTGTTTTGTGAATCTCTATAAGGCAATGAGAGGAGTTCAAAATTTATTAGAGTATTCAACAAGTGCTCCAAAGAGGGATATTTGGACACAACGTCTAGATGCTAATGTATTATGTTCTTTGAAAACAGCTTAAATATAAGTACATGTAAGAACCCTAGTTAAGATTTAAGGGTAATGCTATAAGATCTCTCATAAAGGATTCACAAAAAGTGCTGCAATTTTGTAACCTTTCCAGAAGCAATACAGTGTATTTCACCCCTCATTTGCAACTTGAAGAAATTTACCCAGTTTATGCAGAAAATTGAAAAGAAGCAGATGCTTTTTCCTAAGCTAGAGTTTTGAAGACCAACAATGAAAATAAACATGTCTCTGCCAAAACTTGAACTAAATTAAAAAAATTTAGCATATAAATTAGAGCTTACTTAAAACTAAATTTATCAAGGAAATACATTTGTTTTGCCTTACTGGTTTCAATTATTCTGAAAAGGCTTTCATTTTTATGGAACACTGAAGATTTTTAAAAGTTTCAAACAATTTATCGGACAATTGCACCACTGAAAATGAGTTACGAGTGTCTGGCTTAAATGTATGAACTATTAGCACATCGTTGATGAGCTTAGAGGGAGATGTTAAAGCAACCATTATCCTCCTCCAGTTTAATGTTCCTATTCCCAGGGGACTGTAAGGAGCTGGTTTGTAGACTGAAAACAGATAAAGCTATGGGCTAAGGATATACTTAGCATCTCTTCTCTCCTATTCGTTTGTTCTTTTTCTTGGGAATCTGAATTTTGGGACATTGTTGATGAATTGCTGTCAGACATGGGTACTCTTAGTTTATTGCCATAGAAGAGAGAGATTACTTCCTTGTTTGCAGTACCTGTCTGCTCTAGTCCTGTCTATACACTGTTTCCTAATTAATATTTCCTAAACACCTACCTCATAACTTTTTTTCATTTACTAAATATTTAGTTCTTATTTTCCCAGCTTTCTTGAGGTATAATTGACAAATAAAATTGTATATATTTAAAGTGTATAAACTGATTTGATACACCTAGACATTGGGAAATACTGGTCCTGATCAAGTTAATTAACATATTCATCACCTCACATAGTTCCCCTCTACTCCCATACCCTTTTTTGTTTTTTTTTGTTTTTTGGTGGTGAGAATGCTTAAAGTCTATTTCAGCAAATTTCAAGTATACAAGACAGTATTATTAACTACTGGAACCATGTTGTATATTGGATCCTCAGAACTTATTCATATTCTTCTTAAAACTGAAAGTTTGTACATTTGACCAACGTTTTTCTGTTTCCCTCACCTCCCAGACCCTGGCAAGGACCCTTCTATTCTGTTTCTATTAGTTCAATTTTTTTTTTTAAGATTGCACATATAAGTGATACCGTATAGCATTTGTCTTTCTCAGTCTGACTTTTTCCATTTAACATAATGCCCTCCAAGTTCATTCATGTTGTCACAAATGACAGGATTTCCTTCTTTTTTATGGCTAAATAATATTCCATTGAATATATATACCACATATTCTTTATTCATTCATTGATGGACACAGGTTTCCTTATCTTGGCTATTGTGAATAATGCTGCAGTGAACATGGGAATGCAGATATCTCTTTGGGATACTGATTTCATTTCCTTTGGATATGTACCCAGAAGTGGGATTGCTGGATCATTCAGTAGTTCTATGTTTCACTTTTTGAGTAACCGCCATACTGTTTTCCATAGCGACTGCACCAATTCACATTCTCACCAACAGTGTACAAGGGTTCCCTTTATTCATATCCTCACCAAGATTTGTTATCTCTTGTCTTTTTTCATGATAAACGTTATAATAGGTAGTGAGGTCATATCTCATTTTGGTTTTGATTTGCACTTCCCTGATGATTAGTGATGTTGAGCACCTTTTCATATATCCGTTGGTCATTTGTGTGTCTTCTTTGGGGAACTGTCTATTCAGGTCCTCTGCCCACTTCTGAATTGGATTTTTTTTTTTTTTATTTTGCTATTGAGGCATATGGGTTCTTTGCATGCTTTGGATATTAATCCCTTATCGGATAGGTAGTTTGCAAATGTTTTCTCACATTCTATAGGTTGCCTTTTCATTTTGTTGGTTGTTTCCTTTGCTGTGCAGAAACTGTTTAGTTTGATATAGTTCTACTTGTTTATTTTTGCTTTTATTGCCTGTGCTTTTGGTGTCAAATCCAGAAAGATATGGCCAAGACCTATGCCAAATAGCTTACCACCTATGTTTTCTTCTAGACGTTTTATGGTTTCAGGTCTTATATTTAAGTCCTTAATCCATTGCAAGTTAATTTTTGTCTATGGTATTCTTTCGTGTGTGGGTATCAATTTTCCTAACACCAGTTATTGAATAGACTATCCTTTCCCCATTTTGTGTTTTGGGCACCATTGTCAAAGGTTAGTCGACTGTATATGCAAACCACATAACTATTTTCCTGAAAACTTTCATTTACTCCTGTTTACTGTGCCAGGATTCACGGCCCTCGGTTTACTGTTCTATTTTCATTGATCCCTAATCATCACTCCTCTGCTTCAATCAGTCCAGTGATTTTCCTTCTTCCACCACATCTCAGGTTCATGCAAAGTAGCTTCTTGGGCTAAGTTGCCTTTTCTTTCTAAACAGGTCCACTCAGATCATCACATATGACTCCTTGTACATAGAGGAAGGCAGACTATCAAGAGAAAACTATTTTAGGATTCTATGTTATAAACATTTTAACTAAAAAACTTTTAAATTTAACCAGTTTGTGCTTCTTAAAAAGAAAATGCTGAACACAATTTAATCCTTTCCAGATAAATTAGAGTGACACTATACACAGTAAAGAGTTGCATTGTAGTGGTTTCTACTAGACAGGTAAGGTGTTAAGGACTAGTTGTCCCTGTATTAAATGAACTTGGGCTGTGTCTTTCTCATTGTTTTGTACTCTCTAATTTTTAATGTTTTTTCTCTGTTGCTGTCAGTATCTGTCCTTACTGCTGAATCTGTCTCTAAATAGAAGTACTTTCCTTTCTGATATAATTTTTAAAAAATTTATTTTATTTATTTATTTTTGGCTGTGTTGGGTCTTCGTTGCTGTGCATGGGCTTTCTCTAGTTGCAGCGAGCGGGGGCTACTCTTTGTTGCGGTGCACGGGCTTCTCATTATGATGGCTTCTCTTGTTGCGGAGCACGGGCTCTAGGAGCGCAGGCTTCAGTAGCTGTGGCATGCGGGCTCAGTAGTTGTGGCTCACGGGCTTAGTTGCTCTGTGGTATGTAGGATCTTCCCAGACCAGGGCTCGAACCCATGTCCCCTGCATTTGGCAGGTGGATTCTTAACCACTGCGCCACCAGGGAAACCCATAATTTTTAGATTTGTTGTAGGTTGGTAAAACTTCCCCCCAAATTTTAATTTAAGAAAAAACAGACTCTGAATAACATCTAAAGAAACAGCTTATGAATTAAATGTATGAGTTAGTGGTACTGTTTTTTTGTGTTGGATACCTTTATTATTTGCTTACTTCTGAATTCTTATCTATGATCTGGATAGTACAGACTATTATTGAATACTCTCCAAATAAGTGGAACATTACTGATATTTTGAATGGTAAGGGTGTGGCAAGAGTGAATTGCTACTACCAAGCGAAACCTACTCAAATGTTGATGCATCGGCCTTGTAACCAAAGTTAGGGTCAAACGTGAAAGCTTACTGTTAACATTCATGACTCTTTTTGATTGGTTAGAAAAATTAATATGATTCCATATCTTAAATATGACTCTAGTTACTTATCCCTAACAAACCATAAGTAGATACATATTTCTGATTCATTGTTTTAAGATAAAGCCTTAAGTGTGTTAAAATAAAATTCCACACATTTCATAGAGCACATAGCTAGAGGAGGAGAGCAGTTTTCCAAAGGAGGTCTCAACTCTGAAAATGTCTCTTTTGCTCCCTCTTCTCTTCCCCCACCACACTCCTTACCCCATCTTGCCACTGAAGGGCAGGAGATGTGATGAAAGTTGGAAAATAGTAATTTTGTAGAGAGAGCCTGTGTTCCATGCTTTATGAAAGTAAATTGTAGAAAATTAATGTGACAGGATGATTCTATTTTGATGAATAAAATCATTGAAAAGCTATCAAGCTCCACTGTTTCTCTGCTGAGAGAATTACTTTCTCTTTATTCTCCATTTGTATTCTTGGCTTTCTTCCCAATTAGTCTTTACCAAGGAGTGATAATTAGGGAGATAGGATTTTTTTTTTTTTTGCGGTACACGGGCCTCTCACTGTTGTGACCTCTCCCGTTGCGCAGCACAGGCTCCGGACGCGCAGGCTCAGCGGCCATGGCTCACGGGGCCCAGCCGCTCCGCGGCATGTGGGATCTTCCCGGACCGGGTCACGAACCCATGTCCCCTGCATCGGCAGGCGGACTCTCAACCACTGCGCCACCAGGGAAGCCCGGGAGATAGGATTTTTGACCTACCTTGTGAACAATAAAAATACTTACCACCCATGTTTCCACTTGCTAATTCTATGTGTACTAATCTTCTGTGCTTTCAGGAAGAAGACCCCATACTTCTGTGATCCTTACTTAATGAGGGGGTAGTCAAATGCCCAAATAAAAACAAACTTAAAACATTTTTATGAGTGCCAAAGAACAGTGTCCAAAAGAAAGGCAATTGCTCGTTGCATGTCTGATGACTGGGTTCAGGAACATCTTAGAGGCTAAATTCAATTTATAATTTCTTACATTATTTCCAATTCCTTAGAACAAGAGCAATAAATTAAAATTAAATTTTTACCTTTAAGCCTGAGTATTTTGCATAGGTAATACTTTGACACGTTTTAAAAATCTGAAAGAGTAAATGAATATATACTAAATCCTGTATCCCCAGTTTCCTTAACAATCTCCATCCCCGCAAAGACAGAAAGTCAATGATCTCATTTATATGTAGAATCTAAAAAAACCATGTATCTCCGCCCCCCCCCCAAAAAAAAACCCCACAATAAACCCGAACTCATAGATACAGAGCACAGATTGGTGTTTGCGGGGGTGGGGAGTGGGTGAAATGGGTGAAGGGGGTTAAAAGGTACAAACTTTCAGTTACAAGATAAATAAGTCCTCCTGGGGATGTAACGTACAGCATGGTGACTGTAGTTAATAACTCTGTGTTGTATGTTTGAAAGTTGCTAAGAGTAGATGTTAAAGCTTCTCATCGCAAGAAAAAAATATAACTGTGTGGTGATGGATGTTAACTAGACCTATTTGGTGATCATTTTGCAATACAGATCTGATACTGTTTTCTCACTTGAGAGAAGAGAACTAGTCTCCTATAACTAGTGTATTTCTGTCTTTTCCTGTAATTTCAGTTTTATGAATGTTTTGCTACGTATAGTTAAAATTGTGAATTGCATTGTGTAGAGTTACACAATTTCTTGACATCATTTTGGACTTGAATTATACCTTGGTTGATATGACGATCAACACCATCTACATTTTTTAGGTTTCCATTTGGCTGGTATATCTTTGCCTACATTTTAACTGTAACTTTTGTGAATTACTTTGTGTTAGGTGTTCTTTTAAACATTGAGCTAGGTTTCACTTTCTGATTCAATCTTAAAATCTCTTTTAACAAGTTAAACCTATTGATATTGATATAGTAGATATATTTGTTCTAAGTGCTGTCATGTTAAATATTATGTTTTCATATTTGCTTTGTTTTGTTCTTTTGTACCTGCTACATACTTTTGTTAAGGATCCTTAAAAACTCAAGCCTTTTTGTGAATGCTATTTCTTTAATTTTGACTTTATTTTTTTAAATTTTATACAATTTTTAAAGGTTACTTTCCATTTATAGTTATTACAAAGTATTGGCTTTATTCCCCATGTTGTACAGTATATCCTTGAGCCTGTCTTACACCCAACAGTTTGTAACCCCCCTCCCCACTGGTAACCACTAATTTGTTCTCTATAGCTGTGAGTCTGCTTCTTTTTTGTTATATTCATTGGTTTGTTGTATTTTTTAGATTCCACATATGAGTGATATCATACAGTATTTGTCTTTCTCTGTCTGACCTATTTCACTTAGCATAATGCCCTCCAAGTCCATCCATGTTGCTGCAAATGGCAAAATTTCATTCTTTTTTGTGGCTGAGTACTATTCCATTGTGTGTGTGTGTGTGTGTGTGTGTGTGTGTATACACACACACACCACATCTTCCTTATCAACTCATTTGTTGATGGACACTTAGGTTGCTTTTGTACTTAGTCTTTCATTATGTTGTTTGTGTCTTTTGTTTTAAGTATACACTTTTTCTGATTCAGGAAAATTCCATATTTATTCCAGTGTTTATCTTTAAAATTGTGCTTTATGTTATTCCCTTAGTTTTCCTTTTCTTTAAAGTGTATCAGTTTTCTACTAAGTTCAGTGATAAGCATGAGTGTCTTCCTCATTTTCTCTCCTTTCTCTCCAATAAAATTGTCTTTGTGTTTACTTTGTGCTTACCTTATGTAAAATATATTTATACCTTTATTTATTTTATTTTTTTGGTTTGCTTTAATGATATTACTTGATTTCCAGGTATGACTGTAAGGCAATCAGTAAACTTTTTCAACTTTTAAATTTCTTTTCCCCATTCATTTTTATTAATTGTAGCATTTCTACTTGTCAGAGCAGATAATATATTAACTTTCTTTTTTAATTCATCTCAATCCTCAAATCTTTTCTTTCCGTGGTTTTCCCAAGTCATTTCCCATCTAGTCACTGTTTTTAGGAAAGATGTGATATGATTATCACAATCAAGTTACTAACACATCCATCACCTTACATGGTTAACATTTTGTGTGTGTGTGTGATTTACTCTCCACAAATTTCAAGTCTGTGACACAGTATTAATAACTATAGTTACCATGTTGTACATTGTTGCTTTTATTCTTGAAGGACAAGTTGAAATATTTTTTTGAGCCTCTTGTAGATGTTGCTATACTATTTTACGGCATTGAATGCAACTGGCAAATCTGAATTTTCCACTTAAAAATAATGTGTTCTTTTTGCTGGGCTGTCTTAATGATTCTTTGTTTATCATTTAAAGTTCAGTTGCACGGTGAGGCAGTCTCTCTGGGTTGTCTATCCTGGGTTTTTCCTGGCCCACAGTGTACCTTTCCATATTCATAAAGTTTTCTTTTATTTCAAGGAAATTTTAAAAATTTATATCTTTAAATTAGCTTTCTGTTCCCCTGCTTTTTCTTTTTAAGCACTCCAAACATGTTCATTGTATCTATATACTTTATCTGTCTTCCATATCTGTCTTCTACTCTCATATGCTTTTCAAGTCTTTATTTCCACTTAATTGTATTCTACTTTTTAATTTCTTAGCTCTTATGTCCCTTGTTTTCCATAGATTTGTTTACCCTAAGGTGATTTTCTCTTTTATTACCATTTCTGAGACCTCTATTCTATTGACAGTACTGTTTAGCATATGAAAAGTACAGTTTTAGCACTTCAGGGTACCACACAAGTTGAAAGAATATTTCTGCTGCTATCTTTGGAAATCTGTCATTGATGGACCATTTTACTCTTCTGAGTTTCTTTACAATTATTTCTCTAATATTTCCACCCAATCTCAGTTGCTTTGGCAGCTTATATGAGTTTGTGAAATGCTGAAAATAGTTTGTTTTAATTTTTTTATCCTGTTACTTTTATATAATATCTAGGAAGTGGAATATTCTCTCTTCTGTTGCCATCTTCATGCCAAAAGATGAAAACTGACCTTTTATTTGTTGATATTGTTCATTTTAGCTTTTTAAAATTGATGGCCACATATGTAAATTCAAAATGAGATGTGCATCCTTGTAGGGTGTAAAATTAGCCAGGGTTTAGAATGGTGTGTGTGGGGGAGCATATTCATACCTTTTCCCCTTTTTCCCTTTGAATTTTGCTGATTGTTATCTGTTTATCATTTTTATTGTTTTCTATATTTAAGGATTGTTCAGTTACTGTGTGACCATATACTGCTTCACTTAGACTTCTGTGTGAGTTAATGGTCTTTTGGTCTGTTGTCATTATGACTAAGCTTTTCATGTACCACAGTTAGGAAATAGGAATCACTTTGCATCCTGAGATAGATTAGATAGACATATATAAATTTTATCTATATCTACCAAACCACTTTGTTACCCAAATTAAGAAAATGTTGAGCTCTTTCTTATGTCTCTAACTTTCTAATGGAAACAACTCATTTGATGAATTTTGCAAAACTACAGTCGCAGATACGTGGTGTTCCTTGCAGATATGATGAACCAAAGAGGAAACCACTGGTTCCACCATGAACAGAATATTTATAACCTTGGTAGCCTTGTAGGGTTTTTTTTTTTTTTTAAATACCTGCTACATCCTTTTGTTAAGGATCCTTAAAAACTTTCAAGTTTTATAAGTAAAAATATATTTTTTTGGAATGTTTTTGTCTCTGCATTTTCCTTTTACAGGTGACATCTCCCTTACAACAGAAACAAAAACAAAGTGTTCCTGCTATGTTTATGTAAGGACAAATATATAAGAATTAATTCAGGAGACTCATTTAATATTAAGATTAAGACCATGATAAAATCTTGAATCACAGATATTTGCTGAATTTATTAAGTATGATAAAATTACAGAGTAAAGGCCTATAAAATATGTAATGTTAGATACAGAAACAAGGTGAGACTTCATGGACAAAAGTGCATGTACGTAGATCTAGGCCGGAGATTGACTAGTGCTAAAAAAAAAAAAAAAAGGTGAATCAATCTAGTTGAGATAAATGATCTGTGATTAGGTTAAGAGAAAGTCTAACTCTTCAGAGTTCACTTGGTCACTTGGACTATTGTCAAGTTCTTTGTAAAAGTACAGAGCAGCTTCCTAACAGAAGTGTAAGTAACAATAAGCTAATATAAATCTCTGAAACAATTTTAATATAATTGAATTAAGGAAATAATTAAAGTATATAGTAGCCTTGTATTTAAATTTATAACAGTGTAATTTCTTAACTTTTTTGCTATAAATTTAATTATTTTTGTCAAGATTTAAAAAACCATTATTGTAACCAACTGGCACCATAATTACTTTTGGGGAAGGAACCATGTTTTTGGGAAAAAAGCTTGGTAAACCATTTGGGATGAAATGTGAGAGACCTGAAAATAGTAAGCCCTGCAAAAGATTAAGTTGTTCAGTATGACAGGATGGGAAGTGTTTGTTGTTAACTAGTATAAGGCATGCGCTGAGAGGTTCAAGGTTAATTAATCCTTGAGATCTTTTCTAGATCTTAAATGATAGGTAGGTTCTAGCTGACATCTGAGTTATTTTATGTAAATATAGTTTCAAAGTCATAGATATTTAGAATTGTACTTTTTCTTGAAACTTTGGGGGATAATTGACAAATAGATAGCTGGTTGTAATTTTCTCAGAAAACACGTGCCATTTATTTTTCCCAAAGCTAGTGGAAGCTTCCCTGTGACCTGATGTAGTCAGCACGGATGAAATCTGCATGAATACTTTCAGTTATATCTTCATAACCTGATAGATGATTTCAAAAATACTCAAACCCCAGTGACCGAGGAGCCTGTGCCAAGCCTGGATTTCCAGGAGAGATTCTCCTTAGGGCACGTGTCAGTGTTAGATAGCTACTTTGAGAACCGCTCACTAATCCCGTCGGGTGGTGGTGGATCCTCTGCCTTTGTATTTTGTTTACTTTCTAGGGTAGATATGGGAGTGGGTTAACATGGGGGCCTGGGAGGAAAGAAAAACTTTACAGGAGGTCACGTATGAAGGGCACCCATGCTCAGCCTTCCGCTTTGAATATCCCTGCTCTAATCTTACAAAGTAGCAACATCCTTTGTGTTCCTTGGACACATCCACCTCCATGAGATAAGCCACTCCAATGCTATTTGAAAAGAATCCATAGCTTTATCTTTATTCCCCTAAAATATGTGGTTTATAATCTTTGAAAGTTTAGAACAATTAATTTTTTT
Organism: Delphinapterus leucas; assembly: GCF_059928025.1. NCBI lineage: Eukaryota > Metazoa > Chordata > Mammalia > Artiodactyla > Monodontidae > Delphinapterus > Delphinapterus leucas. The sequence goes on from NC_143149.1 coordinate 24,386,777, forward strand.
GTGATGCCTTTTCTCGTCATTTTAATGCTGTTCCTCCCCCCCCGCCAAAGTGCTGTAGCACAGCGTAATGAAAATTAAATGACATTTTTGTTGTTGTTGATAGTGATGATATTTTTATAGTAATCCTTGAGATACCCGGGAATACCCTAAATTATCTGGTTGGGAATTACTACTTTGTTGTTGCTGGTTTTTTTTTAACATCTTTATTGGAGTATAATTGCTTTACAACGGTATGTTAGTTTCTGCTTTATAACACAGTGAATCAGCTATATGTATACATACATCCCCATATCTCCTCCCTCTTGCGTCTCCCTGCCACCCTCCCTATCCCACCCCTCTCGGTGGTCACAAAGCATGGAGCTGATCTCCCTGTGCTATGTGGCTGCTTCCCACTAGCTATCTGGGAATTACAGCTTTGGAAACAGATTTCCATGGTTACTGTGCTCAATGCTCTGATGAATGCTTCTTTGAGTTGCTTGCGTGCGTGCGTGCATGCGTGTGTGTGTGTGTGCGCGAGCGCATGTGTGTGTGTTTAGACATCTTTCTACATTCCAGTTTGTTAACATGTTAAATCTTTCTATCAGTCAGAGAAGTAAAAATTTCTCCAGTGTCTTAAAAACAACATCGTTTACATTCTTTAATCTAATGGATGTTTGCACAGAATCAATTTTTTGTAAACAGTGAAACACTCAGAAAATTAAACTTGTTAAGAGAAGGGAACTTCTAGTTCTGCATTTCTTATCTGAAATCGTGTTTGCATTTACTTTCTTTTATCATTTGGTATGGAGAAACAATGTATGTTTTAGGAATGAGAATTCTCCAGCCTGTCCTTTCCTCAGTACCTGCTTCAAATAGTGTGCGCAGCTGGACTAGGCGGCTGTGTATGGTGTAGGGAATGTGGTTTCATCCGCGTCAGGCATGCTTCTTATGCTAATCCTTTAATACACCCAGTCACCCAGAGCAGTAAGAGGCCTACGCTGCTTCATGCTTTACAGCAGAAAATCCCCTCCACATATACTGTGCTCTCCCAGGTCAACCCAGAATATTCGCAGCAGGATTTGTGCTCTGTCCCCAACTCTCCTTTTTCTGTGATAAAGTCTTTGTACACCATGGTTTGATTGTTTTTACATCTTGACTTTCACAGATCATGCCAGTGAAGATACAAACGTAAGAAATATACAACTGGAACCCTTTTTATAGAGAGCCATTAAATTTCAAGAATTGAAACTTTTCCTGTTGAAGTGATGTACATTCAGAATATTCTGGAATGGTTAGATTAAGAAAAAGAGAGTCAGTGAGAAATAGCAAAAGCAAAACTATCTCTAACAAGGAAACATATTTCTACAGTGAGATTTTCTTAGATATACATAGTTTTTTAGTTTTTTTATATATATATATATATATTCGTTTATATATACATACATACACACTTGCATATGAGGACTGAAAGTATTTGTTTTCGTTGTAGATTCTTGTTACATCCTACACTGTTTAGAAAGCACTAGTTGTTAGGGGAAAAAATGCCGTGTGTGTGTGTGTGTGTGAATATCATTTGGATATTCCTATCAGTGGTACCTAATGCCCTTGGTTAATGCCCAGAGGGTTGTCTTAAAAATATGTATGTGAATGTGATCTGGCTAAAACATCTATTGTACCAGTCGATAACCTGGTTTGGTTTGTTTCCTCTGATTGTCTTGTAGGTGGCTGTTTCACTTTTACTGGTCCATGTTCCCCTCTAAATCTGAAACTTGGTCAAAGGTATCTATGTACTGCAACTGTGTTTCAGACATATATTCTTTAAATATTCTTATTTGGTTGACATGTTAGATCTTTTCCTATCGGAGAGATAAAAATGTCTCTAGTGTCTTAAAACCAGATTGTTTACCTTCGTTAATCTTACTGTCATTTACTTTGAAGGATCATTTTAAGTGAGGAGAGAAATAGTTAACCCTTGAACAGTGCTGGGCCACCCCTGTCCCCAACACATGCTCAGTTGAAAATCTGCCTGTCACTTTACAGTTTGCCCTCCTTGTATGTGGTTCCTCTGTATCTGTGGTTCTGCAGCCACAGATTCAATCAACCTGAGAGTCATGTAAGACTGTAGCATGTATTTATTGAAAAAAAAATCTGCATATAAGTGGTCCCATGCAGTTCAAACCCATGTTGTTCAAGGGCCGACTGTAGTCAGAAAATTAAACTAGGCATAGAAGGTAACTGCTAGTTCTACTTTTTTTTTGTCTACAACTGTGTTTCTATCTGTTTTATCATTTAGATGTTTGTAACTGCCAAAGAAGTTCTCAGGATTGAGATACGGAAAAGAAATAATTAAGTCTTGAAGTTAGGGGTGAGAGAGAGTGATGTTTTGTTGGTCAATTCTAATATCTTAGAACTCCCAAATACTGACTTTTGAAAGTATAAAATTGCCACAATTTCTTTTTAGAACAGTCCGTTCTATAGTGCTTTCACTACGTTTTCCTATTTTAAGGTAAATTGAGGTTTCTTTTAAATAAATATTGATATAAAAGAAGGCACACCTTCTTCTTGGGCATGAACACTTGAAGATGAACCGTAGTCCTGTATGACATTTGTCAAGATGAGAATAAATGGAAATTTATCTGCAGAGACTGCCATATGATGTGTATATGAATGTCCAGTCTCTGGGGTTATGATTTTTAAGTGAATGCAGTATTTTTTAGGTTCTGAGTTTTAGCATGATTTAGTGGGAGAAAAAGGGTCTCAGTATTGGCTTCGCTTTTCTAAAATCTTGTGCAAAATTAAAAGTTGTGGGGATGGTAGACATTGCATTATGAAAAGGCCATCTGAGATGTCTTTGTTTCTGTGTGAGTGTGATGGAAGAAAGGGCTTTTAAAAAAATACATGTTTAACAAAAGACCAACATTTCTACTTTTTTCCTTCTGGATTTTTCTTTAACACTTGTTTATATTTCTATTATAGCATCTATAAAACAGTATTTTAAAGCTATAACTGTTTTTCCGTATTAGATGCTCTTACTAGCTTTCAGACATTCCTAATTCTTCAATTGCTAGTGATGGTGGATGCCTGACACATAGTTGGTACCTGGTATAAATGTTTGAGTGGGTGTGTGGATGATTAATTGATGACCTCCTATACCAACCCCTCCTCCTTTTTCTTTCTTTGTTTTTTTTTTTAAATAAAGGCAGTGCTATGAAAATGGCTTCTACTTCAATTCAAGAAATAAAAGGAGGGTGGATATCAAGGAAGGAAGGAGGGATGCAGAGCTTAGGGAAGTTAGATGCAGGAATGACAGCTAACGATGCTTGTTTTCTCATCACTCTTAGTCTGTGCTTCTCGACAATTTGTAAATTAAATTATTCCTTGAACTTTGCATAGGAGTAAAGGAATGCTTTCTGGGTAAACAGAGACAATACTTGGGGATAATCTTTGTGGGCAATTAGGTTTATTTTGATGGATGGAGCTATGGCTGCAGGACCGATAGGGGAAAGCCAGGGGCTTTTCTCTGCTCCACCAAATCACATATGATGAGAAATGGCAACCAGACAGCAATCTGTGAAGCAGGCAATAGGAGCCCCGCCGTCTGTGCCTGCTGTGGATGTCTGGCACCCAACGGTAGCAGATTTGGTGTAAGTAGGGCTTCTGTTTAGGAAACTTTGCCAATTTTTTTTTTCTTGAAAAATGGTTTCTGGCTTTGTGTATGCGTAATTGTATGAGAATAAAAATGTCTTCTAATTGCAAATTTGATTATTATCCCAAAAGCATTAGATCTAAGCTATTCTTTCCACGGGATACTGTGATGCGTGTGTGAACAGTGGCTGCTGCTTTTGACAAAGTCATGTTAACATTTTTCATTTTGCTAGATTTTAGATCTAAATATAGGCATAATTCCTAAATGATCCGCCCTCCTCCTTAGACATGCATTTAAGTAGTCAAATCCTGGTAGTTTCTATTAAGTAATTTTTTTAAATTATCATCTTTTTCTTTTATCCTTTGAAATATTTTCTTGTGTGAGAGTACCACCTCTTATGAAGTCATGCTGTTCCCTTGACCCTCTCCTTCTGGCAGATTTCATGTCTTTCTTTCCAGGAGCTGTATTAGACCTTTCTTCACTCCTCTTTATTTTGGTTGGAACATTGAAATTCAAGCATTGAATTTCCCATCTTACTTTTTTTCTCACTTTTACCACAACCCGTGATGCTGTTTGTTCTGTTTGGGCATGTGTGAAAATTTGTCGTAATTCCATCTCTCCCTGTCCTTTCTGTGTTTATTGCCTAATATTCTTGCTCTGCAGAACTTCTTTTGAAAGTTAATTTCAACAAATCTTTCCTATAAGTGAAATTCTTTATATGTCATAAATGTCAAAAATAATGTCATCGGACTTCCCTGGTGGCGCAGTGGTTGAGAATCCGCCTGCCATTGCAGGGGACACGGGTTCGAGCCCTGGTCCAGGAAGATCCCACATGCCACGGAGCAACTAAGCCTGTGCACCACAACTACTGAGCCTGCGCTCTAGAGCCCATGACCCACAACTCCTGAAGCCTATGCACCTAGAGCCCGTGCTCCACAGCAAGAGAAGCCACTGCAGTGAGAAGTCCAGGTGCCACAACAAAGAGTAGCCCCCGCTCACTGCAGCTAGAGAAAGCCCGCGCGCAGCAACGAAGACCCAACGCAGCCAAAAATAAAAAATATATAAATAAATTAATTAATTAAAGAAAATAATGTCATCAATGATGTATCTTCTATGCTTCCCTTTATAATGAGTGCCACAATTCACATAGTTGTCCAAGTCATAAATCCAGGAGTTGTTGTAAATTTTCACTCACTCACCCTCTGTTTCTGATAAAGCTACAAATCTTACTAAATGTTCCTTGTTGCATCCCTGTGCTTCTCACCACAGTTCCTCCTACATGAACTCACAGTATTATCTGTGTTACTGCAGTAGACTAAGTTGTCCACCTTCCTCAGGTTTCTGCCCCTTCACCACTCACCCCTCTATCTTTTCACACTTTCCTTTACATCTTCCTTAATGTCAAAGTTGATTAGTCATTCTCCTGCTTAAAACCCTCCCCTGGGTGCCCAGAGCTTTCGGGGCTGAAGTTCAAGCTCATTAGTATGACGTCCATGGCTCTTCATGACCTGGCATTTTTTTTGCTTGGTTTTGCTTTTGTGGTACACGGGCCTCTCACTGTTGTGGCCTCTCCCGTTGCGGAGCACAGGCTCCGGACGCGCAGGCTCAGCGGCCATGGCTCATGGGCCCAGCCGCTCCGCGGCATGTGGGATCTTCCCGGACCGGGGCAGGAACCCGTATCCCCTGCATCGGCAGGCGGACTCTCAACCACTGCGCCACCAGGGAAGCCCATGATGACCTGGCATTTTCAACTCTGGCCACTTCCCCAAAATACTGCATAGTCAGACCACAACTAACTACTTTTAGTTCCCTAGACTGGTGTGTAGCACTGTGCTTCTCCACGTGCACTTACTCTATCCTGAAGTTTCTCTTTACTCCCTGCCTCTTCACGTAACTAATTTCCAACTGGCTCTTCGACACTGGGTATTATTGTCACCTCCCTAATGTTGAATTTGAATGCCTCTCATCTGTACCCCATAGACGTGGGCACATCTCCTTCCCAGCACTTAGCATCCTCTAGAAATAGTTCACTATCCCTTGATAGTGGACATAGCATCTCTAGAATCTATGGTGGTATTGCTTGCAAACGCCTACTATGGATAAATGAGCCGAAGAAATATTCTAATTGTTCTGAGGTAGTTTCTGTATTTTCAAGCCTTGGCCTCATTGAATTATATTTAAATCCTGATGAGAGTATCAAATTTAAGCAATTGTAACCTTAAATGTTGACTCTTAGACTATTACCAAGAACATAGGATTTTGTTGCTCCTATTATTCAGAAAAATAACCAGACACACAGAGTAAAAGATGTAACCCATTACTACATGGCCTCACGGAAAGAGATTAGGAAAGATCCAGGGAGCCCTTGGCTCAAATATCAGGTGGTTCTGCTGTGTATCCCTATTTCTTCTTTTTATTGTTGGTTAAGAAATGTTAACTTTTTAAAGGTTAGTGTGATGGCTCCAAGCCCTCTATGAGGGGTGGGCAGTGAACGATCAATTTAAATGTAAACTAATTTGATGACTGTGATATATAAAGTCATAGTGTTGAAAAAATTTCAACGATAGTTAAGCTCTGTTTAAAAAAACTATGGAAATATGAAAATATTCACAATGATTAAGAAATCTTATATTGATTACCTTTGAGAGTATAAAATTACCTTTATGTTGATGATCTTTGAGATTATAAATTTCAGTTTCAAGACACAGCTTGTTTTAGTGAAACTGCTTAGAAACACGTTGTTTATTAAATAAGATGTAATAGAAAGAGAGTGTATTTTATATTTTAAGCTTTCAAGCTGCTGGGATCTTTCACTGTGAAAAGTGGTTGTGGATCTGAGTGTCTTTCTTATTACTTTGAGCCTGGAAGGACCACAGTTCACCCTCTTGGTCTGTGTTAGCCAAGGAGAAGTGAAGAAGAGAGAGTACCCCTGGTAAGGACCTGGGTCTTACTTGCCTCATAGAAGCAGGGTGAGAATAATCTTGGGTACCAAGAGAATGTTTGCCATGGATTTGTGTAACGTTAAACAAAAGAACCATCATTTTCACTCTGTGTGGTTGCTCTTTCTAGCCTCTTCTTCAACTGCGTATCACAAGTGAAACAATCTACGTACATAACCCTGTTACCGTCCTCATTACACTATGTGCATGTCCTTTAAGTGCATTTTCTCACTTTAATTAACCACCTGTAACATAGGTCTCATCTCTAAATTAGAGATGACGAAACAGACTTGGATACAATGAACATTCATCAAATATTAAGAAGTAGAGATAATTTTAAACAAGAATAGACCATATAGTTGAGGAAACAAACCTAGGAAGATTCAAGGGCTTTCCCAAAGTCACATAGTTATTGGTCAAGCAGGGGCTAAATCTCATTTTTCCTGGGTTGTAGTTGAGTGTTTGCGGGGTCATTATATTTAGTAGAACTTTACCTACTCCTTGTATTTATAGCACATTTAATAAATGAATTGATAATCATTATATATCCTCTCTTGATATATATAAATAGAGGAATGGTATAAAGGGTAAACATATAAATTCTGTAGCTACTCAAGTGTAAAATGTTGAGAGAAAACTTAGTGGAAAAGATGAAACTTTGTTTTTTCTGCTTGAGTAGTATCTTCAGGCCAAGGCCAATGGCATGTTGCGAACGTATAAAATTGCTTTAGTAACTCAATTTCAGAGGAGTTTGACCTTGTCAGAAAGGTCGGCTGTAGCTGCATGAGAAATATTAAGGCATCCAGGAGAAAGGTGACGTGTTCAGGATTCTCCACAGCCTATCTGAGGAGCTGAAGGGAGAAACTTCCATTTGTCCTTTGAGTGACAAGTCTGTTGGTTAACATTGTTAGGCAAAATGTGCTTTACAAGAGTTTGATCCTTGGCCCTTCACCATCCAAAATACTCTTAAGTGCTAGGTTTTAAGCAAATCACTTTTTATTTTTTTAATTTTAATTTTTTTTCTTTTTAGCAAATCACTTTTGATTGCAGTATTGAAATGAATGGATGACAGCATTTTTACAAACCAAGTACTAATTAGTGTTACTAAACACAACAGTTATTTGTAGAAAAACTTTCTGACAAAGTGAAAGAATATGAGTAACTCTACTTCTTACTGGTTATATGACCTTGGAAAAGTCTTTTTTTTTTTTCCTGTAGAATAGACACAATACCCTCCACAGGATTAAATTTGATGCATATGCCTTGTAAATTGCGATGCTCTGGGTCACTGGTTGGAAAACTTCTGTAAAGAGCCAGATAGTAAATATTTCATGTTTTGTAAGACAGAGTTCTCTGCTGCCATTACTCTGCCGTTGCAGTGTGAAAGCAGCCCTAGACAGCACACAAATAAATTAGTGTGACTGTATTCTAATACAACTTTATGGACACAAAAATGGAATTTTATGTAATACTTATATTACATGAAATATTCTTCTTTTGATTCCCAACCATTTAGATTTACATTTAAAATCTAAAAACCACTCTTAACCTGCAGGCTGTATAAAAACATGTTGATTTGGCCCAGAGTTTGCCGTTTGCCAGTCTTTCTCCAGGTGATTGCCCAGCTCTAAAACAGCTCCAAATTTGGAAGGATCAGGGTATGGGGGTGGTTTTGGGGGACCGCCTTTATTAAGCCATTTGGATGATTGACATTTAGATGGAAGACATGGGAACATGTTTTTTGTTTTGTTTTGTTTTTTCATACATTCCCAGGTAAATAGGAGAATACTCACACAGGAGAAATGATTTTCTGTGTTATTTGCGTGCCTCAGAGGTGGGCAGAATGTGTAATGCAGGGAAAGTAGCACACTGCACCTACACAGCTCACAGAGTTGAATTGGTACAGGTACCTGGTGTCGGCATTTCTGTTCAGAAACACATTTTTCAAAGTTCTAACGTCTCAGCACTCTTCCGGGAACAGCAGACTGAACTTAGCATACAAACTCCCAGCCTCAAGAGAAAAGGCTCATCTTTGCTAGTCTATGCTAGAGCCAATCTTTAAATTATAGAAAGGGGCTGAGGAGGGAAAGCTCATTGAAATCAAAACAGCTAAAGGAAAAAAGTGTGCTCATTATAATATTTTTTTTTTTTGCAACTGTTGGCCCAGTAAGTTTACTTTTAAAGAATTTTTGCAATTTTCAAAAGTGTGCCCTTGGACTTTGTGCTTTATACAGTTATTGCACTTGAAATGAAGAGATTTCCATCACAGAATGGTTTTATAAAATGTCTTATCAGACAGATGAAAAGCGTGGTCACCCTAACTTTTTTTTTTTTTTTGGTGGTACGCGGGCCTCTCACTGCTGTGGCCTCTACCGTTGCGGAGCACAGGCTCCGGACGCGCAGGCTCAGCGGCCATGGCTCATGGGCCCAGCCGCTCCGCGGCATGTGGGATCTTCCCGGACTGGGGCACGAACCCGTGTCCCCTGCATCGGCAGGCGGACTCTCAACCACTGCACCACCAGGAAAGCCCACCCTAACTTTTTTTTTTAAAGAGAGGAACCAGCTACTACGGAGAATCACTAAATGGCAACGTTGATGATCATACCTATTTTATTGCCTTTATATGAAAGATAATAGTGGCAAAGTCTGAAACAGGTTTAGGGATTACTAAATATTTACATATTTAATGCAATCTGTATCCTCCTTCATGGTAGGTCACAGAACACTGTTTGTCTAGCCTGAATTCCATTTCTAATGGTTCTGATGAATAATTTGCATTAAAAAAAGGTGTGGTTCATACAGATTGGAGGGCACAGCTTTGTAGTTACCTATTAATAGATGTCCGCCTAAGTAAATACAAGAAATAACAAACTTTTAAGTACCCAGTTTAGATGAGAGATACTAAAAGAAGCCATTAGCTGAGAAGTGTTAGAAGACATGGATTTTTTTAAAAAGGTCAACAACCAGGCAGCAACTAGTCTTGAGACCTAGAAGTTCATCGGAAGCAGAAGTACTGGCTGCTATTTTGTTGGGAATAGAAAAATTTTAAGGAAAACTTTCTTTTTTTTGCGGTACGCGGGCCTCTCACTGTTGTGGCCCCTCCCGTTGCGGAGCACAGGCTCCGGACGCGCAGGCTCAGCAGCCATGGCTCATGGGCCCAGCTGCTCCGCGGCACGTGGGATCTTCCCGGACCGGGGCACGAACCCGTGTCCCCTGCATCGGCAGGCGGACTCTCAACCACTGCACCACCAGGGAAGCCCAAGGAAAACTTTTGACATATAACTTACGGAACTAAAAAATTTACGTGTTTAAAAATTTTTTGATTTTAGTAGGTCTAGAATGAGGTTCGGAAATCTGTATTTTTTTTATAAGCCTTCCCTGGTGTCTTAAGTTCCAGGACACAGAATTTGAGGCAGGTAGTATTATGTAGGAGGCTTACTGGGGAGTTCTCCCGGGAATAATACCTGCGGGAGGGGGAAGCATGCTTGGAGAGGAGGAAAAGCTGAACTTCGGAGCAGTTGCAATAGATCCTAAGGAGCCCTGGAGCTGAGGTGGCCTGTGAGAATTGTCCTGAAATGAGGCAAGTAGGACTTTGTACCTTTGCACCGACCAAACATTGGATGCAGGCTGCCCCAGGGATGGGGGGTGGAAACTTGAGTGAGGCAGCTGTCCTCAACTGAGAGCAGTTCCCAGAGAGGGTCTAGTTATGCATCATCAATGGTCAACACTCCCGGTAGCCAAAAGTCTGAGCATTTTAGTCCCAAAGGTGTTTCCGGACAGCACACTACAGCATCCACTACAACAGATGGTACTTATGATTGGAAAACGTTTGTGTAAGGGCTTACTGGGAGCAAATATTTGGACTGCAGGGCAGGCAAGAAGCATTTATCTATTTCTAAAACATGTACTGAGTGTCAGGTACTCGAGATAAAAACAGAGATACTGGCTTGGCCAAAAAGTTTGTTCAGTTTTAAGTAAAAATAAAACATTTTTCATTTTCTCCAAGAATTTATTGAACAATGTATTCACTAACAGAATGAACATTTTGTTCAACCCAGTACATTCCCTACCTTCAAGTTTACCGCCTAGCTGCCAGCAGATGTAAAGAAAAAATTACGGCATAATTGCTCAAATAGCAATTATGTATGTGCCAGTTGAAAGATTTTTAAAAAAGCATTAGTTCACAAAAAAAGTTCTATTCATGCTGCTTATTTTTATTTGGTAGATGACAGCTTCCAAATCTGAGTCAATTTCGATTTCTTTCCCTTCACAGATGTTTCCTCTAATTTCTGATCATACTGTGATGAGGCAACCAGAGTCATACTCTGCTCTCCTACAGTCAAACCAGTTACTGATAATTAAACCATAAGTATGAAGTGCCAAATAGAATAGACAATGGATAGGTACTGCTCCCCTCAAGTCTTCCAAATGAATGACTACAATTACAGCCTATATTTTCCTCTATGAAAGGCATCAAAGTATAACCAAAACATCTATTATTCTTGATACCCTGGAGGAGCCTATAACTCATTAGTATTCCTACTTTCTACTCCCAAATATTAATTTCTTTGATCACATCATATTTGCTTTTCACTTTTGTCCCAAATTTTAGTAATTTTCAGGGAACTTCTGCAGTATTATATGAATATGATGACAGGCAAAAAAAAAAGTGCATCAATGTGAGAAAACTGGGAGGTTCGTTATTGTAATTAGTGAAGGGATTCACTGCTTCATGCTAGCTAAGTTTATAACTTAGGCAATTTACATTTATGCCTCATAAAAATTACAAACTATTATGAGTCACAGTCTTTAGGCTTGCTCACCAAGTTATCAAAAAGTTAAAAGGTAAATGTCAATGTACTTTTTTTGGTAAATGTTTATTTGTTTAATTTATTTGTTTGCCTGAGCCAGGTCTTAGTTGCGGCATGCAGGATCTTTTGCGGCATGTGGAATCTAGTTCCCTGACCAGGGATCGAACCTGGGTCCCCTGCATTGGGAGCATGGAGTCTTAACTGCTGGACCACCAGTACGTCAGTGTACTGTTTTAGACTAATTTTTCAGAAGTTCCAGTGAGTGAATTTTATTTATGATCCTTAATTCGTAGAACCCTAGGGTCACAAAGAAATGAGTTACTTAAAAACCTGGTAGCATATTCCAAGGTCTCAGAAAACCTACTGGGATTTGTTGGTGAGCGAGAGAGAACTAGGAGAGATGGCAATATTTTGTTTTACTTCTAAATTCCATGGAGACGCAGAATTGGAGGAGGCTTTAGGGTTCATCTGGTTCTGGGGCTTTTATTTTGAGGTAATAAAGTTTTCATTTAAAAAAGGAACATTGGTAAAGGTTTAATTGTGTGTATATACTTATTTATACACTTATATACATATGCTGAATGGTGCTGAAGCAGTTGGCTTTGAGCATCTATTTTAGGTAAAAGTTGGGAATAACAGCACTGACATAAGTAAATACTAGGATCGAAAGCAGGAATTTAAAATTTTGAAACAAAGTTCTTTTTCCATTTTTTTTGCTGCTTTGTAAGAAGGTCATGTTAAAAATAAGTATATTATGTTTTTTACCTTTGGAAAGTAACGTGTATTATACACATTCACATATAGGTCTTATTTGCTTTGGCAAATACTTAGACGAGAGTGTAATTTGGAAAGAGAAGAACATGGTGATATCAGACAAAATAGCATCACAAAAATTTACCTTTGGAAAATAACCGGTAATTTTTAAAAGTGCCTAGAGCCAGATTCTTTTCTCTAAATATACCACTGAATGTAAGGAGGCTTTTTTTTTTTTGCTGGTCTCAAGTTTAGACAGGATTGGAAAATTTGGTCTTTTCCAGTCCTCACTTCTGATCATTGAGGTCCAGAAAAAAAGGTTTTTTCTTAGAGATTTTTTTTGTATTTACTTATGCCCCATCATTTTCTAAAGTATATTTAAGGCACTTTACCATAATATTGATACATACCATGTAAGAAGATTAGCATAAATAGGAAATTTATGCTAATAAATTTATGCTAATAAATTCCATAAAGAGGAAATCAGGACAAACAGAAAGTAAGGTTTTGAAAATGAAGAAAGAGCTTGCAAAAAGTGTTTGCATTTCTGTTCATTTGCTGAAGGGCCACAGATGTATCTAAATATTCTGATATCCAACTCTAAGAGAAAAATATAGTTATTTCAGTGTTCACAGTATTAAAGCAAAATCGAGCCAATTTTACCTGGAGGAGCTAATTCTTTAAGTGAGGCCAGAGTATTTTCCCTTTATCAGAAGGAGACCCTATAGAGTATAAGGTGCAATGGGAAGTCTTAAAAGCCATATCTTTTAGTATCTCTTGAGTAGTCAGATGATTTCAGGCCAGAGAGCAAGTATAGTCAAAACAATTTAACTGGAAGGAAAAAGCAATTAGTCCAGGAACAACATTCCTGTGGTCTGATGAATCCAAAACTGGATTTCAGATTATCCAGGAATGGAGATCTCCATAGACTTTAGGCAAATACCAGTAATTATAATTTCTTTAAGATTCTGATAATTGTCGAGGAGGTAGTGAAATGAAGTTTATGCTCCCTGTACTTCCAGACAAATGCCTGGAGTACATCAGAGTTTGGACCCATGTGTCTTTGTCATTTGATAAACTGGGGACAGTAATGACAGTTGGAAAGTCTAATGAGAGCTACTCACTGTGTCTCTGAGACTGTGAGAGACTCATTAGATAATTATATGATAATTATAGATGAGGTAGTAATAGATGATTGTACTTATATGCATTTATATACATATATATGCATATTTAGAATTTGATAAATCTGGTATCTCAAATCAGTGGGGAATGATCGGTTAATAGATGGGCTTGAGGCAATTTGCTATAAATTTGGCTAGAAATAAAGTTAGATTCCTATCGTCCAAGATAAACAAAATGTGGGTGGATTAAAAATTCACATAATAGGCTTCCCTGGTGGCGCAGTGGTTGAGAGTCCGCCTGCTGATGCAGGGGACACGGGTTCGTGCCCCGGTCCGGGAAGATCCCACATGCTGCGGAGCGGCTGGGCCCATGAACCATGGCCACTGAGCCTGCGCGTCCGGAGCCTGTGCTCCACAACGGGAGAGGCCACAACAGTGAGAGGCCAGTGTACAGCAAAAAAAAAAAAAAAAAAATTCACGCAATAAAACTATAAAAGTTCAGAAGAATATATAGACTATTTTTATAATCTTGCAAAGAGGAAAGATTCTTAAAGCAAGCATGAAATTCAGATACCAAAAAAAGAAAAATTTGAAATATTTGTACAAAAACAAGAAGAAACAATGAAACAATCTTCGGTAAGGCACATTTAGTAACACATTTTAATTTGTAGTAATATTTAAAAGTCATTGTAAATTTAAAAGTGAAGTGACAAACCTGGAAAATATATTTTAAATATGTAACAGACAAAAGAAATATCTGTAAACTGACTGTGTATGATGAAACTTTAATGTTACATACATTGTGATCTAGCAAATGAAATCTAAATTTCATATAGAAATCATACCTAAAAATATATCAGAGATAAAAGCAAAGACGTATATTCAAAGGATGTTTACTGAAACATTATTCTTTTTTTTTTGTTTGTTTTACCATTATTCTTATACCAAACTTCCAGGAAAAATCCACCAGTCCAACTGAAGACCAGTGGTTAAACAATGATGATTTAATAACTCATGAAGATACTGTGAAGCTATTAAAATTGTGTTTTCAAAGACTGATGACATAGGAAAATCCATGCCATAAAGTAAAATGAAAAAAGTAGGATACAAAATTACATAATACATATATTTTCCAAAACCAAAAGTGTGATATATATTTTTTATACACACAGCATATGCACAGGGAGATGTAAATATACAAATTAATATTTGAATCCTACAGGATCTCTACTTTTAAATATATTAAAATAATTTTAAAATTTCAACAAGTATTTTTCAAGAGTATAGTTTGAAAAATATTTAAGCAAAGCATAATGCAGTTAAGTTACATATAGTAAATAAATATAATATTTTCCAGTGAGAGAAAAGCATAAACATGTTTATGGAAATTCTGACCTAAAATGCAGTTTGAAACGTTTCAGGCTCTTAAGTGAAATGCAGTTGCAACATTAAATAAAATGAAGGTCTGAACTGGAATTTCATCACATTTGTGACATGGTATCTCCATCGTAGGACTGTTGTGGAGTCGGTATGATTTAGTCAGACATCTAGAACATGGCGGCTGCTCAGTAATTCAGTTTCTCATCCTCTTCAAGCCTTTTTCTCTAAACACAGAGACCAAATGTAAAAACAGTTGTTTTTTTCCTAGTACTTTTAAGTTATCGGAAGTTTTCCTACATAAAACCGGTGCACTGTCCTTGGTGTTGAGGCCAGGGTGAGGCAGTTGGAGAGAAAATCACACGTGAGCCCTTTCTCACTCCTCTCCAGGACCAAGTCCAGTGTGTTCGCTTCAGGTCATTGGTTGTTCACAGCTGACTCTGCTGTGATTGGCCGATACCCTTGCCATGCCAGTTTTTAATATAACCCGTGCTTCTGAGTCTGGTTTAGATACTTCACTCCTTGAAATTTAATCAGACTGGCAGAGGCAACTCAGCAGATATAATATAGCTTCAGCACCTCAAATCTTGGGCCAGTTATCCTAGTTACCCTGTGTTCTAACAGCCGTCCCAGATTCTGGAAATCTACACAAATGGAGAATAGGTATATCGGTTGCCTCTGTTTAATCTACTTCTTTAAATCCTCTAAGAATCTTTCTGAATTCCAGTGACTGCAGGTAAAAACACTGCCCCATCTAACCTTGAATAAGACTGATGCAGCATGAGAATGTGTACTTTTGAAATCTGGCCAGGCTCTTGCCCCGAGGCTGTGGTTTTGGGTGTGAGCTGGATGTGCCTCTGAAAACTGGACTAAACTTACCATTTGATTCCTGACACTTGGGAAGATTTTGAAGAGTTGCAGCTCTTGCTCACTTCCTTCCCCCTCCCATCTCTAGATACGCGCGGTTATTCTCTTGGGCAGAGTTAATGGCCAACAGATGGACGTGAAGCCTTTGTCTGGTACATGGCAAATCCAGTTGCCACCCTGTCATACTCGTCCCTGTGTCCTGCTTCTAGGAGTGAACCCTCCTGACCCCACTGTCAGCCCTCCTGTAAATAATAAGAGCTCCCCTGAGAGAACAGCTGCCTTTGGCAGATACGAATTTCTCGTTCAGACATACATTCCTGCAGAGGCTACAGAATCACTTGTTTGCATCATTGGACGTGGGGTAGGTGACCTTCAGGATCCTCTTACACAATGAGAACTTATCATTTCCTGTTTCTCTAACCTTTCCCCAACCGTACCTGTGTCCCATGTTTAACCATCATTTTAAATAAAATGGAAAAGAAGATGGAAATTTCTCTTGGGGGTTACCATTTTGTGCTGGAGCTCATGAACAGTTGACTGACTTGTTGGACCAAATTGAGTAGGCTTATTTGGACTTAAGCATTTTTGAAGAATTCAAACAAGAAAATTCTGTTACTCCCCAGAGGCTAGATGTCAAAAGGAAAGTGTTCAGTGACAGCAGGAAAGAGAAAAGGGATTTCAGCATACATGTGATGATTGGCTCCTGGAGCAAGAGATTTTAAAATCAAAATACTGAAGTGTAGTTTATATTCTGTCACAGGATGAATTAATTGCTGGCAGTAGTGAGTCAGTATCCTACCCTCCCTTGGTCATTTGAGATATAGTGAATATCTTTGTCATTATTTTAACTCTTTAAGTTTTTTTAAATCATAGGACTGACCTATAGGAAATCATTTTGATATTATGTTTTAAAGGATTTGATTATAGAATAGATAATAGATGTTATTTCTTTAGAAAATGGAAGCACTGTTTTTAGACTGCATTATAAATCTTAGGAATTAATAGAGTCTTCAATCTAAAACTTTACCTGCTGAGAAAGTGATCACATATTCAAAATGTTATTCAGTCTAGTTTTCTCTGATTATTACTGCAAATTTACTCACTTTCATTGGGATCATAGACGCTGATAAAGTGTCCGTTGACAGGTGCTGCACCAGGACTGACTCTGCAGTGTAGGAAAGAATCCTGCCTTAGATACACACACCCTCCCCTTCTGTTCTTTCATCATAAGCCTCCCTGATCCACTGGTTTCCGTTTCTTTGTGTTACTCTCCCTTTTTCCTGCTTCTGGCCAACCTTATTATCGCTCTGTCTAAGAATCCAATGAATGTTAGCTGATGTGTGACGTTGGCAGAGGTCTGGGGAACTCCATCACATATGTATGCAGTGCTGGACACTTGGACACAGGCTAAATGCTTCTTGAGCATGTTGGTAATGGCCTTCTGTAGACAGCACACTGAACGAACCTATTACTAAACTCTAGTGGGGGACTTTTTCAAATCAACTTCTAGGGACTGAGAATGGTGTAGAAGGACAACAGGGTTTAGATAGACTTTAAACTCACAGTATTCAATGTGCTCTGTCCACTCTTACGCTCCACACACCCACTGCTTGCTCCTAAAACACGTTTTTCTACTCCAAAGTGGTTTATGACAAATTGTATGTCTGCAGGTTTGGAGTCTAAAGAAAGATTTATTTGAGAGGCATATATAGTGGTGGTGAAAGCTATACTTACTATGCCAACTGAAACGTAAATTAGAGCTTTACCTTTATAACAAGAACAATAAAACCCACTGACTTCTCTTGATATTAAATGGTCGGAATTTGAAGTAATATACATTCCTATTTTTATATCTGGACAATATGATTACACATGTGAACAGTTAACAAAGAAAGTTATACTTTAATCTCTAAAGGGGACCTCAGTGCAGTATTTTGTAGCCGTTGAAACAAGATCATCATGCTTTGTGCTTTTTTTTTTTTTTAAATCGTGTGTTAGCTTCTGCTTTGTAACAAAGTGAATCAGCTATACATATACATACATCCCCATATTTCCTCCCTCTTGCGTCTCCCTCCCACCCTCCCTATCCCACCCCTCTAGGTGGTCACAAAGCACCGAGCTGATCTCCCTGTGCTATGCGGCTGCTTCCCACTAGCTATCTGTTTTACATTTGGTAGTGTATATAAGTCCATGCCGCTCTCTCACTTCGTCCCAGCTCACCCTTCCCCCTGCCCGTGTCCTGTGCTTTGTTTCTGTTGATTTTTGTTCTTTGCAGTACAACCTGTAGTTACAATTAAATGATGTAAATCTGTCCACTTGCAAACATGTATAGATGATCTTCTTTTTAACTTCTGTAACTTTGTAGCATTATGCAGGAACTGGTCTCCCACCCAGTATCCCTCAACTCCCAAAATGGCACCTCCAGTTCCCCAGTAGGTCAGAATCAGAACTTTGGGGTCATTTCTACTTGTCTCCTTCTCTCACACCTCACATCCAATTCACAACCAATTAGCTGGATAGTTCTAGAATTTCTTACTACTTCTTACCACCTTAATTGCTACCACCCGCCAACTTTTGCCCAAATTACTACAATAACCTCATATCTGATCTTTATGCACCTTTACACACTATACTCATTAGCCAGACTGACCTTTTCAAACCACAGTCAAATCATGTAACTCCTACTTGAACCTTCTAATGACTGCCGACCTCACTCAGTGTCAATTCCCAAGGTTCTTACCATGACCAATAGTGCCCTTTATCATCTGGTCTCTTGTTACCCTCTGGCCTCGTTTCCTTCCACTTTTCCCAGCTCACTCTGCTCCAGACACCGGGACCTCCTTGCCTTTCCTGAGGTACCTGCAAGGCTCTTGTGCTAATTGCTTCCTGTGCCAGCAGTGAGCTTCCTTTGCATATCTGCGTGGCTTAATCCCTTACTTTCTTTAGGTTGCTGTTCAAATGCCACCTTCTCAGCAAGGCTTGAGTACCCTTCATGAACTAGAATCTAATGTGGCACACGCAGCAGTCCCAACTCCCTGTCCTGCTCTCTCCTGTTAAGCTCCTTCTTAGTAGAGATATTTTGATCCCCGATACCTAAATATATCCCCAGTACCTACTATGTGACTGCCACATAGTAGCTGCTTCATGGTATTTTGAAAGAATTAAACTTTAAATTTTCTGTCGTGGGGTAGTAGACCAAACCTTGAACAGGCAGCCAAGAAAACTTAGTTCCTGTGTAGATCTGCTGCTAACTAGATATGTTTCCCTTTGCGGGTGCTTAACTTGCCTAGTCTCAGATTCCTTGAGTGTAGTAGATTGAATTAGATCATTTCAAAGGCTCCTCTTTTTCCAAAAAAATACGCTCTGTGAAGTAAACACTTGTAATCCCCTTTACATATTTGTTGTATATTTTTTAATACCAGGCCATTTCTCACTAATATGACTCAGGTAGATGGGCAGCAGTCACCCTTTGTCATACGTATACTCCTTCCTCTCCCTGCTACACAATCCCTAATCCTAGTTCTGGTTAGGTTAGAGCCTTACCTCTTAGGCCCATTGTGAACAACATGGAAAACACTTGCATTAGGTTGGATAAATACATGGTTTTGGTTCTGCCTTCTCCTGTGGCACATATTACTGAGTCATTATAAAACACTTTCCCTCTAAGCTAGGTCTGTTCCAAAGAATCCTTGCAGCCTTCTAGAAAAGATAATAAATTGATTAGACTTGAAACTGGAGGTATAATTTGCTTTTATCCCACTTTTAGGGTCTCTATGAGCTTGGAAGTGGGATGGGGCAAAGGGGATTTGATACTTTCCCCAACGTTTTTCTTGGTTCCTTCCCATTCATCCTTCCAAGCTCAGTGTAGATGCCGCTTCTCCTAGGAATTTTCTCTTAACACAAGACTGTTAGGTGCCTCCTCTCTGTGATTACATAGGACCCTGTTCTCCTCAATTAATGTACTTATATTGTAATTTCTTTTTATTTTAAGTTGCCTGCATTACCCACCTGACTATGCTCTCTAGAGGTTGAACTGTGTCTCCCCTGCTCTCCATTGCACTTCTAGAGCTGAGAATGGGGCCTGAAATCTAGTAAAACTAGGGACACAATAAATATTTGCCTAATGAATGATAAATGAGTGAATAAACAACTTACGGGACAGAATCCTTGGCACTACTGGCTTATCTAGCATGTCTCTCTTGGGATGGATTATCTTCCATATATGATAAAAATGTCTCTTTCTCTTGGCTAGATCACCTAATAGGACAACAATCAGAATTTTGGTGTTAAATCACTCTTTTAGAATAATGTAAGTAACTTGGGTATTAGGAGGTTGTGTGATTTAAGTCAGTTTGTAGATTACCTTCTAATGCCTTGGGGAAATACTCCCTTCAAGTCTGTTCTATGAAATCTAGTCCCCTGAGAGTTGATTTAAAAGGGTTCCATGGTTCATTGTTTGGAAAACACTGTTCATTATCCTTTGTCCCCCCCCCCCCCCCCGGGAAATTTGCCACAGAAGTTAGTATATTAGAGACACGGAGTCTTTCAGTAAAGAACTTTATTTTTTTTAAGCTAGAATTTCTCAATCCTTTTTGACTTAATATTATTCAACTTTCTATATATAAACATCCCACTGAACTAGTGTTCCATGGGACACAGTTTAGGAAATACAGCTGTGTGCAAATATGGGCCTTGACTAGCTTTAAATTAGAGAGTAACTGCCCTGTGGCGGGGAGCAGAATGGATATGAAAGGGGGGAAATGAGTAGAGAGGCTGTTGCAGAATTGGGGTGGAAGAGGATGAGGTCTATAACCAAAGATCTCATAATGGCAATGAGGGATGAAAAATATTTGTGCAGGAAATTGATCTCATTACTGAATGGCCTCTTATGAGAGTAACTGAGGTGGTGAGGGAATCAGGGCTTTGTGATGCTTTATTCCTTGTGCAGTTTAAGGGGAAGAGCTGGACTTCATTTTCAAGATAGCATGGTTCCTTAAATAGCCAAGCGTCTATCACTAATGTGTGTATGATACCTTGCTGTGCTTATATTCATGTTAAAACTCAAGGTATTTCAGCCAGCCATAACTTACTACTCCAAAGTATGCACTGATTTTTCTTAAACTAGGTTTTTTTGTTTCTATATTTTTAAAATTTTTAAAGTACAAAAAAATTTTTTTATTGAAGTATAGTTGATTTACAGTGTTGTGTTAGT
Source organism: Delphinapterus leucas (assembly GCF_059928025.1). NCBI lineage: Eukaryota > Metazoa > Chordata > Mammalia > Artiodactyla > Monodontidae > Delphinapterus > Delphinapterus leucas. The sequence continues at coordinate 24,407,485 of NC_143149.1, forward strand.
TTCAGGTGTACAGCAAAGTGATTCAGTTATATGTATGTATTATATATATATATTCTTTTTCAGATTCTTTTCCCATATAGTTTATTACAAAATATTGAGTATAGTTCCCTGTGCTATACAGTAGGTCCTTGTTGTTTATTTTATATATAGTAGTGTGTACATGTTACTCCCGCATTCCTGATTTATCCATCCCCCCCGCCTTTTCCCTTTGATAACCATAAGTTTGTTTTCTATGTCTGTAAGTAAAAGATACATGCACCCCAATGTTCATAGCAGCACCATTCACAACAGCCAAAACATGGAAGCAACCCAAATGTCCATCGACAGAGGAGAAGATAAAGATGTGTACATATATCCAATAGAATATTACTCAGCCATAAAAAGAATGAGATAATGCCATTTGCAGCAACATGGATGGACCTAGAGATTATCATACTAAGTGGAATAAGTCAGACAAAGACAAATATCATGTAATATCTCTTATATGTGGAATCTAAAAAATGATACAGATGAACTTGTTCACAAAACAGAAACAGACTCACAGACACAGATAGCTAGGTTTATTTTTGAACTATGATAATGTACAAATGCCTATTACTAGGCCTCTCCTTCCGGGTCTTTCCCTGGTGTGTGTGTGTGTGTGTGTGTGTGTGCACGCACGCGCGCGTACAGTTGATGCTTGAACAACAGGGGGACTAGAGGTGAGGCCCACTCCCCACCGCTGCAACGTGCAGTCAAAAATCTGTGTGTTACTTGACAGTCGGCCCTCTGTATATGCGGTTCCAAATCCAGGAGTTCAACAACTGTGGTCCCTTTAGGACCATAGCATGTATTTATTGGGGAAAAAAAAAATCAGCATATAAGTGTACCCTCGCAGTTCAAACCCACGTTGCTCAAGGGTCAACTGTATTCGTCTTCTCAGGCTGCTGTAACAAACGACTACAAACTGGGTGGCTTAAAAAAACCAAAATTTATTCTTTCACAGTTCCGGAGGCTAGAGTCTGAAATCAAGGTGTCATCAGGGCTGTGCTTCCTCTGAGACTCTGGATGGAGTCCTTGCTCCCCTCTCCCGAGCTTCTGGTCGTGGCCATCAAGTCTTGGCGTTCCTTGGCTTGTAGATGCATCCCTCCAATCTCTGCATTCATCCTCACATGGTGTCCTCCCTGTGTGTCTCTGTCTCTGTGTTTAAATTCTGCTCTTTTTATAAGAACTTTAGTCATATTGGATTAAGGATCCATCGTCCATCAGTATGACCTCATCTTAACTAGTTACATCTGCAATGACCCCATTTCCAAATAAGGTCAGGTCACATTCTGAGGTCCTAGGGGTTAGGACCTCAACTTCTCTTTTGGGGACACATCTTAACCCCTAACTGTGTGTGTGTGTGTTTGTGTTTAATACCTTTCAACATATATGCAAAGAAGTTAGTCTTCCCAATTTTACTAGTAGTTTTCTGCTTCCATGAAATTACGTTTAGCCTTTCTCTACAAATAATGGACAAAGCCAGGTCTGCTAAGGCAGTAGAATTTGTCATGGTCACTCTTCATCCTACAAACCAATTATTTGGCCACCCAGGTTTTTTCATTCATAACACATTGTCTCACATTGGAGTTTGTAATGCAACACTGATTTTAAAAGGTGATTCTGGTTAATGTGTTCTTCTTGGTCTGGCGTTTCTTTATATTTTATGCTTCAGTTTCCCTCCCCTTGTTCTGATCTACATATATTTTCTTTCAGGTTCTTTCACTAAGCTGTTCAGAGGTAATTTTATTACTTTTTTGATGGTGGAAGACTAGGCAGGGTGGCCTTTCTGAAAACCAAGCTGTCCTGATTTCTCTGGGGTTCATAAATATTAATAATGTTACTATGCTGCTGTGTGCTAAAACATTGTGGAGGTTGTACAAGAAAAGCCATTTTATAATTTCATGCAGACCTAGAATAGTAGGAAAATGGGGCAGTGACATTTGGGGGAGCATAATATCTAAATGTTAATATTGTACACTGTTTACTAAGAATAAGAATTTCTCTTCTTCGATGCTAATATTGTCACTTGCATGAGAGTGTTTTCTCTTTCAATTTGCACTTTATTTTTTATAGCTATTTTGTTCTTTTATAAGATAGAAGAGAAACTAGCTAGTAGTTTGAATAAAAGACTTGGGATTGGGAAAGGCAGAGTTGTTACTCAGCTTTCCTTAACATTTTGATGACAATTCCAATTCAGAATGCAAAGACTTGGACACTGGCTTTCTAAGAGACTCTCTGTGACCAGGCTATCATTCTTAAGAAATGGATGGAACCTTTTTAGTAGCATCTCATAAAATATTTAGCTAGCTATAAATGTTTAAGGCTGTTGCAGCTGAAATCATTTGCCATGTGGGGGAAAAGAATGAGACTCTTTCCTGTTAAGTGTTTTGTTTTCTCTTCTCTCGATTCTTTTATGTATTAGGCAATGCAAACCAACTTAACTAACTGAGCCATCAAGGTGTTTAGATGAGCAGACCAAACCCACACACAGGACTGAAGAGAGAAGTAAGGAAGTACTTGAGATGCTTTAGTTTTATGAAAAGTATATGCCTTGAGGTTATTTTTGATTTTATATATTTTATTTTATTTTGGAGTGCCAATTTAAATTCCATCTGTAGCAGACAGTATCCCGCTTTGACTTTCTACAGGGATTTATCGAGTAAGACTTCCGTGGTCTTGTGTTACAAGTAACTGGAAAATTGCTTGGTTATACTCAGACCAAAGCTAAAAGGTGGGTTCAGTGATGTTTGCTATAATTCTTACTATTTTTAAATAGAAAAAGAAGACGAGAAAGAAAAGACAATGCTTAAATTGCCAGGGGCCTTTTTCATTGCTGACAAAAAAATTTCCTATGCTTGTCAATTTGCAAATAACTGTCCTTTCTCCATGAGGGTAACTTGGAATTGTGTGTGTATATGAGTGTGTGAGAGAGGGAGTGGGGAGGGAAGGAAGGGAGGGAAGGAAAGGCCGAGCAAAGGCCCTGAGGTTAGTGAGTGTAATGGGGAGAATGGTAGGTGAGGTCAGGGGACTGATGAGCACCAGGTCTGGTAGAAGGTCTTGAAAGTCAAGGTAAGAATCTGGACGTTACTCTGAGCGAGATGTGAAGTGTTTTGAGTGTATAATTGAACAGCACTGAGGCTGTTATGGGAGGAATGGACACTAGGGGGACAAACATGGAAATAGGGAGACCAGTGAGAAAGCTGTTGCATAAGTTCAGTTGCCTGATGTTGACTTGGGCTACAGTGATGGCAGCGGAGGGATTGAAAAATGGTCAGATTTCAATTGATGGAGGATGTGAGAGAAAGGCTTCAAGGATGACTTCAAGCATTTTGGCTTGTACACCTGGAGGAGGAGACTTTCCCTCTATAGACAGGGGAAGCCTGGAGGAGGGAGGGCCAGGTTTGGGGGAATTTCCTACTCTTTCCTTGCCTACTTTTCTCCAACTGTACTATTTACTTTTGCTAGAACGCACTAGGCATGCTCCCACTTTAGGGGCTTTGCATTTTCTCCTCCATAGGCCTGCAAAGTTGTTGACTCAGATTTCCACTTGGTCCCTTTCTCAATTCCATCAGAACTCTGTTCGGATGTCACTTTCTTAAGAAAAGACATCCCCTCCCGTGCTTGAAACCCTGTCCTCCACTTTCTGCTACCGCCGTCTCCTTGAACTCACTGTCTGCCCTCCTTGCCCCTAAATGAATCTGCAGCCTTCTTCTCTACGTATACAAGTCATATATTCTTCTTAGTACAGATTCCCCTACTAGACTGTCAGAATTGGTCCCTTTTATTTGTTGCTCTCTCTTAAACACCTGAAAGACTGCTTAGCATCGAATGGATACTTTTTGTGTGTGTGTGGCCAGAAATGAGAAACGAGGTATTGAAAGTGTAAATCATAAAGAAGAAGAGGGAGTCATTTGAATACATAAAGTTTATTAACTATTTTTAATGAAAAGACTCAAAGCAACCGAGAAGACAGCCACAAGAAAAAGGAGAAATGTGGAGTCCATTTAACCTCCAAAGGATTACTATCCAGAATGAAAAAGGAACTTCTAAAAATCAATAACAAAGTGTAACATAGTAGCAAAATGCAAAAATGATTACGACATTGTTCAGAAAATGTATTCTACTGGCCAATAAACATGGAAAGTTCAATGTTAATAATCAGGAAGATGAAAAAAAAACCTTCCTGAGATATTACTTCACTCAGTATTAGCCAAAATATAAAATTGTGATAATTTTGACAGCGTGAGAAGCAACACTGCTTTGGGAGTATATATCCATTTTGGAGATAATTCGGCATAAACTATAAAATTTGAAGATATACCTGTTTACAGATTTGTAATACTATATATATATATATAAATATATATATATATAAATTCCTGCATATGTACACCAGGAAACATGTACAAGAATGTTCCTAGAATTATTGTAATGCAAAGAAAAAAAAAAGCTGGAAAAAACAAATGTGCGTGCACGCAGTCGTGTGGTAAAACTTCAGAGAGTAGCAGGAGAGTGATTAAAACAAGATTCCGAATCATGGTCACTGTGGAGGGAGGGAAGGGGATATGATTGGGGACAGCCATGCTAGGTATCTTCCCATATACTTGGATGCTTCCATTTCTTAGTCTGAGTGATGGTAGAAACGTATTTGATGATGGTAGAAACACGATTGTTCTTCAAGTTGTACATAAATTTCAATATATTATTTTCTAAGCATGGTGACAGAAAGCTGAGTAAATAGAGCAAAAAAAAAAAAAAAAAAAGAATACCTAAAAAGAGGAAAGTGGGAATGATGTGGAGCCAGCAAGTGTAGACCGCTCTTTTGAGGAATTTCACTGTAAAAGGTATCACCTGCTATGGAAAATGCTTTCTTCCCTATTAATGTTGGGTTAGGTTCTCCTTCTCTTTCTACAGTTTGATGAACCTTCCCCTGTCATACCTTGTATTAGTTAAGTGAGTGCCAGCTACAGTAACAGGTACGGCCCTTTCCCTGGTGTTAGTAGAGTAACACAGTAGATGTAAGATGCTCAAGGAAGGGGAAGGATGAGAATATCTATGGGCAGCAGCTCATTCATCGTCAAGTGGCATTTCAGGTGTCCTGGAGCCTTGCATCTGGTGGGTCTGCCATCTCCAAGTGGCTTCAGGTCTCTGAGAGGAGAAATAACATAGGACATTGCTTATGTGGGAGAATTCCGTGGGTAAGGCTTATACTTTATCCTAGTGCCATTGGCCAGAACTCAGTACTATGGCCCCTCCTAAGTGGTAATGAGGCTGGCAAGGGTCACCTAGCTGTGTGTGTGCAAAAGAGAAAGAGATAGCATTTCTGAATAGCTAGCCCGTCAGTCCATGCTGCCTTTTATCCATCTAGTTAAATCTAGTTAAATCATCTATTTAGATATCAATATACTTCTTCCTCTTATACATAGAACCCATTCACCAAGGGAGACCATCCAAAATCCCATCAGGACTTTGAGCTATAGGAGTGGTGTCTCCAGGTGATGGGCAGTCCTCCCCATTAGTATTGGATGTGGTTCCTTTCAATCTTGCAACTTCTGAATTAAAAAGAAGCTGTTTCCCTCCCACATCTTCTCCCATCGTCAATATACATTGGGGAAAGAGGGATGGGGTGACTATAATAAAAATGCCCATTTGGAAAAGGGAAGAGTGGGAGACATATGGCATTCACTGGTGCATGGCAGGAATAATATATAATAATAATAATATCCTGCTGGAGGGTGGGGTCTCCTGTATGATTGTTCTCCTTGGTTCCACGCTGTGTATTCCTAGTGCCCCAAATTGTGCCTATCGTGTGACTGCCGTCTGTCCTAGAGTGAAATTAATGATGCAAATCTTGATTTAAACCCCCAGCAGGCACTTTGTGTACGTACAACACAAAAACTGTGTAGATTTTCATCTTCCCAGAATGATTAAATTGTTAGCAAAAGCACTGAGAATTATTCTTGACGTGATTTCTAAACTTTCAGCTTTCATAGGAACAATGTAAGCTTTGTAAAATTGCCTTGGGAAGAGGCTTTGTTTTGGAGTGCAGGAATAGGAAAGCAGACTGCTACATACATAGCCTTAAACCCTTAGGTCTTTACAATGTGAACATGTGAACTAAATAGAGGAGACAGACTACGTTTTAGAAATTGTTGAAAGATTTTGCCAAGATTCCTTTAAGCTTTGGGTATTTCGTGGTAGCTAACCCCAGGTTTATGTCGATGGGTCTGACTCTGGCTAGAAAGGCCAGATATTCAAGTGTGGAATAATACACCTGTGCAGGTATTGTCAGATGCTGTTTAATGCCGTTGGTATTGAGTCTCTGCCCAGAGCTCCATCCCAGATGTGAAGAATGTGCAGCCAGCTCTGTGTTCCTTGCCCTGACCCTGTTCTAGAACTAATGAGGGGATCCTCCATCTCCAGTCCAATGTCTGTGGGTATGGACAAGAAACAATTGGATGTCTTTTCTTTGTAATACACTGGGCCAGCCACTTTCATAGACGTGTTGTGGAATTTATTTCTTCCTCTAAAATATCCTGACCGCCTATTCTTAATCTCTTGGCTTCTCCTGGTTTTCCTCTCTTCACTAGTGTAGTGGGTCACAGTGGCATAGCCCTATCCTGCACCCAACCGCATAGCAGAGAGGTTTACTTTCAGCTTGTTCCTGTCAGCTCAATTTCCTGGGGACTTATCTTTGTTCCTGTTGTCCCCAGAGGTGAACATACCATGAAGTTAATAAACAAAAAGATAAGAGCAAAAAATTCTGAACTGAGGTGCTTTTATTTATTGAGTAGTGTTCTGAATCAGGTTCCCTTTCTGGCTCTGTGATGTCATGGCTTAGCAAATACTCTGGAATTTTCTAAGTTCTAAAAAAAAGAAAAAATAAGAAACCTGAAACAACATATCGTTTGAAAGATAAGTTTGAGGTTTTACAGTTAGAAGAGGAACAGATTATAGCATAACTAACTTCATGTTTTGATGAATTGAATAAATGTTATCTGCAGTTATTACTTATCAGACTTTTCCAGAAATTAGGGAGGAAATGATGAAGATGAGAAAACTACCTCCGAGTAGTTTATTTTTTAAGAGGAAGAAGAAGCTAAATATACAATCATGATTTTATGTGATGACTGTTAGAGATGTTTGGAAGTTTCTGAGCAGCTGGTGATTGAGCAAGGCTGGATGAATAGACCAATGGACATGTTTTTACCCCCAATACAGGGAACAGCCTGAGTCAGCATCTTTGATTTGGGGAAACCTGGTGAAATCAAAGTGCTTTAAATACTTCGCATGCTGAAGGGCAGGATGTAGGAGGGGCGGTGGCAGGGTATGAAACTCCATAGTTCAGATGTGGGTGATGTGATTTGCAAATATAATTACAAACCTATATAAACCATTATATTGGGCAAGTTTAGGTAATAGTTGGACTTAGAGGAGACATTCTTCTATTTCCTAAGCTCAGCCTGAGCTGATAGTAGAACAGACTGATTTACCAAAAATGTGACACTGTTTAACATGATGGAAACATCATAGTCTTGAATTTGAGTCCAGGCTGGAATCTTGGCTCTGTTGTTTACTAGTTGAGATCCTTTGCAGAATCGATCTTACTGAGCCTCCATTCTTCATGTATCATTTGAGACTCTATGGTAATACCTTTTTTTTTTTTTTTTAAGAAGATGTTGGGGTAGGAGTTTATTAATTAATTAATTTATTTTGCTGTGTTGGGTCTTCGTTTCTGTGCGAGGGCTTTCTCTAGTTGTGGCAAGCGGGGGCCTCTCACTGTCACGGCCTCTCTTGTTGCGGAGCACAGGCTCTGTACTTGTGTCTCACGGGCCCAGTTGCTCCACGGCATGTGGGATCTTCCCAGACCAGGGCTCGAACCCGTGTCCCCTGCATTAGCAGGCAGACTCTCAACCACTGCGCCACCAGGGAAGCCCTGTGGTAATACCTTTATCTCATGCCACCTGTGAGCAGGAATGATCTTATATATTTACTTAGCATATGGTAGGTACTTAGTAAATGGTATCTTTGTTATTATTACTGCTACTACTACTACTACTACTACCAGATAAAGGAAAAGAAGTCAAAAGAAGAGAGAGAGGGATATTAAACCATCCTGGGACCTGGAGAGTATTTGAAGGGTAAATTTCCATCAAGTGATGTAGCATCAGGAGTTACAACAGATAGCTAGTCTGGAAATGTGATCACAGAAGAGCACCGTGTGCTACCTCTCTGGACAATAGCCATTTTAGTTGAAATTCTGTGTTCTGTGTGCTTTGACAAATCAGTGTAACCTTGGTTAGATTCTGCAGGAGATTTTTTTTTGGTTTGGGGAGAACAAAAACAGCCCTTGGATAATGTTTAAATGCATGTCCACCAACCAGAAGCAATCAGTACAAACTTTCACGGGAAAAACACCAGAATGGCTAAAGCCTGGGCATCACTGCTGTGCTTTTGCTTTTCATTGAGAATAGGTGAGCAACCTAATTTTCTTCGTTAAATTTATTAAAATGAATGAATGGGACGGAATTGGTCAAGCAGACCAAAGAGTTCAAAATTAGAGGCAGTGTTCAGTTAGTTCTTATTTAGTGTCTGCCATATGCAAGTCACTGCTTACTGTTGAGAGTGATGCAAAGTAGAGAGACGTCACCCCTCCAGGTGTTTTATCAGAAGAAATAGTTTCAGATGATCCTCTTGGACGAGTAGGACTGATGAAATGAGGGAAGTGTTGTCCCCATGCTGTGGATTTCAGACAAGAACTGCCTGGGTCTGTGTCCTTGCTCTGCTCACTATCAGATGAGTAAGGGACCACACAGTCTCGGGTGGAGCGCCACGTTTGGAGATGAAAATTCTTTTCCAGTTACTTAATTAGTTCAAGCAAGAGTGTCTCTCCCCCCGCCATCAACCAGCATTTCCTGAGGATACCTGTTCTGTGTAAACGCAATCTTCTCTCCTATCTTTTCCACTATGTTTTTTCTCTGAAGTTTAGGTACTTCTGCCAGATAGAGATGCCTCAGTAGTCACAGGGATACTTTTTGCCTTGCCTGCATTTCTGGAGGGTGATGTTGGCCATGTGGATTACCTTTATTACGGGTTCCATTTCACAAGCTGTAAACTGGATTATTACTGGCCTCATTGGAATATCTGGTTATTTTGTTTAAGAGGAACCCAGGAACATAAACTTGTTTCACATACACGTGGACTCTTGACACGAGGTTGTCTGGATATTTAGGTTCAAATATATCCCAGGCTTACCAGCTGCCGGTGTATGGTTACTGTGTTGACTACAGGTATCTTCTTAGGCTTAAAGATGACTGACTTTGGTGGGTAATCAAGACAAAGATCACCTAGGCTTTTTTTTTTTTTTTTTTGCAGTACCCGGGCCTCTCACTGTTGTGGCCTCTCCCGTTGCGGAGCGCAGGCTCAGCGGCCACGGCTCATGGGCTCAGCCGCTCCGCGGCCTGTGGGATCTTCCCGGACCGGGGCACGAACCCGTGTTCCCTGCATCGGCAGGCGGACTCTCCACCACTGCGCCACCAGGGAAGCCCCACCTAGTCTTCTTTTGTTGAATTTATTGTCCTGACTTTAACGTCATGTCCCCGCAGTACTCGGCAGGGTCAAGTTTCAGCCTATTTTTATTGTTCTTTGCAAAACCTCACATAAAATAGTCTACCCTTCCACCATATTTAACACTATTGTAAGAAATGAAATTGCGTTCCTACTATTCTGGTTCATTCTTTTAACATTCTTTGCATTCTAAAAAGGCTGCTCTCAGCTTTTCTTGTTTTCCAAACTTTATAATAATAACAACTATTTTTATAATGCCGTTACACACCCTAGTATGTGCCAGGCACTGTTCTAAACACTTGATATCATTAACTCATTTAATCCTCACAACAACTCTGAGTACTGTTAATTGTACCCATTTCATAGGTGAGGAAGTTGAGGGATAGGGAAGCTTACTATCTTGTTTAAGGTCACGGAGCCAATGTTTGAACCCATCTGTGCACCCTCTCTCTGCAATCTGTGCCTTTAACCATTTCACATATTGTCTCCTTAAGTTAGTTTCTAGTTCCTTCTTCTGAATTTGGAATGTGTATAACCACGCAAGCCAACACAAATTTTTATTTTTTAACTTGTAATATTGTAGCTGACGTTGAGCAGTCACATTTTTAGCCCAAGACGTAGATCCTGGAAGCAGGAGATTGTATGAAGAGAAAACAGAATAAAGGCCCTTTTATCTTACGCAGGACCAGCCCAAGGCAAACTTGTGTAATAGGTGAAGTATATCTTTGGCATCTTTTCGCCTTTCTCGCTCACATTTGGGCACTCCTCTTTTTCACTTTCATGCTATTTTTTGCCCCATTTCCAGTACTTCTAGCCTGTCCAGTCCCTAAGAGAGTCCCAAGCTTTCAGTGAGCTTACCTCAAGTACATGTTAAAATGAAAACCATCTACCCTCCTTCTGACCCTGTAGTTCCTCCTAGAATCCATCCTAAAACAATATTCTGAAATGCAAAGATTTTTGCATAAAGGTGTTAATTACAGCTTTCTTTTCAATAATAAAAAATTGGAAACAGCCTAAATGTGCAACACTGGATGAATGGTTAAGTAAACTATGCTAAATGCATGCAATGCGGTGTTATGCAGCCATTGAAGCTATGTTTATGAAGACTCTTAATGACAGGGGAAAATGCATAAGTTTAAATGTTAAGGAGAAAATTCAAGATAAAAGTATTGATATCAACTCTAGAAACTAAATGCATATGAAATAGGAAATAAACACCTCAAATATTAAATGTATATAGATTGGGATGGTGGGATTCTAAAGTGATTATTTATAGTTTTCTCCATTTTCTAATGTATTGGTTTTATAATCCAGAAAATAGGTGATGTTCAATTAAAAACAAGCTTGATTCATAATAAATTACCTGCTTTATTCTTAATCCTCTTAGGTGTGTTGTCATTTTCAAAAATGATACTTGCCATTCCCAGTATATCTTTAATTAGTAGGATGCCAGACACTACAAGAAAATGAAGCAAAAGATTAAGGAAGTATAGAAGGTGGTCATTTGAAACAGAACACCTGCAATTGAGTTCTTAGAGATAGTCCACTAAGCTTTTCTTGATTTGCACAACTTTTATCCTTTAAAATGTTTTAAAAAAATTTGAACTTTCTATTTGCAAGTTCATGTTTTGTTTTTCTATTTTGTTTTTCACAGTGAAAGCAAGGACTCTGGGTGCTGGAAAAAGGAGAAAAGATTTAGGGCAAAGATAAGTGTAGGCAATATACATCTGCATACATGGTGGGGATTATAAATAGATATCCGATATAATTTAGTGCTTGCAAATTAGGGGTTGCGTATATTCTTTTGCAAGCAATATTTCTTAATATGTTTGTTTTTGGAGGCCAAGTCAGCAGTTACCTGACTTTCATGCCTCTCCATAATACGTAAACACTACATAAATGAGCTTTCAGTGGGGTTGCTCCTAGGGACATTTAGCCTCTCCACTTCACTTCTGCTCGTCTTTTTCTGGAAGATGGGATGGATGATTGCATTCTCTCACTACCACCTTCCACCAGGAGAAGCTGTTTTCTTTCCTGAAAGACAATTTACATCCAGAGAGTAGAAGAGGACCGTGGTTACTTTGATTTCAAATAGAGCTCCCAGAGCATGACATTCCATCTCGTGAACATCAACTGATGACAGGAAAAGGGGAAGCCGGCAATTAGTGGGAGTGGGGAGCCATTTTCCTAAGTGTCCCCTGGATTAACCTCGTGTGAATTTTTTCCACACAGGGCTGTGCTAGCAGAGAGAGCTCTGTGAGAAAGCAAGAAGACCATGCTCTCAATGGAACAAGTATTATTTTTATACCACACATGTGTGTGAATGTTTTTGCAGTACCAATACACAAATGCAGGATTGAACGTCTAAATCTTATGTCAAGCGCCGTTATGTATACCCACACTCTTTACTTTTCTGTCTAGGATGGTGATGTGTCAAAGAGAGGTTGAAATATAAGAACTAAATGATGAGAAAATAAATGATAAACCTCAAGTACATTTAAAAGTAGAAGTGATCAGTAGAGAGCCCTGAGATCCTTAGAATGCTGACGGTGGCCTCACCTGTAAGTAAACTCAGAATGGTGTTTTATTAAGAATGAACTGCTGTATAGATCAGGTCTTGTTACAACAAACCACAAGTGACTCTCTAAATTTTTATGCCGAAATGAATCCTACTCTACCAAATGAGCATTGCCTAATATGCTGTGTTTTTTCTTGATCACGCAGTGATATTTGCAGGTGGGGATTTGACCTCTCCTGGCTTTCTTCTAGTTTAGTATTTCTGTTCTCTCTTTCTCTTGTTCCCTGAGTGCTTACGTAACTTGACAATACCTCTTGGAGCAATTTGAAAATATGAACCTCAGGTCACTGGAATTTATGAGTTCTACTAGAAACTGGCATAATAATTCAGAAGTGGGATTCATGGAAGAATTATGGCCTCCCAATTACTAATCAAATTATTTTCTTATAGAGGTGGAAAGAAAGGGTCATTCTCTTCTTATTTCAATTCCCAAAGAATAGTTTACAGCAGCAGTATTACAGGTCGTATACAATCATGGGGGTAGGGAGAATTGCAAGAGAGAAGGAAATAGTATTTGTCCAATGCTGACTATAGACAAGACATTTTAGAAACAGTTTAATTTAATCCTCTTTACAACCCTGAGCCAGTTCTCTATAAATGTTACGCTTGAAAAGAAAAGTGTGTAAAATTTTAAATTAAGTAATTAGCCACAAATCCCAGGTGGGGGGTTGGAAGAGTGAAGGAAGAATATCCCAGTGACCAATTCTTTTTTCTCTTAATAAATTTTTAAAATTTATTTATTTTTGGCTGTGTCAGGTCTTCATCGCGGTGCGGTACGCAGGCTTCTCATTTTGGTGGCTTCTCGTTGCGGAGCACGGGCTGTAGGTGCGCGAACTTCAGTAGCTGTGGCAGGTGGGCTCAGTAGTTGTGGCTCACAGCCTCTAGAGCGCAGGCTCAGTAGCTGTGGCTCATGGGCTTAGTTGCTCCGTGGCATGTGGGATCTTCCCGGAGCAGGGATTGAACCCATGTGCCCTGTATTGGCAGGAGGATTCTTAACTGCTGAGCCACCAGCGAAGCCCCTAGTAACCAATTCTTCAATGAATTGGTCACTGGGATATTAATTAAAAGATGGTGTGAGTTACTTCAGTAAAGAGGGGGAGGGAGCAGCATTTGCAAAGGATCTGCAGTAGGAGGGAACTGAAAACTAGGAGGAGGAGGGCTGAATGACAGAGGGAGTGCAGCAGTCAGTATCACGTAAGCTGAGCCTGAGGATGTGAGTCCCTAACCCAGACCAGGTAGTGCTCTTCCGACCTTTTGAAGGAATTCTGCTTCATCCTAAAAGTAATGGAAAGCTACTGAGAAGCTTTCGTCAAGGGCTTTAATGTGAGCAGATGTGCTTTTTCAATACAAGATTATAGTTGTAGAGTGGAGAACCGGTTGAAACAGATTAGACTTAGTTCAGTCATCTGGGTGAAATGCAGTGGTAGTTTAGATGGGGTGGTTCAGGTAAGGATGGAGATCCATAGATAGTTTGGGGATGAGGGTAGAATTAATAGAATTCATTGATAGAAGGATAGGAGGAGGTGAGGAAGAGGAGGGTTTTAAGGTGACACAGAGCTCTGCATGGCGTAATAAGATGGATAGTGGTGCCATTTATAGAGATGGGGAACATCCACGAAGACCTGACTCTTAAAAATTGGGTCATTTGTTTTTTATTAGTGCTGGATTAGGGGTATGGATCAGGTACTTGATTTTTTTTGCGCGGTACGCGGGCCTCTCACTGCTGTGGCCTCTCCCGTTGCGGAGCACAGGCTCCGGACGCGCAGGCTCAGCGGCCACGGCTCACGGGCCCAGCCGCCCCGCGGCATGTGGGATCTTCCCGGACCGGGGCACGAACCCGTGTCCCCTGCATCGGCAGGCGGACTCTCAACCACTGCGCCACCAGGGCAGCCCAGGTACTTGATTTTTGACATGTATTTGCCACCTACGAAACTTAGAAACGTGCAAAGACAGTTGGATATGTGTGACTGTGGACTCCAGAAGAGAAATCTAGGCGTGCACATTTGGGGATGGGCATGATGGGAACATGAAGAGCTGTGACGTGAATAGCTCCATTTAGGAGAGTGAGCCTACAAGGAGGAACCGAAGGACCAGATAGGAGGGAAACGAGAAGATGACTGCTTTGTAGAAGGCAAGGAGATTGATGTTTCAGAATACAGGGAGGGGTAAGTGGGGTCAAATGCTGTGACAGATGAACTGAGATGGGGAAGAAAACATTCGTATTGGTTTTTAGGAACCGGACGTTACGGGTCATCCTAGCAAGCGTCAGTTCAGGTGTGGAAGCTAGATGGGAAGGGATTGAAGAATAAGGGTAGGTGAAGTATATAGAGAAGAGCAGACAACTTTTCAGCTTTGAATGGAAGGAGAGAGAGTGAGTTAGTGTAGGTCAGGAGGTCAGGGCTGGAGGAAAGATGAAGGAAGGAGGGGAGGAATGTTCTGGGCAGAGAGAACAGACAGTGAAGGCAAGAGAGTGCTTGTGGATGCTTGAAGAAGAGAAAGGACAGTGACGGGAGCTGAGTTGAGTCAGCTTATCAGGTTTTACATTTTACTCTACATGTGATGAGAATGCATTGGGAACTTTAGAGTGAAGAAGTGCCATGACCTTTTTCACACTTTCACTGGACTCCAGATCAGAGGGCCCTGCAGAGGGTAGACTGGAAAACAGGCAAGAATGGAAGGGCTGGGGGATGGGACCAACAAGGAGACTGTGCAGTCAGCGTGAGGCCGATGCGTATTCAACATCTAGTCTGTGCCAGATGTGTGTAGTGTAGGCTAGAGAATTTCGTCCCTTGGACTTAGATCTCAAATCTGACCACTTTTCCCTTGTCTGTTTTGAAGGTAGAGCTGACGGGATTTGCTGGTGGGTTGAGCATGGCTATGAGCGGAAGAGGTCAGTCGAGGGTGGTTTCAAGGTTTTTGGCTTGAGCCATCGAGTGAATGCTGGTGGGACTGGGGCTGGGAGAACCCGAAGGAGTAGATTAGAAGAGGTGGAGCGGCAGGAGTTCAGTTCTAGAGTTTTTAAGGACTCGATAAGTTTTATTTACAGATTCTTATGAGGACAAAGACGTAATACATGTTAAGGGCTTTGCAAAGAACAGTAAGCACTTATCAAATGATTATAGTTATTAGAGTGGACAATACTGAAAGCCACTATGCTGATTTGGTGCGCACGTGAACTGTGTTCTGTTGGCTTTGTCACTAACTTGCTCTGTGACTCTGAGCAATTTATTTATTCAATCTCATCCTCTTCATCTCCGAAATTTTCCAAGGTGAGTACCTGATGAGAAATTGATGGGAAGATCTGTAAGGATCCCAGGCAGTGGTGACAGCCTAGGATTGGAAATGTAATATCTCACTGCTCTTTATACTTCCTTGATGCAGACATTTTTCTTTTATAAACAAGCCACTTTCAAAGGTAGATTTAGTATATCTGTTTTTACAAGCTTTGTGAATTTTCATGGGCTGTTGGAAGGCCCATCACCTCCCTAGAGGTGAGGAAGTATATCACTTATCCCCGTGATATGTACTCAGCTATTCTGAAGTTAAATCTTTGGTCTCGATTGTAAGGTTATAGAAAGTTAGAGGAACACTTGCGGGACTGTGGAGAGGAGAGCCTGGGGAATTTTGAGATTTAATTACTTCTTTTAAAAAAGTAAACTTGAGTCAGTTAAGGAGCCATGATTTGTCTTCTATTATTAAATTAACTGAATCATGCAATAAAATATTAGCGGAGACTGCAGTACTCACTTGCACAGGCCCTGCCGTTTTAATTATTTATACCGCCAAATCGAGCCAAACAATCACTCTCACAAATATAATAGAGGGAAAGAAAGACTCAAAAACTATTCTATCCTTACTTATTCTAGTACATCAGAATTTAAAAAAAATTGTGTTTGCTCTTCGGACCTCCCTGTCTCAAGGTTTTGTCCTTAGGATTTTGCAGCAATATCAGCACCTATTAGTTATTCTTAGGATCTAAATTATTAATCCACCACATGGTTCTGGTGATGTCAAAGGTTGGAGAATATTTGTTCCAAAGAGAGGTTAAAATGAAACACATCCCTCCAGTACCTATTTTATTTTGTGTCTACCAACTTAATGACGTTACATTTATGGTATGCTCTTAACATCTGCCTTATTTGTTACGTAGCAGAGGCAACATTCCTAATGTGAAAATAGGCAGTTGAGAGGGCTTACAATTTCTTTGAGTGATGTTAACCCGCTACTGCTGCTAATGACATACTTTTACCTTGTGCTGGAAGGTTCTGAGGATGAAGTCTTGTGGTATCACTGGATGCTGTTGATGCACGACACGTTCTCACCCCTAATCCCTGCAAAGATAACCCTTATACAGGCAGACCTTGTTGTATCGCGCTTTGCTTTATCGTGCTTAAAGATACTGTTTTTTGTTTTTGTTTTTTTTTTTTTACATTCTGAAGGTTGGTGACAATGCTGCATCAGGCAAGTCTGTCTGCACCATTTTTCCAACAGTGTTGGCTCACTTTGTGTCTCTGTCACATTTTTGTGATTCTTGCACTATTTCAAACTTTTTCATTATTATTATATTTGCTGTGGTGATCTGTGATCAGTGATCTTTGATGTTACTACTGTAGTTGTTTGGAGGCATGAACCACGCACATATAAGAAAGCAGGCTTTAATCGACGAATATTGTGTGTGTTCTGACTTCCACCATCTGGCCGTTCCCCCCTTTCTCTCCCTCTCCTAGTCCCTCCCTATTCCCTGAGACACAACATTATTGAAATTAAGCCAGTAAAAAATCTTAAAATGGCCTCTAAGTGTTGAAGGCAAAGGAAGAGTCCCATCTCACTTTAAATCAAAAGCTAGATATAATTAAGCATAATGAGGAAGGCATGTAGAAAGCTGAGATAGAAAGCTGAGACAGGCCAAAAGCCTGGCCTCTTGTGCCAAATAGTTAGCCAAGTTGTGAATACAAAGAAAAAAATTCTTGAAGGAAATTAAAAGTGATACTCTGGTGAACACACAAATGACAAGAAAGCAAAGCAGCCTTATTGTTGATGTGGAGAAAGTTCGAGTAGTCTGGATAGAAGATCAAACCAGCCACAACATTTCTTTAAAGCCAGAGCCTAATCCAGAGCAAGGTCCTAACGCTCTTCTATTCTGTGAAGGTTGAGAGAGGCGAGGAGACTGCAGAAGAGAAGTCTGAAGCTGGCAGAGATGGGTTCTTGAGGTTTAAGGAAAGACGCCATCTTCACAACATAAAAAGTGCAAGGTGAAGCAGCAAGTGCTGATGTAGACGACGCAGCAAGTCATCTAGAGCATCTGGCCAAGCTAATTAATGAAGGTGGCTGCACTAAACATCAGATTTGCAATGTAGATGAAACAGCCTTCTATTGGAAGGAGATGCCATCTAGGACTTTCATAGCTAGAGAGGAGAAGTCAGTGTCTGGCTTCAAAGGACAGGCTGACTCTCTTGTTAGGGACTAACGCGGCTGGTGACTTGAAGTTGAAGCCAGTGCTCATTTACCATTCTGAAAATCCTAGGGCCCTTAGGAATGATGCTAAGTCTACTTGGCTAGTGCTATGTAAATGGAACAACAAAGCCTGGATGACAACACATCTCTACAACATGGTTTATTGAATATTTTAAGCCCACTGTTGAGACCTACTGCTCAGAAAAAAAGATTCCTTTCAAAATGTTATTGCTCATTGACAGTACACTTGGTCACCCATGAGCTCTGGAGATGTACAGTGACATTAATGTTGTTTTTATGCCTGGTAACATAACATCTACTCTGTAGCCTGTGGATCAAAGAGTGATTTTGACTTTAAAGTCATTAATTATTTAAGAAATACATTTTGTAAGGCTATAGCCACCATAGATAGTGATTCTTCTGATGGATCTCGGCACAGTCAGTTGAAAACCTGGAAAAGATTAACCATTCTAGATGCCATTAAGAACATTCATGATTCATGGGAAGAGGTCAAATACCAGCGTTAAACTGAGTCTGGAAAAGGTTGATTCTAACCCTCATGGATGACTTTGAGGGGTTCAGGACTTCAGAGGAGGAAGTAACTACTGATGTGGTGGAAATAGCAAGAGAACTAGAATTGGAAGTGGAGCCTAAAGATGTGACTGAATTGCTGCAATCTCTCCATGAAACTTGAATGAATGAAGAGTTGCTTCATATGGATGAGCAAGGGAAGTTGTTTCTTCAGATGGAATCAACTCCTGGTGAAGATTGTATGAAGATTGTGGAAATGAAAGCAAAGGATCTAGAATATTTAATAAACTTAATTAAAATTCGCGGCAGGGTTTGAGAGGACTGACTCCAATTTTGAAAGAAGTTCTACTGTGGGTAAAATGCAGTAAAACGGCACTGGCTGCTCCAGAGAAATTGTTTGTGAAAGGAAGAGTCGATCAGTGGGACAAACTTCATCGTTGTCTATTTAAGAAATTGTCACGGCCACCCCAGCCTTTATCAGTCACCTCCCTGATCAGTCAGGAGCCATCGACATTGAGGCAGGAGCCTCCCACCAGCAAAAAGATCATCAGATGCTGGTTACCATTTTTTAGCAATGAAGTATTTTTTAATTACGGTATATCCATTGTTTTTTTAAGACAATGGTCTTGCCTACTTAAGAGACTACAGTTATGCTTATACTTAAGCATAACTTTTATACGCACTGGGAAACCAAAAAATGCGTGTCTCATTTTATTGTGGTGTTCACTTTACTTCGATGGTCTGGAACTGAAGCGGCAGTATCTCTGAGGGCTGCCCATGTTCTTCCAAGTGGCCGCAGCCGCTCCACATACAGGCGTTCAGGGGCCTCTGTAACAAGTACTAAAATCGTAGGGACAAGTTGCTCTTATCCGATCGGGAAAATGAAGGCACAATGTAGTTATAAAAGTAGCCCTTTTAGGGACTTCCCCGGTGGCGCAGTGGTTGAGAATCCGCCTGCCAATGCAGGGGACACGGGTTCCAGCCCTGACCCGGGAAGATCCCACATGCCGCGGAGCAACGAAGCCCGTGCGCCACAACTACTGAGCCTGTGCTCTAGAGCCCGCGAGCCACAACTACTGAGCCCGCGAGCCACAACTACTGAGCCCGTGCGCCACAACTACTGAGCCTGTGCTCTAGAGCCCGCGAGCCACAACTACTGAGCCCGTGTGCCACAACTACTGAGCTCACGCGCCTAGAGCCTGTGCTTCTCAGCAAAGAGAAGCCACCACAATGAGAAGCCTGTGCGCAGCAACGAAGACCCAACCCAGCCAAAAAAAATTAATAATTTTTTTTTAAAAAGTAGCCCTTTTAGTGCAAAGTTGCCTAAAAATGGTTCTAACTATCTTTATTGAACACCTGCTGTTGTGCAGCTGTGGGGCTGACTGACTGGGTTTCCCCCTGTCCACCTCCAAGGTATTTAGGTAGAAGGTGAGGCTCCTTACTAGAGCATGAGCTCTCACTATGAAGCCAGCAGACACTGCCGGTTGGTTTTGTCCTTCCTGCCGTTACGCTCTGCCTGGTCATCCTCACTCCCTGGCATTACTTCACCAGCTCCTGCCCTGGACAGACTTGGGCTGCTCTGGGACTTCTGCCAGCTAAAGGCTAGTTATTAGCTCACTTCCTCCAAAGTCTCAGCAGGGAGGACTGACCTGCGTGGCCTTATCTAAACCATAGATTTTCTTAACTGCCCTGAGCTGCAGCCCCGGTTTTTATAAAGATGTCTATACCCGCAATCCCAGTCTTGACATCCCACCGTATAACTTGCTGCTAATCACCTCACATCACCCTCTAAGAAGATATTTTATAACTGAGAAACTGGACACTGAGAAGCTTACTTGCTAAAGGTCATCTAGCTGGTGTTTGAGCATGAATTCAGATCCACAGTCTCTTCGCTGTGCTGTATCCATCCACTTATACGTCACTCATTCTGAACTGTCGCTGCTCTTACTTGTATGAATGACTGGCAAGTGCTCAGGTTGCACTTACATGTTAAACTCTTAGAGCAAGTGAATAATGTTTCTTGAACCTGTTTTCAGGAAGTACTTTATTTAACCTTGCCTGGGACTTAATGAATCTTTGCTCTGCTTCCTGTGGGTTTATGTATAATTAGCCAATATACCTGGCTGTCCATTTGAAAAGCTGGCCAAATACAAAATCTGGGGCATGGGGTTCCATTGCATTGCAGAGGTGAGAATTCACTTTCTCCCAGGCGAGTCTCCTGTTCAGAGAGAGAGGGAATTCCTACCTTACTCCTACCCAACCTTACCAACTCTAGTCCTGAAATGTGAAGAGATAATCACCATTATCTCCTCAATTCCTGATGCATTTGTTCCAAAAGAGTAATCTCAGTCATTTATTTGATGCTAAGAGAGCATTTTCCTATAGGATCAAGGCTATGCATGGTGGTTTGGAAGGCCAAGAGGAGAAAAAAAAGACCTGTTAGGACAAAGCCAACTCAAGAGGAAAGCTTAAATTATTTACATCACCACTTTATTTGTAAATAGCCCTCTGTTTGGATAGCTAAGAATCTAAATCCATGCAAATTATCGTTTCTGTAGCACAGTCTTCAAGATCCTTGCTGGCATAATATTTTCATCTCCCTGCCTCTGCCCAGGTTTACAGTGTTGATGAGGCAATTGAAGCCTCAGTTCATGTCTCGCATTTCATACGAAGAGTGTCCGTCTTTAATATCATTTATTCATTACAAACGTACTATTGATCGTCCTCGAGAAATACAAGTATCTTTGAAGACACACACATAAGACCGTATCCCAGTATCTTGGTGAAATTGATTGAGAGTCTTCCCAGGTGATGAGTAGAAAGCAGGTCTCTTAACAGGAAAGGAGAAGGAGGAAGCAGAGAAGGTAGAAATGTGCTGACAAAAGAGGGAAGCGGCCATTGAAGCAAGCAAGCTCTTGGGCACACCCGTTTTCCCCAAGCTCATCTTATTGACCCAGGAGTGCCAGTCGTGTTACTGATGGGCGTTGGCCGCCGCTTGGAGGGCTTCGAGCTATACATGTGCGGGGAGAGTTGGTAAACTCCCTGAGGACAACCATGCCTCCTTCCAGACTGAGATGAAAGACTATCAATGTCCATTATCCTTACAGCATCTCTACATCTGGGCCCTTCTGCATTACCTTAGGGTCTATTTTATTTCCCCTTTGCATCTATTAGAAACAGAGGATTAATCAAAAATCTTAATGGCTTCAAAAATAACAAAATGTGTTACCTATTTGGCTTATGCCCATATACTTAAGAGTTTCTGAAGGAAGAACTGTCATGCTTAATAGATTTGAAGAGCCCACTGAACCTCCCTGCTCTCTTTTGGCTTTGCTTGTAAATATAGTTCCGTTTCATCATCTTAGCAATCTTCTAAGCAAACACTGAGGTTGCAGTAGGGCCAGGATCTCAGTAATGCATTTGCTGAACCTTTGAAGGGGGGCCAGGCATATTCTAAAGGTGTGATCGCCATTAAATATTACCGTTCTCATGCATTTTCAAAGTTGTGAAGCATCATTTGGCTTCTTTTAGAGAAAAGGAATGAACAAAGCTATGTCTCTGAGACATACATATCTTGAGATGTTTTAGATTTGGTATCATTTTCAGGCTGTCTCAGTAATGGAAATTTGTTCTTGCTTTTTTCACGTGCTTTCTGCCTGTTTTACTAGTACTTTTTACCAAAAGGTAGTTAAAGATAAGGAGAGTGAAAAAGAAAAACTGCCGCTTAAGCTGCTCTTTGGCAGCTCTCTTTTAAGTCTGGTATAGGAGAAGGGTTGAAATGTATTTTCCTCATTCAGTTTAAAGTTACTCTTGGTTTTCACAAATCTTAGCTCCAATTCTCTTATTGTTTCAAATAATTTAGGTTTTGTCACATTGGCTAGGAAAACAAATCCACTAAATCAGGACATTTGTTTTATATTCCACTGTGCTACATTCACAACGAAAATGATCATTTGTGCTGAGGATGGTTTTTAAAAAGTGAATAATATACAATTTCGCTGGATTTCCTGTGAGCAGCCTAGAAAAATACCATAGCAAGACTCAAGAAAGCAAATTTGGAATTCTGCATGAAGAGAGGGATTGAAGAAACTTTAAGTCATCCTTCCCTCAGTTTGTGTCCTGTAGGAGGACTCTGTATGGGAGAAAGAGGGAGTCAATTAGGGGAGAAAAGAGGTAGTATCAGATATTACCAACACATGATCTTTTGACGCTATAATTTACAGGCATAATTTACATACAGTAAGATACAGTTATTCAGTAAGTTTTGACAGATGTATACTCTCGTGAACGCACCCTCCATTAAGATACAAACCAGTTCCATCACTCCAGAAAATTCCTCCGGCCCCTAACTCTTCTTCCTCGTATCCCACTTACACGCAACCACTGATCCGTGTCACTATCACTTAGTGTTGCTTAGTCTTGAATTTCACATAAATGGAATCGTAGAGTAGGTACTGTTTTGTGCCTAGGTTCTTTAGCTCAACATAATGCTCTTGAGATTAGTCTAAATTGTTGCGTGTATGAGTAGTTCATTTCTCTTTGTGTTCTACAGTATGGATGTGTCACACAATGGATATTGGGTTGTTTCCAGTTTGGGAATATTATGAATGAAGATGCTATGAACATTCATATTCAATTTTTTGGTCAACCTATGTTGTAATTTCTCTTGGGACAGTACTTAGGAATGGTATTGCTGGATCATAAGCCATGTACATATTTAACTTTATCAGAAGTGTCCAGTTTTCTACACTGGTTGTACCATTTTGCAATATCCCTATCCCAGTGAATGAAAGTTCCAGCTGTTCTGTATCCTAGCCAATGATTTGATATTATTAGTGTTTCTAATAGAGGGTATGTAGTAGTAACTCATAGTGGTTTTAATTTGCATTTCTCTGATGCCTAATGATGTTGAGCATCTTTGTCTCTGCTTATTGGCCACTCATGTCTTCTTTTATGAAGTGTCTATTCAAGTCTTTTATGCACTTTCTATTAGTTTGTCTTCTTCTTATTAATTCATAGTTCTTTACGTGCTATGGATGTGAGTCTAATATATGTGTGGCAAATATATTCTCCCAGAATGTAGCTTGCCCTTTCAGTTTCTTAAAGGTTGTTGATTGAAGAGCAGAAGTTTTAAGTATTGATGAATGCCATTTTATCAATATTTTCTTTTATGGGTAGTGCTTTTTGCATTCTGTCTAAGAAGTCTTTGCCTACCCTGAGGTTATGAACATAATCTCCTACATTTTCTTCTTGGATCTTTAAAGTTTTAACATACATTTAGGTTTGCAATATGTCTTTAGTTAATTTTCATGTATATTATGAGGTATGGGTCAAGATTAATTTTTCTCCATGCAGATGTCCACTAAGCACATTTTAGTTTAGTGAAAATGTTTCTCTACCCATTTTTAAAAAATATTTATTTTTGGCCGTGTTGGGTCTTCATTGCTGCATGCGGGCGTTCTCTAGTTGCGGCAAGCGGGGGCTGCTCTTTGTTGTGGTGCGCGGACTCCTCATTGCAGTGGCTTCTCTTGTTGCGGAGCACAGGCTCTAGGTGCGCAGGCTTCAGTAGTTGCGGCACGCGGGCTCAGTAGTTGTGGCTCACTGGCTTAGTTGCTCCGCAGCATGTGGGATCTTCCTGGACCAGGGCTCGAACCTGTGTCCCCTGCATTGGCAGGTGGATTCTTTTTTTTTTTTTTATAAATTTATTTATTTTTGGCTGTGTTGGGTCTTCGTTTCTGTGCAAGGGCTTTCTCCAGTTGCGGCGAGCGGGGGCCACTCTTCATCGCGGTGCGCAGGCCTCTCACTGTCGCGGCCTCTCCCATTGGCGGAGCACGGGCTCCAGACGCGTAGACTCAGTAGTTGTGGTTCACGGGCCTAGCCGCTCCGTGGCATGTGGGATCTTCCTGGACAGGGGCACGAACCGTGTCCCCTGCCTTGGCAGGTGGATTCTTAACCACTGTGCCACCAGGGAAGTCCCTGATTCTCTACCCAATGAATTGCATTTGTGTGTTTGTAAAAATTCAAATGTCTATATAAGCAGGAGTCTATTTATGGATCTCTATTTTGTGGTCTGTTTGTCTATGCTTATGCCAATACTACACTCTTAATTAAATCAAGAAATCAAATAGTTTAAGTTCTCCAACCTTGTTCTTTTTCAAGATGTTTTAGCAGTCTCAGGTCCTTTAAATCCCCATATAAATTTTAACATCAGTTTATTAGGTTTTCACAAAGCCTGCTGACATTTTGATGGTATCACTTTGATTCTTTAGATAAATTTAGGCAAAATTAATATCTTTACAATATTGAGTTTTCCAACCCATGAGTATATCTCTCATTTTTTTTAGAGCTAGTTGGTCCTTGTACATTTCTTAGGAATTTCTTTGTATACAATTATATCCTTTGTGAATAAAGACAGTTTTGTTTCTTCTTTGACAATTTTTAACGCCTTTACTTTTTATCTTGGCTAATTGCTCTGGCTAGAACTTCTAATTACAATATTGGATAGAAGTGATGATATCACATATTGTAGTTATTATCAAAACTTTGTCCCAGAGAAAATTCTTGGGCCAGATAACTTCACTAGTTAATTCTCTAAAATTTTAAGAAAAAAAAATGATACCAATCTTAATTTCTCTAAGGAAGTAACAGGAGGGAAAACTTCCCAACTTATTTTATGAAGCTAGTATTACCTGATACCAAGACCTGAAAAGGACAGTATAAGAAAATAAAATTAGAAACCAATAACCTTATGAGCATGGGCACAACAATTCTTAATATAATTTTAGAAAATTGAACCCAACAATATGTATAAAGAATAACATGTCTTTACCAAGGAATGAAAGGTTGGTTTAATATCTGAAAATCAGTCGTGCAGTCTATCATATTTGACAGAACAGAGGAGAAAGATCATATGATCACCTCAGGAGATGCTGAAAAACATTTGAAAAACCTGTAATATAGGTTCATGATTAAATCTCTCAGCAAACTTGAAATATAAAGCAGGTTCCTCATTTGATAACGAGAATCTATAAAAGAAAGTCTATGGCTAACATCATACTTAGTGATGAAACAGTAAAATATTTCCCTTTATAAGATCAGGTATTGCTCTTACTTGTATATGCTATAATAAAAGTATAACGTTTTGCAAGCATCTTGGAAGCCATTATTATATTATGACTTCATTTTAGTTAGGAAAAATCACTTTCCCGAAACCCAACATTTTGGCAATGCGGCTTATGTTTTTGTGACAGTTTCCCTGTTGCATCCACAAGCTGGATCCAGACTAAATTGGGAGCACACTCTGATGTGTGTGCACAGCACCCCTTTGTAGCTGTCCCCACTCCATGTTTAGAAACTTTATTCTAGAAGCAAAAGAGAGGGAAAGGAATAGTAGTGTGGAAACCTACTGAAGGGTTTTAATATTAACCCAAGTAATTCTGTGTTTAATGATTTTTCTCGCTTGAGCAGTACTCTAGACTTTCTCAAGTTGAGTTTTTTTTCCAGTTAACTAAATAATTCAGATAAATTCTTATTTGAAGGGAGGATTACTGGTTATTAAATTACCACTTGTTATCATTTTGTACGTTGGAGTAGAACGTAACATCTCATATGTGCTTACTTCCCTTTGGCAAAAGCATCATCCTTTGCTCTAAACAGTCATCTGATACCCAATGGAGCACTTACATCCTACCGGGAAGTTTTATTTCTCGTTTCCATGTACCAAGAAGGACTGTTCCATAAATGTTTTCAAACACTTATTAGATTTGTATCCTAAAGGGAGAAAGTAGCAGGTCTGTCTTTTTATTTCAGGGGCTTGCTATAAGTTGGACTTCAGATGGAGAAAAGAAAGAGAAATTTTCAGTAGCCTTCATAGAAGGCTTTGGCTTGGTTTAGAGAGTCCAGGAACAGAACGGTTGATCAAAGTTAGTTGATTTCTTTTACTAGAACAAACTGTGAATACTTTTTGTTGATTAATTTGTTAAAATTTGTGGCAGACCACTTAGTTACCAAGCACGCATTATGAGGAAACCAGAATCCTGTGCTTTTGTACCATGGGAATTTCAGATTTTCTGTGCTTTTTTTTTTTTAATGCCCCAGTGTTTTATTTCTGTTCACTTATGCTCTTGGTTTAACAAAAAACATTGAACATTCCCCCGCTTTGGATATATCCTATATTCTTCATGTTTGTGCAGTTTCATGAAGGTAAGCGGCAATAAAAGAAAGCCTTTAAGGAATCTTCATAAGTAAGTGGTATAAGCTTAAATACAAATTATTGTACTTAGAAATTTTCTATATTTGTCCAACGTGGGCCACATTCCCCAATTCTTATTCCAAAATAATACAACGATAACAACAACTGAAACAAAACAGAGGTCCACCCTGATCTTCCCTATCATATTTAAGATATGGCAGGGCTGTGGTGTATCTTCCTGGAGTACATTTCTATCACATCAGATAACCCACTGCATCAGAAATGGAAAGCAGCGGGGGAGGCGAAAACAGTTACTTCTTTACCCCATCTGATGTCTTCATCTCAATAAGCTGGTGGGAATTTCCGTGCTTGAAATGAATGCACCTTGCAAAATTATTCACTTTAAGAACCACTTCAGGTAGCTGACTTTCCTCATGCATAAGGTATTAATTTAGCTTATTTATAGTCTTGAAAAGAGCATATCTGTGCTTATAGTGAAGCAGACCTGCAGTTAACACACGGTTTAGAATAATTTTGTTTACCAAGCTCTCCAGGTGAATAGAAAAGTATCCACCTTATCTTGAGTTGCTATGGTGACCAGCTGAATTACTTTACCGTTTAAGCATTCTGGATAGTGATTGGAGCGTTATCCATTAGCATTAACACTGGAGTGTTAGCCCACTGCAGTGGTGACCTGCTGAACATTGTTCACGGGACAAAAGAGTGAATAAATGATCCACTGGTGCTCAGTCCTTGGGGAGCACTTTAAACTTCTGGAAAATCTGACCCAACACATATTAACCATAAATTCTCATATTATGTTTTCTTTTTTTTTCCCTTTTATGTTTTCTCATGGGACTCATTGAGGGTTGGAATACTCTTCAAGATATTGCATTTTGGGAAACTTAAGTGCAATTTCTCCTTCTTATTTAGAGCCTTGATGATCTTGTCTGGTAATGATAGTGAACTTGTGTTCTTCAGTAGAATTAGCTCCTTTCCTGAGCACAGACAGTATCTCAGTGAAGAGATAGACGCTGGCATGAGCATACTCAACATTTATGGAATATCCTGGAATCTACATAGTTATCTATAGACTTTCTGTTTTACTTCTTCTGGACTCCAGCTACCTTCAGTAACTCCAGATAGAGAACTGTGCTTCAGTGTCTAACCATGGGATATATTCCACAGTTAGACTGATGGAGGTAGCTGCAATTGTATGAGATTTTTAAACTTCATATTATAAAATATTTCAAATATGCAAAAATTAGAAAAAATTAGTATTCACCATCCTCTTTAACAGTTTTTGGTACTTTGCTAATTTTGTTTCATCTACTCTCTCATTCATAATATTTTTTGTTGAAAAATTTTCAAGTATTCCCAGACATGTCATTCCACCTGTGAATATTTAAATAATTTACATAAGTTTTTAATTACGAGTCATTTCTTTTGAGTTTTTTTTAAAAGTGTCTTTAATACCTGATGTGGCAGCTCATCTCATTATGAGTACTGTGTCTCTTATATTCTTATTAAGGAAAATACATCTTACATGACCTTCTGTAATAGCAATCATCTCTCTGGTTTGGACTGACCATTCATCAAATTATAACAGTTTAAATTGTGTCTCAACCAAATGTGCTATTTAATAAGAGAGAAAATTGAGGCTCAGAGAGGTAGCATGTCTTTCACAAATAAAATAACTGGTAGAGACAGTGAATTAAACTCAGAGATCATGATCTCAGAATATTTCCCCTTGTACTGTGCTGTCTAACTAAAACACTAAGGTGTCTGTCAGCAAATACAGTGCTCTAGTTTGTGGAAGCTTGTCTTAAAAGGCATATTGTTTCCCTGCCCTGAGGTGGCCCTTTACAGCTTTCCCATGTGTATGGATTAGCAGATCGGTTTAGTAAGTTGATACGTTTGATCAGGCAAACAGATGAACACTGTAGAGATGATAAAGAATGACGTATAGAGAATATGAATTTCATTAGAGAAAGGAGTAGGATGGGTCCCGGGAGATTGACCTTGGGGATGAGAGAGGAGGAGTCGTGATTAAGTGATTTTGGGTTCCGGAAAGACAGAGGATGTGGAAGACACATTCTTAAGCCTGTCACTTTTTTTTTTTTTTTTTTTGCGGTACGCGGGCCTCTCACTGCCTTGGCCTCTCCCGTTGTGGAACACAGGCTTCGGACGCGCAGGCCCAGCCGCCATGGCCCACGGGCCCAGCTGCTCCGCGGCACGCGGGATCCTCCCGGGCCGGGGCTCGAACCCGTGTCCCCCGCATCGGCAGGCGGACTCCTAACCACTGCGCCACCAGGGAAGCCCAAGTCTGTCACTTTTTTTTGTGACCAACGTTGTTGGTTTTCAAAGTACATTTTTTCTCTTTTAATTCTCATTTTAAAAAATTCTGTAGCGCCTTGCAACTTTCAACAGTGTGACACACATGATTTCATATAATCCCACAGATAAGGAGAACAAACTAGTGGCTACCAGTGGGGAGAGCGAAGAGGGGAGGGGCAAGATGGCAGTAGGGAACAAAGTACATTTTATTTAAGTTGATCTGGTCTCAGAGGGATCTTCTAAGAAAGCTCCATAGTAAGAGGAAATACTTCTCTGGGAGTTGAGCAAGTATATTCCTGTGGAGTGACTTTCTTTGACGTTCTAATCACTGGAAGGCATGAGGGGAGAGACAGGGACAGTTTTTCATTTTGTTAAATTCTCCCACTGGGGTAGAGCTGATCAAGGATCAGGCTTGGGCGGCAGCAGGAATGTTATGTGTGGATCAGCTGTAGAAGGGCAGGGCAGGCCCGGCAGACACCTACACATCAGGTTGTGTGTATTCCGTACCATTGAGTTTCGGACACACATTAGTTCTTCTGCAAGAGTGACCCATTTTTTCCCAATGCAAAAGCAATTAAATGACTATATTCATTCTGGTGTGCACAGCTCCATGTACCTAAAGTGGCTTTTCCCGTTTCTGCGAGCTAAATTATTTCTCCAAGGGTGCCATTTTCAGGTGAAAACCAGTGGTTTTCAACCCTGGCTACGCAGTAGGATCACCTGGAGAGCTTCTAATGATGCTCATATTGAGGACTGATACTTTTAAAATAACACCTCAACCTAGGCAATGATCATCACTGGCTAAAACCATTAGGTGGACTCTTGAAGGAGGACTTTGTAACAGAAGGTTCAGGCTGGAAACCCTAAACCAAGGGGTTGGTCTTAATAGCACCACCTAGTGGACCTATCAGACATTGTGAGTCTCATGCTGTCACAACAGGAAGTAACCAGCTCAATGAAACATGCATGCCCGAAAAATCGCACCTGAATCTCATTGAGCTTCTGGTGGTTTTCAAGGAAAACTGAGGATAGAGGTACACGTTAAACGACACCACAGGACATGACTAGACAGGAAATATGCCCTGGATTATTCAGTAACTTATGGTATGGGTGTGGAAAGGAAGGGACTATTGTAGAATAAAGAAAATCAAGTGATAACCAAAAGCAGCATGTAAATCTTTTTTGATGATAATTCAAGCAAACTAAATTTAAAAATATATCTTAGAAACAATTTGGGGAAGTTTGAATAGGGAATGGATATTACATCATATTGAGCTTTTAAAATTTTTAAGCTTTTAAAGTTTTGTTAAGACTGGTGGATATATATATTAAAAAAATCAAAATTGCAAACAGAAGTACTTGGGGATGAAATAACATGATGTGTGGGATTTTCTTTAAAATACTCCAGGCAATAGGGGCAAGATGGGAATAAAGACACAGACCTACTAGAGCATGGACTTGAGGACACGGGGAGGGGGAAGGGTAAGCTGGGACAAAGTGAGAGAGTGGCATGGACATATATACACTACCAAACGTAAAATAGATAGCTAGTGGGAAGCAGCCGCATAGCACAGGGAGATCAGCTGGGTTCCTTGTGACCAGCTAGAAGGGTGGGATAGGGAGGGTGAGAGGGAGGGAGACGCAAGAGGGAAGAGATATGGGGATATATGTATATGTATAGATGATTCACTTTGTTATAAAGCAGAAACTAACACACCATTGTAAAGCAATTATACTCCAATAAAAACGTTAAAAAAAAATACTCCAGGCAAAAAACAAAAGCAGGGGCTTTGATGAAACAAGACTGTCAATATTTGATAATCTCTGAAGCTGTGTGATGAAGTCATATTCTGTGGGTTTTCAAAATAAACAAAAAGAATAAACCACAGACGAATGAAATGAGAATTTCTGGGGGGTGGGACCCAGGCGTCAGTTTGTTTAAGCTCCCCAGATAATTCTATCATGCAATCAAGGTTGGGAACCAGTGGTAACCATTTCTTCAGTGAAAGTGTTGAGATCTAGGACAAAAAGGTTTTTCTGATAAGGCCATAATGTTCAGAAATGTTTCCAGTTTGTTTTCTGAGATTATAAAGATCAGCAGATCTTGTGAAACTGAATTGCGTACTCACAAGCAAGTTCTCGGTAATGTGAACCTTGAGATTTTATATGATTTATATATATATATGTATATACGTAAGTCAGAGTTGCATGTATTTATATATAAATCAGTTACATCAGAGATTATATATATAAATCAGTAGTAGTTATATTGAAATACAATTAAGTTTATGTAATTATATTACTATAATTGTTATGCGTATGTGTGTATATATATTAATATAACTGTATATATGTATAATATATGTTTATATAATTAATAATTAAATTTTATTTCATTATATTAATATAATTAAGCATTATATATGTGATGTGTGTATATATATATTTATGGCTCTTGTTATACTACTATAATACACAGCACAGTATATTATAATAACAGCAACCGTAATTCCTGAGTTTTTGCGTGATCTCAATTTCAAATGTTTCATTCCATTATTATAGTACATGCCTCAGTTTTTGGTTCAGAAAAAACCTGTCATTGTACTTAAAACTCATTTACAGAAATTTTTCCTTTCTAACATGGTTGCCGTGCTATTCTTACAGGAATAGTTTTTGATGTATGAAATGCATAGTCACTCAGCATTTTTTCACAAGATGTTTATGGAGTGTCTGTTATGCGCAAAGCATCAGAATGGTTTTGAGTTGATAATCATTTGATTGAATCGCTAATTTTTGGTGGCCGTGTGATATTAGGCATTCAGTCTAGTAGTTAGGATCTGGTCTTCAAATTCAAAAGAAGGAAAACAAACTCAAATTGGAAAGAAATATGGAAGAAATATCAAAAATTTAGATTTAGAGATAAACTTACACCTATAACTGGGTAGAAGGATTCCTAGAGGAAGCCCAGTCACGCCTCCATCCATGGCTGAAAGTTCAGTTTATAATGACACTGGAGAAAGCTATACTGTCTAACTTCTTGAACTTGAACTTTTCCATAAGCAAAGAATTCAAGGTCTTGCAAGGACACCTATCCCGTTGTCAGACAGCTCTAGCTAAAGCTGATCACCTGTGTTTTATCAACCACGCGGCCACGTGTTCTGAATTGACAGAAGGCCACTTTAAGAGGGCATGGCTTCCAGGTCTCTGCCACAGCTTGTCCACTTTCTTCGGCTTGTCAACTGTTAGTACCATAGCTGCCCACACTGAGATAGGATTTTTCATTGGGGTTGGAAAAAAGGAAGGTAGCATCAGGCAAAGAGTCAGGAGTAGGTGCTAAGGAAATAGAAGTCATCGAATGTGCCAGAAGCTCATATTGAAGGCTAAGGGAAAGGAGGCACCAATGTTGAGGACAAGTGCCCCTCAGAGTACAGAGATGGGGGTCTCCTCATTTGTAAATTACTTACTAAGGGCACCAGTGGTGAACCAATTTATAACTGGATTTTCCTGTGACTGAGTGAGCTAAGGATGGGGATCACCACTAAAAATAAAAGTTCAGAGGCATCAATGTTTTATGGATATTTAGAAAGGGAAATAAGAAAATAGGCCAAGGACAACCGTACTGAAAAATTTATAAGTACTTGGTATCCTTATAACTTATCTTTAGTGAGAGGCAGCGAACCCTTAGGAGAAGAGCCCTGGTATGTTCCTTTCCAGGGCATCAAAGCTCCAGAGATGTGCCTTATTCAGACACATTGAGGAGCAATGGGGAGAGAGAATCCCCAAGAAATAGATGTTGGTGTCTGTTTAAAGGAGAGGAAGGCAGGCTGTATTCTAGAGTCTTAAGGTTAAAAATAAAGTGGAACATGAGAAATCATCTTGGGAATAGAGAACAGCCCTTGAGGCTTGGCAGGGAAGTCGGGGTTGTGCATGTAAGGTCCCTGGCACTCCAGGGGACATTTTGTTGTCTCTTTTACATGATGCCTCTCTGTGCCTTAAGTTAGAAAGGTCCACACAAAAAAGATTTGTTAGCTAAAACAGGTCTCAGTAGGAAATTATTTATAGTTAAAAGTCTAGTAAAAAAACAAACAAACCCTGAATTCAAAATATCTGTAGCAAAAATATTCTTCCTGTTCTGTTACTTATCTGCGTAAAAGTCAGATTTCTGCGACTTTTGGAGATGGTACTGGAATGATCTGAGGAAAGGGGATCAATGAGGTTATATTTTTTTGAAAACTTAAAAAGTTTTTTGGAAATAGTCCTTGACTCAGGTGTTGTAAAAATGTTAGAACATTCCCATGTACCCTTTACCCAGCTTCCCTCAGTGAAAACAAATACATAACCGTACCACTGTGGTCAAAACCAGGAAACTGACATTGATAAAATACTCTTAATTAAACTAGAGAGTTTTAGATTTTACAGGTACTCTTTATTTGGAGGGGTGTATGGTTCTGTGGAACTTTATCACATTAACCATCACCACCACGTTCAGGATACAGAACTCTTCCGTTATGCCAAAGAAACTCCCTCCTGCTACTGCTTTATAATCGTATCAACCACGAAGCTCCATCACTAAAAATGTGTCATTTCAAGAATATTACGTAAACAGACTAACTTTGCAACCATTTGAGATTGGCTTTTTTCCACTTAGATGGATCTCAGGGTGTTATGCTAGGTTGTGTGTTTCAGTTGTTGACGTATTGTGTGCATATAACACAGTTTATCAATTTACTCCTTGAAGGACATTGGGGGTTTTTTTTTGTCCAATTGTAATTACTGAGCTTACATTTGTACTGTTTTCCCCAATTATATGAATTCTGACAGTATATCTGTATCTTTTAGGATTTAACTGCATGTGGGATGAGTTACTAAAAGGATAAAGAGCAGGTTCCCAGTTTCCCAAAAAGCACTAGGATGATTCGTTTTTAGCTGAATAAAATATGTATATCAATTCATTTTAAAAAAATATTTTAATTTATTTATTTGGCTGCGCCGGGTCTTTGTCGTGGCACGCGAGATCTTGCGTTGTGGCATGCGGGAACTAGTGCCCTGACCAGGAACCAAACCTGGGCCCCCTGCATTGGGAGCGCAGAGTCTTAACCACACTGGACCACCAGGGAAGGTCCCGCATTTTTGTATATGTCAAGAATATGCTAATAATTATAGGAAAGTAGACAGGCAATTATCATTATAATATAGGAGGAATGTCCAAATTCTAAAAAAAACTCACAAAGTTCTTAAAAGAATGGTCCATGGCTACAGTTTTTGACTTCTTTTATTAGGTGCTGCCACAGCCCTTTGTACCGGAGGGTGGATCTCAAACCTCTTGCTTCTCACTTAGACTTTCTCCTATACTTGACCTTCCTCCACCAAGGTTCCTTTCTCAGTGTATTGGACAGAAAAATGCAAGCTTGGTGCAAAAATGGGTGTGAACATTTCCGTTGATTCAGGTGCTAGTGTGTGTCAGTAGTTCCTCTGCTTATTTAAGGGTATTAACATTGGATGGTACCCATCTCAAGTCTGTCCAAAATAGTTAACCCAAAGCAATTATTCTTAATTATAGCACATGGTTTCCAGATCATGTTCCAATCAAGTAATGAATTCCAGATTCATTATTTGATGTAATTTCTTGAGTACATAGAGTTGTTAACCCCGTTTGTGAGTCTTGGTACCCACAATTCACTCTTCTTGGGTTACTTTCTCTTCACATGGGGAAAAGCTATTTTCCATCTTCTCCTTCCTCTTTCAAAACTGCTGAACTTTTATCTTCCCTAAGAAGTTTTCTATAAAGATTCAGGTATTTCTGTTCATGTTTCTGTACCTACGCATTTGTGCTCCTTATATGTGTTTATATTTGTTCATCCAGCCTCTCTCGTGGAAAGTCACCTCCTCCATTTCTTCATCATCAGGACTCAACATAGTAAGGGCTTGACCAGTATTGCATTTGACTCATGGAAGGGACATATGTCTACCTCTGGGGACAAGTTTAACATGGGTTTGAGGAGTTAACCCAGGATTATTTCTCAAGTTTTTCTCAACCACTCTTGCATCTGCTAATAGTATCTATGTTCTTTTATTTATTTTTATTTTTGGCTGCGTTGGATCTTCATTGCTGTGCCTGGGCTTTCTCTAGTTGCAGCAAGAGGGGGCTTCTCACTGCGGTGGCTTCTGTTGTTGCGGAGCATGGGCTCTAGGTGCGTGGGCTTCGGTAGTTGTGGCACACGGCCTCAGTAGTTTTGGCTCGCGGGCTTAGTTGCTCCACGGCATGTGGGAGCTTCCCGGACCAGGGCTGGAACCCATGTCCCCTGCATTGGCAGGCAGATTCTTAACCACTGCGCCACCAGGCAAGTCCCTCTATTTTCTTATAGTAACTTTTTTTTAAAGAATGAAATTGCTTTGGGTTTTTCTGATCCTCTGGGAAACTAGGTGTCAGTTTGGAAATTAGGTTGGTCTGAGCAAATGAGCCCTTCTTCCCAGAAGATCTGGAATTTGGTACTTTATTTGCCTCTAACTCCCTACATGATCATGAGGATGCTTTCTGCTTTCTCATCACCAAAATCAGGTGAATACAAAAGCCTATGTAGCTGACTGGAGTTTTGTGATGACAAAAGGAGATTCTAGACAAGATACGGGGGTCATACTGTCCATTCCAGGTACACCAAGAAGCCACCTTTGGTTTGCAGGACAGAATTGTAAGTCTGGTGATGCTGTTCAACCACATTTTGTTTGTTTGTTTGTTTGTTTGTTTTTTAATTCAACGTTTTCTCTTACTTCCAGACAAAGCACAGCATTCTTCAGTCAGAACATCACCAGTCAGGGTGTTGAGAATTAACTCCGTTGAGTGGCTTTACACTCCCAGACCTAGCAGTCTACCTGGTTATTAGGTAAAAAGTTTCATAGCTCAGAAATACATCATACGAAATGTTAGTTCAAGATGTGTGTGGACACAGTGTTTACGTACAGCAACAGCAGAATGTTAAGGCAACATCAGAACCACATATTTTTAATCTCTCTAAAATTTAATCTTCTCATATGCAAAAAGGTAGCAACAACAGCACTTGGGTGCTTCCAAAAGTGTTTTGTCTGAAAGAAGGCACAGATTGTTTAGGTGATATGTCCATCTCTCAGTGTCCTTGTTCAGGCTGAGATGACTGCTCAAATGCAGAAATGCGGGAAGCCTATGACTCTTTTAAAAGTTGAGAATTTCAGAACCTATGTGTGTAGCAAGGTAAAACTGGAATTGGCTGATGGATGACTAAAAGGAAAGCGAGACTTTTCACTTTTTAAAACGGTTAAGGTGACATTGTTAGTGTGGCTTAGTGCTCACTGCTGTCCTGCTGGTAGATTACATGCTTGATACACTGTCACATGGGCGATGACATTGTGTTTAAGTCGCGGCTGTGGCAGACTGAAAGTTTCTCAGGAGTCTTGGTGTCAACATTCCTCAAACTGCGTTTCAAAAGAATTCTCCCGAAAGAATTCCTTAAGGACCATAGCAGGAAGAACACCTTCAAAATACAGCAGGAGTCCAACTACAAACCTAGTGCTTTCCGTCGGAATCTCTCATCCAAACTACTAAATTGGCTTCCTAACTAGCACCTTGCATTGACTCTTGCGACCCTATAGTCAGCTCTCCACAAAGCAGCCAGAATGATCTTGTAAAAATACAATTTCTTCAAAAATATAATTCTCATTGCAGAACCCTCCATTGGTTTTTCTCTTAGAATCAGATGCAATGCAAATGCCTTCCCATGACCTAGCAGAGCTCAGTGTGATCTGGCCTGCATCAGCCTCTTCAAAGTCATGTCCTACCTACTACTGTCCCCTTTTCTTGATTCATTCTACTCATACTGGCTTTCTTACTTTGCTTTGGACATGTCTCAGGGCCTTTGCACTTGCTGGTACCCCTGCTGGACACACCCCCTTCCCCCCAGATCTTTACCTGACTGACTCTTCTCACTTCCTTTAAGCATCTTCTCAAATGCCATCTCCCCAGAGAGGCCTTCCCTGGTCCCTCACTCTCTAGTCACTCTCTGTCCGCAATCGTGCTTTATTTTTCTTCCTGACTCCTGGTCACCTGGGATCATGTTATATTTCTTGGTTTATTTCCTTTTTTCCTCTCTAGAACATAAACTCCTTGAAATCAGAGACATGGTTCTTGTCTTGCTGTATCCCCATGCCTATAATGACATCTGGCCCAGAGTAGGTTTGTGATGAGTATTTGTTTAAATGAGTGAACCGAGAAAGGAGTTACATTGAGGGTCAGATATGCCTGATGTCAAGTCTAAACCTTATCAAGTTGCCATTTTTTGGAATACGAAGCATCTCTCTTCGACTTGCTAAGCTTTAGTCTGCATGTTTTAAAATGTGTCTGATGCTACCTTCTTCCTAGGTTGTTAGAACTAAAAGAAGCAATAGATAAAGCCTGCCACAGAGCGGGCGATCCACAAACATTCCCTCGATCTGACTCCACACAGCTGTTTGTGGGCACTGCCTATAAGTGGACTAGAAACTCAGGGGTTCTTTTTTTTTTTTTTTTTCTTATTGGTTTTATATTTTTGTGACAGGGTGATGTGGAGCTCCAGGGGCTGGCTGAAGCCCTTGGAGGGTTGTAGGCCATGAGTTTGAGAACCACTGGGCTGTGTCCGTGCAAAATGAAAAATGGATAAATGCAACAACAGATGTCCTTGTGCCTCCTAATTCCCAGCTGGGGGATCTTGTCTGCAATCTGAGAAGAGTCCTGTGGGTTCTGTGGCTTCTGTGGGAGGCCACCAAGTGTGCACTACTTGCATTTGGATGCCAAGGCCTCTGTGCTGGGAAGGGTGGGAAAAAAAAAATACTAGCTTCCCTGCTTGAGTGAACATTAGAGCGTGGGAAGAAATGAAGAAGCTGTCTCCCTCCTCCCCTTGTTCTGGTCAGGCCCATTTTTTGAGGTCAAAGCCCAATACCCCACTTGTGTTTCATTTCTGTTATGAAACCATTTCTAAATCCCTGGAGTCCTGCCAGGTACATCCTGCCAGGATGCAGTACTAAAGTTTTGCCTACTGGGTGTCTGGTCTCAGACAAAATAATCAGAGCTAGAGCGAGACAGAACAGCATACATATAATGGTCATTAAGGTGATGTAAACACTGATATAATACTTATGAGGTGCCAGGTACCCTTCCGAGAACTGTTCATCTGTTAATATATTGAGTCTTCGCAGCAACCCTATTCGGAAGAAAGCTATTATTAGCTCCGTCTTACAGATGAGGAAACCCTGAGACCCAGAGGGTAAATGCCCAAGGTCACAGAGTCCGTCGATGGTAGAGCAGATCCCCAGCTCAGGTAGTCTGGATCCCAGGTGTCTTGCGATGGAGGTGGGTCCCACCAGCCTGTATCCCCAAACATCCAGGCCCTGTTGCTCCAAGGGGTGAAACTCCAGGAGAGAGATTCATGCAGGCCTTGGTCCTATGAAGAGTTGTGAATGCTGGATTGGTTAAAACTTTATCAGAGCCGTGCATGGTGGACGTCATAACATCTAAAACTTCAGCACTTCTGTGGTTTACAAAGTACGTATTCATGTTCCCAGAAATGCACGCGCTCTGCTTGCATCGTCCAGCACCACCGCTGAGTCTTTGCACGGCCCCTCTGTTTGTCTGCAGTGCTGTCGCCCTTGCTCTCTCTGAGGGCACAGCCCTCCTCTGGTCCAGGGAGATCCTGCTGTTTCTGTGAAGTCGGTTGGTCTCGCTCTGGTCACCACCAGCACACTGTTCATTAGACATAACCGTGCATGGAAATGTTTGTTACTTGTTGTTCTCGCTCTTATCAGCTTCTGTCTTCTTTCCCTCAAGTGAGTTGCCCTGCAGGAGTAGGAGTGGGTCTGTTTTTTCCTTTACTACTGCCTCCTCACTTCCTGTTGTAGATCTCTACACCTCGTCAGGGCTAAATAATTGCTATTAAGCTGAGTGATCATCCCAAGATAAAGAAATGCACTGCTGCCTGACTGGTTAGTTTTCTAAAGATAGGGATAATAATGAGTAGTAGCTGTTATTTGCAGAGAATTTACTCTGTGGCATCGTTCAAGGGCTTTACATGTAGTAACCGATTTAATCCTCTCAACAGCCCTGAGCATCACTATTACACACTTCATTTTTCCATGGGGAAACGATTGCTTTCTGGGGAGCATGCAGAAGGCCTAGTTTCACTCCCCTAAAAACAGAATGTACAGAAGTTGCTTTGCTGTGCTTTGGAATAGCTGGGGCTGAGGAAACAGGATTCTAGCTCTTTGCGTTGGAGGTTGATTTAGCAGACATATGTAACTGAAGTATTCTGCTTTTAGCTTTATCATTATCTTCCACTTACTGTTTTTGCTTTAGATCCTGGAAAAGGACACGGCCTGAAGAATGCATCCTCTGCTGAAAACTGGGGGCTATTTGTTGTTGATACTCTTCAGGAACATTTTAGCAGAGCAGAGAAAATCCAGTGTTGACTTTCCTATCTACCCTCTGGTCTTTGCAGATTGCTCATCTGTTGAGTGGGGTTCATTGTAGCCACCTCTCAGGGTTGTGATGAACATTAAATGAGATGCTCTGTGTGCAAAGGATGGCTTGGGATCCATCCTTTATGGACCCCAAGCCGTCCTTGGACATCCTGTGAGGATGGCTTGGGGCCCCCACTCAATAAACCTTGGTTGTTATTGGGAGCTGGCATTACCTGAAAATCCTAAACAAGCCGGAGGTTTGAGATGAGAGTCAAAAGTCTTGAACTGGTGAAGCGTTCTCCTGCTAGATTGCAGGCTTTCCCCTGTATCAAACAACAGTGGAAATGCTTGTTCAGAGATAGCCCAGAATGGTAAACAAACAAATGAAAAACAAACCCAAAACATCATTCTGGAAAGGCTGGCGTTTTGTACAACATTGTAAGACATTTATAGTTATTGAGCCAAAATTTCCACTGTAATCGAAAAAGCAGTTGCTTTTAAACTTCTGGTCCAATTTAGCAATTACGGGTGAGTTAAAATGTAGGCCATTTGAATTGGATTTGGAGGATAAAGCAAGATTCTATCCTGCAGTGGGGGATGACTCACAGAAGAGGTAGCCTGACATAGTGGAAACAGCAGCTGGTAAGGAGCCAGGAGACCTGAGTTTCTGGTCTGGATTTGCATGAATAAGCTGTAATAGCCTTTGGGCAAGTCATTAAACATCTCAGTTTTCTAGTCTGTAAAATGAGAGGACTGTGTTTGTGAACGGATCTTTCAACATACATAAGATTCTACCAAGCAGATCACTGAAAAGGGAATGTGTTGTCTGTGGTCATTAGGGAACAAAGTATTCTTGCTAATGCTCTCTCTCTCTCTCTCTATATATATCTTTTTTTGGAGAGGATACCAATATGAACAACCAGAACCCAAGAAAATGCACCAGCACCAGAGTGATAAAGACAAAAGTAGACACCTGGGAATCTTGTAATATCCTAGGGTCATTGCTATGTCCTGGGAAAGCACAGCCATGCTAGTTAAAAAAGCGTTCTGATAATGGGTCATTATAAACAGAGGATTTACTGGGATCCATCGATGGGATTTTTAAATGGTTATCTTGTTATGGATGTCCTGTCACGTACTTTGTGCAGACACATCTTGAGAAGTAATTTATTGGTTGACAAAACTCATTGAACCCAAGTTTGCAAATGGGAAAACGAATTTGGGTTAGCTAGCTTGTTTATTTCTTCTTGGCACTCTCACATACTATTTCAGTTGTGGTTGTGAAGCCACTTTTTGTGCCAGTTGTCTTTATGAAAGTTTTCAGGTTTTACGAAGTTGGATTTTGAGTGGTAACATGTTCCATCCTCTGTATCAGCAGCCACCTGCAAAATTAAGCTTGGTCAAGTATGGAACGGATGGAGTGGGTGATTTCTTGGAATTATTCACTGACATCGTAAGTGTGCCTCTTGCGGTACAGTGGACATGTTCCTGAGTTACGAAGGTTACATTTTAAAAAATTGAATCCAGTTTTCCCATTGACTTCCATTCGAATTTCAGAGATATTTTCATCTTCATTTCTGATTGATTTTCAATTAGCAATGGTTCCTGCCATTTTAACTCTGAATTTCATAGTTCCTTACCCTGCCCTCCCAAGTAGTTAATGATATGGAAACAAATATTAGAGTAAGTTAGGAGCGTCTCTGTCCTGTAACCCTGTAGACAGTCCTGGTGTGTGTGTGGTCGGGGGAGTGGGGTGCGGTGGGCTCTCTGGGAGATGAAGGACCTTGGTTCTGGTACTTTCTCTGCCACCACAGAGTAGTGTGTCTTTGAGCAAGGCCTTTTTGCCTCCTCTACCCACCGTTTTCTCATGTGTAAATGATGACCTCCATTGCTCCTATCTGGCTTCACTATTGTACAAATAATTGAGCGGGAAAAGGGAACTCTCTGTGAATAATAATCCTCCAGCTTTTCTTCTTACAAATTATTTTTCTTAAAGTGGATCACACGTATCTGTAACTGGATAATGGCATCCATTTATCATCCTTGTTTTTATTTATCCTTTTTTTGACTTGTAAGTTTCATTTTGGCTGGATTAGATGGAGAATCGTTGGGAGGCTTATTCAGCATAGACAGATTTATTCATTCCTCATTCTGGATGAAAAAGAGGAAATACTTTAAGATAGAGCTGACATGGAACATTAATTTGAGTGAATCTTTTCTGTGTGAGGAGTGATTGTAGCATCTTCATTGCCATAACGGAGAGAGATTAGCATGGATTAGATTGTCCCATGTACAAAGGTTGTACAAATTATTAGCCATTATTTGTAGGCTGGGCTGATCTTTACAGTTGCTGGCATGACTTCTTTTGCAATAGAGTCATGATTTCTTTCATACAGTTTACACGTGGCAATGAGAGGAGCGCATGTCCCTTGTTACTGAAACCTTGTGTCTCCCAACGGGAACTTGGCACAGCCTCAGAAACACAGGATGTGGATATACAATATTAAGGAGATGGCACTGGTCATCTGGCATGCTGTCTGCAATGAGAGTACACATTGGCCAAAGGCAGAAGAGTTCCTGAAACAGATGTTCAGACAAGATGGCTAGAGTACTGTTGAAATGTGGTCAAGAATAATTATGAACATAAGCCTAAAAAGGTAGCCAAGATACGGTTCTGAATTATAGCCAGTCATGAGATTATTATTTAATTCCAGTTGAGTGTGTTCCCTGCCAAGTATGTGCCAGACCCTCTGAAACAAAATCTGGTTTTTGCCAGAGGTACTTAGCAACTATATTTTAAGCCTAAATTCCAAAAAAAGGGAAAGAAGAATAAATTGCTTTCTGATGGGAGTAAGTTGTATTTCAAACAGCCTTTGAAACCCCACCTTCTCTAGGAGAGACTTTGCCCAACTGAGTGGAAGAGAGGGGGCGGTCCTCTCCTCCACTGAACCCAACCAGATTTGTAGCACTGTGGTCTCTTTCCTAATGTTTTTACAGCAATTGGTACTTGTGCTCAGTGATTATTAGAACTTTCATGACCACCCTCATCCTACCTCCCTGATCTCACCTTCTCCCTCTAGCCTTTTTACTCTGGGGAAGCTGGGCTCCTTCTTTATCTTTGGATGCACCAAATAGCTTCCTGCTGGGAAGCTCTTCCTTCCAATAGTATAGATCTCACTCCCTCACTTCTTTTAGGTCTTTGCTCAGGTGCCATCTTATCCACGAGGCTTCCCTGGCCACCCTATTTTTAAGAAACAGCATCCCACCAGCATTTCCTATAGCCTTCAGCCTCCCCCGTTTTACCTCGTTGCACTAATTACCATCTGACAGATTACCTATTTACTTCCATGTTTGTTCATTGTCTCTATTTTCCCTGTAGAATGAGGATAGAGCTTTGTGACTAGAGCAATGCCTGGCCCACAGTGGATACCCAATAAATATTTGTTGAAAAATGAATAAATGATTAGCACTTCATTTGTATTTCTTCACATATGTTGCATTGGGGCCTTCTAGAAGACAGCATTAGAACTCCCCTTACCTTGTGACTCGAGCATTGGAAGCATCTTGGAGATCAGAGGTTCTTAAGCAATTGTTCATGTACTCAAAGAAGTGCATCACAAAATTTGGTGTGTGTATGAATCAACTGGGTATCTTACTAAAATGCAAATCCTGATTCAGCAGGTCTGGGTTGGGGTCTGGGGTTCTGCATATCTCACAGGCTTGCTCCCATGTGATGCTGATGTTGCTGGTCCAAGGATTGTGCTCTGAGTAACAAGGCTCTGAAGCATCTGTACGTGGGCTTCAAGGGGTTCATAAAGCCAGGGTCATTATTATGAGCAAGTATTGTTCTAGCAAAAACCTAAGTGCTTGTTTTTAGAGATTTCTGACTAATAGACTGCCAATAAACAGATAATTTATTGGGCATTCATTTATAGAACTTTAAAATGTTAACCACACATAGTTGATCTGTATGCAGACGTACATATAGGTATATGGGGATTTCTTTTCCTGAGGAAACGGTAGAGAACATTCATCAGTTTCTCAAAGGGATGATAACTGCAAACAAGGGTAACATCCATTATTTCTGGCTGATGTTAAACTTTACATATCAATCCCAAACACATTATGACCACGTTGCTATGATGGTGACAAAATCAACACGAAGGTTTGCGAATACTTTGCAAGATTGTGTTTTTACTGCCCCCCCCTTTTTTTTTTAACTGAACAAACAACTTTTTAAGTTAACATTTACCAGAGATGATAATTTTCCCAGGGAAGTATTAGGTGAAATCATTTGCAAAACGCTTGGAACCCAACAATCCCAAGGTAAATATTTGTTTTTCCCTCGCCACTGGAAATGGACCCAAGCTGGAAACATTGGCTAGAAGTGAGTGTTTGGAAACTCGGAAGCCCTCTATAAATGCCATTGCAGTAGCTCACTGTCCTTCTAATCTGAGGCCAAAAGACCCTCAAAGGGGCACTGGTGTAGAAAAGCTGTTTTCTGATAGAAAGCGAACAATAGCCCATCAAGAGCTACATAGCTTTTCAGTCAAGCAGCTTACCCCCAGGTGTACTCTTTTCAGCCCAGGAGTGTGGGCAGTTTAGTTTCAGAAGTAATAATCCCCTGAAAGAACAAGAGAAGTCATTTGGAAGAACTGAGATATTAAATAGCTCTACAAAAGAAACATCTAGAGCAGTGCTGAGTCAAATGTGTTCAATTCTAGACACCCTTGCATTGTGATGGCATCATTGCCATCATAATGGCTAATAATGCTACTAATGATCATAGTGCATAACCAAGAGTGCTTAATATATGCTAGCCAGGGTGTTAAGCACTTTCCATGTGCTTTCTGTATAAGAAATACTGACACGACTTATTTGAAGTAAGTGTTATAATTATTTTTTGTTTTGCAGATAAAGAAACTGATGTGTAGATATGTGATTTATCTTGTTCAAGGTGACAAAATTACTGAATGGTAGAATTGGGATTCAGATTTGAATATTCTGAATCCAGAACTCTTGCTGTTAACTGTTAAGCTGTGCTCAGAACCATAACACACTGATGACCGATGACTTTGGGATATCTATTTGGCAGACTACATCTTAAGGCTTCTTGGTTTAATTTACCCTCAAGAGTAAAGAAAATACAGATTTGTATGGACTTACTGTCAGCCAATTACCTATTCTAAATTATTTTCAGAAGAAACATTAAATATTCTTTGTTAAAGAAATTATGGTAAAAGTTTTACTTAACATGAGCTTCAGACCTGAAGCATGACCATTTCATGGAAGTGAGGATTTTGTCTGGCTTTGTAGCACGGCAAAAATACTATGGTGTGCAAAAATGGATTAGGGTGAGTATAAGTGCAATTGTTTTAGAGAAGGACCACTTTTCCCTAATATTCAATTTGTGCTTCTGAGAATTAGTGGAATTTCAATACTTTAACGTGTGTCTTGTACAGGGCTTTTAGTTGCAAATAACAGAATATGCACAGGCTAGTTTAACAAGAAAAGGAGTGTATCAACAGGTATTAGCCTCCAGAGTCTCTGGGATAGTTGCCAGAGAACTTGTTTCTGGGGCTACACAGCCACACCCAGGACTTGTCTCTGATCATATGGCTTCCCATCACCTGTCATGCCAGGGATCTGCCTCCCCAAACTGAATAACCAAATGCTTCCCTAAATGCTCCAGCCAAAAAACTGGTTCTCCCTGGTTTGGTGCCCGGAAGTGAGG
This sequence comes from Delphinapterus leucas, assembly GCF_059928025.1. Taxonomy (NCBI): domain Eukaryota; kingdom Metazoa; phylum Chordata; class Mammalia; order Artiodactyla; family Monodontidae; genus Delphinapterus; species Delphinapterus leucas. Next base: position 24,452,359 of record NC_143149.1, read on the forward strand.
TAGTCTCTGAAGTTTCTGGCTTCAACTACTGTGTGAAATTCACAATGTGTGAAAATTCCGAAATGTAGGCAGATGTTCAAAGTGGTTGGGCAGTCACCACAAGGAAGCCCCCAAGATTGCGAAAGTCAGATAAATGTAAGCTATCTTTGTCTTTATTGCATCTCCCCCTCACTCTTATCTCCTTTGACTGCTCATTCCTTATTGACAACAGGGATTCCGTTCATTCAGGTTCCAAAATGGCACTGTGTTAAGTTCACAAGAAGGCTTATCAGGGACTTTTTGACCCTAATGAAAATGGTGAAAGCTGTATTAAAAAAGTGATGGAGCAAATGCTGTGCATTTGGTGTTAAGCATTTTTGACTTGAGAGTGATGGTAGGACATTCAAGTGAACGTACGGTGGGCAAATGGAGATGAGGGATTGTAGCTCGGGAGTCCGCGCAGGGCTCCAGGTCTGGATATGGGAGTTGCCTTCCAAGGATTGACAGTTGAAGTATTGCCCAGAGGATGGATGTTTGCTGAGCAAGAGATGTCAACATACAGGACAGAAGACTGAGCATGGAACCATGAAGACCCCCCTGTGCCATGCCCAAGTCCAGGTTCAGAAAAGAAAGGCCAACTTGTGAAGGAGATGGAGAAGGGGCAGATAGCTCAGAAGACAGCTGTGTTGTTTTAGTGTCATGGAGATGAAAGGAGGTACTACAGTTGATCCTTGAACAACATGGGTTTGAAGTATGCGGGTTCACTTATACAAGGATATCTTCCAGTAGTAAATACTATAGTACTGCAGAGTCTGTGGTTGATGGAATCCCTGGATGTGGAGGACCCATGGATATAGAGGACCGGCTGTGAATTATACATGGACTAATCGCCGAGTTGCTCGAGGGTCAACTGTATATTAGAACTGATTGCCTCTACTCACTGTTCATTAGGATACAGTTTCTCAAATGTAAAACTGAGTTTGAAAGAGATCAACGGTATTTGAGATGTGCCTTATCCTTTTCAAATTTGTTTTCAAATCCCTATCATTTCATTTGGTTTAAATTCATTGACATCATTAAATGGAAAATTACTTTCTGTGTGTGGTTAAAACAATCTTGAGTTACTGTATTTTAATCTAACTTAAACATAAAAAAAATCCAGTTTGCATGTAGTTAATCACATATTTGAAGAAATGACCTTAAGAATTCTATTTTGGGAAATAGAATTGCAAGGTACACAGAGTGCATGCAAACCTGGACACCTCTGGGTAGTTTCCTGCTTGGCCACAAACTGTGAGACCTGGTCAGGCTGATCTCGGGTGGCCTCGGCCTGTAGCGGCTTGAAGCAGGATTTCGGTTCCCTGGCCAGAGATTGAAGTCATGCCGCGGCAGTGAGAGTGCTGAATCCCAGACACTAGACCACCAGGCATCAGTGGCGGTGACAAGGCCCTTGGCTCGTTCGCTTTGTAGAAATGAATTCCTACAAAGACATGGAAAGTAGTGAAACAAGTAAAGTGTTTATTAGGAGGAAAAGGAGTATGTGTGGATAGACACACGAGAGGACTCAGAGAGTCACATGCTCGTAGTAGTTTAAACCACGTATATGGGGTGTTTCTTCCTGGTTTCCTTTGGCCAATCATCTTGCTTTGCCTGGTTCTGAGTCCATTATTTGGTTTATCCCAGGGTCCTCTAATGTGCGCACGTGCATCTCTTAGCCAAGATGGATTCCAGTGAAGAGGCCTATGGCTAGGTTGACATCACTCCCCTTTTGACCTCCAAGGAGCCTTTCTGCGTATGTGTAGTCAGGAAGGTGTCCTTGACCTTGAGAATGAGAAAGGGGTGGTTTCTTACTTGGGCAGGGTTCAGCTCCTCCTCTTCTTCATCTTGGAGTATCTGTCCAGAGGGGACAGACTCTAGCTGTTCAGCGTGGGGGCCATCTGTCTCCTACCTCAAGGCCACCTCACCTCTCACTCCAGTCACTCTTTAGGACTAGGTAAGGAGCTAATGTTTCAGATGGGAAGAAATACCACTTCAAGGTTTATCACTATGAAGCACATGTTTGCAGGTTCTTATACTTCTGCATATTTTGAGAAATCAGAAGGCTTCATTCATTCAGAAAATATTAACCTAAAAGAGCCTGCTGTATGCCAGGGAGCATCCATGATGATTGGGAGTTTGGGGTTGAGGTAGGAGGAGGGAGACAAATGAGTAAGGCTTGCTCCTTACTTTCTGAAAGGAATTGTTTTACTTAAGAGACATAATCAAGGAAAAGTATATGGTCTAACTACAAATGTTTGGCTTAGGCCCTGGCTTGATGAAGGGAGGTTTAGTATCACAGAGGCTTCTATTCTAGTAGTAAGGAAAAAAAAATTATGATGTGAATGTTTTCTTATCACACCAGGAAAGAAGTCCATTGCATTTTCGAAGATGGGTTTGATCACCCTTATTGATGCCAAATAAGTGACCTAGGCTTAGACTTTCTGTTGAGGTGATGGTAGACCTTCAAATGTTGATCATCTTCGTCCTGGTAAAGTTCTTATCCCTTTGCTTATAGACATTATTGGGTTGTATGGACTTTGCATGTACCACATGCCTGGTGTCAGATTTCTGTTGTCCTGTAACTGCTTACCTAATCCCCAAATCATCTTGTTGTGTCTAAGAAAATAATGAGTGAAAAGTGGACCTAGAGAAGTCCACAAAGGGTCATCTATAGATATATGATGGAAGAGGAAAAACAGATAAGTAACAATACTCATTTTAAAAATTCTAATATTGTTAAGAATTGTCAAATTTATTTTCGTAACCACAGAATAGTCAATTTAAACACAATGTTTGGCAGATATACTAGTGTTATATATGTACTGCTCTCATCTGGGAAGTCATATGTTTTTAATAACATTGTATCTTGATTAAAATATGAATGTCTTGTGTTTTTACAGCAGAGCCATTGGTTGACTGAATATTCTCCAGTAATAAAATTAGCAGCAGCAGTAGCAACTACAATAGCTAGCATGTTTTGAGTCCGATCATGTGCCAGGCATTCTTTTAATCACTTTACATATGTTAATTCATGTAATTCTCACAATGGATCTGCTATGTAGAAACATATTATCCTCCTAAGTGAGACTTAGAGATTTTAAGTAACTTACCAAGTTAGCGATAAAGTCAGGTTTTAGATCCAGATAGACTGCAAAATTCGTACTCTTCTATCCTGCATTAATATAGTTACTAACCAAGTAAAATATACTTAGAGCATATTTGTAGATGATGAAAATTGGTAAAAGGAAGAAATGAAGAAAGCAAAGGGGGTGGGGGAAGAGAGAGACAGGGAACCATCCTCCTACCAGTAGATGAGACCTCTGTTAACATTTTGAGCTATACACATTTAGACATTTTTTGGGTGTCTTTTGGCACACATGCAGAATTTGGATCATATAATTTTTAACAGTTTTGTTGTTAGTAGTTTTTGAAAATTTTCCATCGTATTATTTTAGTATGATTTCTGATGGCTACATTAAGATATGGATGTTCTGTATTTTTTTTACAGACCCCCACTGTTGAGTATTTAGATTATTTTTACCTCTTGCTTTTAGAAAGCAAGGTTTTCAATAGAAACCTAACATTAACAGGCAATAGCATCAAACTGTACAATAAATGTACACTTACTTGAAAGTATATGTAACTCCAACTGCAGTTGATTAATTTGTGATTTTTCTCTTAGACTTGTTTCTTTCACTTTTCGCCGTATCTGCTCACATGCTCCTCACAACTATAATTCAGATTCGGGAAGGTAACAGAAAAGAGAATCAGTGTGAGACTGTATTCATTACTTGGAGTCAGATTCAATGGATGATTCTACTTTGAAAAATGGCTCAGATGGCTCAGCTGATGCTGAAAGCCCTCTTCATTTAATATATATCTAGTCGTCTAGGCAGATGCCAGGCGTGCTATTTTGTGTTGTATTAAGATTTTGAATCTACAGTGCTTTCACTATGAAATGCTATTCTTGAGCAGAATTTTCTCCCGTATTTTTATTACAGATATGTTATCTTTGTGAAAACATGATACCACAACCCTTGGTTGATTTATTAGTCCACCAGTCCTACTCCCCTACATCCAGTGATTCTGAAGATCTCCACAACGGTGATGATTGTCCTTGATGATGAATTACAGTAATATTTTCACAGAAGTCGTTAGTGGAAGATTAAATTGTGGGAAATATGGGGTAGTAGTTTAAGAGCAGGCATTTTGGAATCACGTGGACTTGAAAGGACAGCTTGGATCTGCTACTTTCTTGTTGTGTAATCTTGAGCGAGTTAAGTAACCTCTCTTTAACCTCAGTTTCTTACCTGTAAAATGGGGTTGTTACATGAAATAAGTCATACATACGTCTGATTTCTAGTAATCCTTCTGTAAATATTAGCTTGTATTATCATCATCATTATCATTATTAAGTGTATTTCACTCCAGTGTATATGGAGTACTAGTTTTTATGTGCAGAATCTAAGCAATGCTCTCAGAATAGTTGCTTATTGACCAAAGTACAGGATTCATTGACAAGGGGTTGAAACTTACTATATGCAGTATTAAAGAATGATAAATCATGAGTTATAGCTTTAAAAACAACAATGACAACAAGATAATGGAATTCCTGTAAGGTTCTTTGAAGTACTTTAAATGTTTATTTTACAACTATTTAGCTTGCCTAGAATTTGTAAAGAAGACTTTACATTGTTTATGTGTGATTAATGCATGTAGAACCTACCATCAGCAGTTACTTAACTTTATTTTGACAATAATTATAAGCTCAAAGTGCATCAAAAGCATATTTCTATGGATCTTTTAAGAGATTCCACTGAGGAAACTGTTTCTCCAATGCCAGCATCATGACCTAATTCCAGGGTTATTCCACACTGATCTGAAATGAGAATTTTACTTCTCTGGTTTGACACAGCAACAAAAATATTGGTTCTCTTCCCTGGCTTCACCCCAATATGCCTAAACTGATTTTTCCGTGGTACCCTTTTAATAGTCGGGCTAGTTCCTAGGAGAACATTTTCAGGGATCTGTAGGTGAAAACAAAACTGTCAACATCTTATCAGGGTGACATAGAGCTATCACACATTTTTCCTTCTGTGGATCTTGGTTAGGTAGACTACTTATGGAAATTAGAGCCCAAGCTATTGGGAAAAGCATGCTTTATGAATATCTTTAGCAGTGCAGAAGAGAAGAACAATGTACAATCTGTCTGAAACCATTGTTTTTTTAGCACTTACCCTTGGGACAGAGTGCAATTGAACAGTGTTTTTTAAAAAATCGTGAAAGAAAGAAACCTTTAAAAAGCTATTCTAGGGCTTCCCTGGTGGCACAGTGGTTGAGAATCTGCCTGCCGATGCAGGGGACACGGGTTCGTGCCCCGGTCCGGGAAGATCCCACATGCCGCGGAGCGGCTGGGCCCGTGAGCCATGGCCGCTGAGCCTGCGCGTCCGGAGCCTCTGCTCCGCAACAGGAGAGGCCACAACAGTGAGAGGCCCGCGTACCACAAAAAATAAATAAATAAAAAAGCTATTCTAATTTTACGAAAGTAAGACAAATCCTTGACAGATATGAGGAATTCATTTAGAATAGGTATACGCAAAGGTAGAGTGATTTGTTCTGAGCCTGAGTCTTGCTAACTAACTCTGCCTGCTGTATAGTGTAAAGTCGGATCTCATGGATCCCATGACTCCTGGGAAGAGCACTGGGCCAGATACCTACCTAGTGATGTGCATTCTGTTCTAGACCAGTCTCCGCTTCTTTTTTGCTTTTCTGTTTTTAGCAAAAAAACTACATAACCTCTCAGGCTCCAGTTTCTCATCTCTAAAATGAAAAGTTTGCAATGGGTGGTCTTAAAGGTTCCTTTTAGCTCCATAATGTTGCAACTTGCAAATGAAAATACCTCTGCAGATGTGATAGATGCAGCTTGCTTCCTGTTGTGGACTAAAAGCTGGGGACAGTCAAGTACATTTAAACTGGGAAAAGCTTCCTGTAGAGGCGGGGCTTTAAGGCATTTGAAAAAGAGTCTGATCCTAAGTTGAATAATGCTTCTTGCAGCTGATACTTGTTTTTATAATCAATGCACACGTGTGTCGGTTTAAATTGCTGTGTTGAGATTAATGTTCTCAGAAATTATTTCTACAGTACCAGGAAGTAGTACATTTGAAGCCTCTCCTGTACCATCTTGAGATTAAAAAAAAAAAAAAAAAAAAGAACTTTCTTTTATTTCTATTACTTAGGTTTATTTAAACTTGTTTTTAAAAAACAAAATATCTTCTCAAATCCCCAGTCATATCTCCATGCAGCGTGGTTCAAAGAGTCCTGGAAACAAAGAACAGTGTCAGTCAGGACCATTGCAGGAAATGTCCTCAAGGTCACTAGTGCATCTTAGGATGTTAGCCCAAGGACCAGTTGGGGTAACAGGCCACATTGAAGAGATACTTTGATTTGTAAGATTTGTTGTGACTGTCAGACAACATATGTCTTTTGAGTCCATTAAGGAATGTGTGAAGACACAGCACTACTAACGCTACATTAGCTATCTGCCTTTAACTTTCAAAAATAATTTGAAAGCATTTTTAATGCCATTTTTCAGATGACAAAAGGAAGTGCAAAGAAGTTAACTTGGCCAAATATAAGTGAAGGAGACGTGATTTTAGCTCTAGAACAAATCCTTTGTCTCATTACTGTACTGCTTCACTATAACAGTCAAGATGTGGAGATTTCTAAAATTTTCACCATGAATGTTAAGAAAACACTATATTGCATGATGTGTTACAGAAACACCCACTAAAATCCACCAAAGTAAGGAGTTGTTAATTCTCTCTATACTTCGATAAATTCCCCTTGGGAGCACACTGGTTTGGAATCAAGAATGCTTGGTTCTAGTCCTAACATTTCCGTTCTCTGGGTCTCAGTTTTTAATATTAAAAATCTCCAAGATCCCTTCTTAGTTCAGTGATACATGCCTGTGGAATTGGGGCCTTTTGCACGCTTTATGAAGTATTCTAGAGCCAGCTGGCCTGGAACTTTCCACTGGAGGAAAAAGTAGCCATCAAGGTCTTACATTTGTCACGTGAAGTAAAGACTGAAGGTGAAGATCAGAAGTTTTGTTTTCTTAGGTTTTGTTGAAGCAGAGGCTGCTACTGACGCCTGCGCTGGGATGCTTGGGGTTAGTCCTAGGGCAGGAGGCTATGCCTGCCAGCCCGGCAGTGGGCCGTCCTGGCTAAGCACGGCACAGTGGCTGGCATACGTTGCCACGTGAAATATTAGGTAACTGCCCAGAAGAGCCGCCATACATGCAGAGGGGGGTATTAGGGGCTGCCCGTGGTAGTCATAAAATGATAGATACGAATATGATCTTAGAAAGCAAGTTGAACTCCCTCACTTTTAGTTGGGACTCAAGGAAGTGAGGAAAGTTGTGCAAGTTTGTACCTTTAGTGTGAAAGTTGAGGATGGAATTTCAGGTCTCCTGACTGCTTATCCTTTGGGTTCCACGGGGCTTGTGTTAGATAAGGTCTTATTTAGCACAGTTATGATACGGTCAAGAAGTATACTCGCCACTAGTAAATATTTCAGAGATGCTAAATTGGGGAACTGGCAAATTGCAGGTATGAATGGATGAGTACAATGTGCTCAATGAATAAGGAATCAAAAGGAATCATGAGGAATCGAAAGAGTGTAGGCACCTTAAATGTATTCAGGTATAAAGAAATCACCACAAAGGAGACCATGATGGAGGAAAGGTACTTGGCTTGTCAATAGATTTGGGTTTGCAGTTTGCAAATCACTCTGTAAACTCCACAAAAACTAATAATTGTGCTAACAGTCTTGGTGTTGATAATCATATTCTGGGTATTCAGATTTACTGGCATGACGTTACACAAATCAGTTAACCTTTCAGAAAATCGAATTCCTCATCTGTGAAGGAGTTGGATTAGAATATATTTCCGGGCTTAAATAACCACTGTTGGACAAAGAATCTTATCATTAGTATCTGCAGCTCTTCAGGAGGAAAAAAAATAACGAAAATTGATAACTTCAATGAGTAACTTTATTTCTTTGAGTTATGGGATAGTCATGCTTTTTTCAATCATCATAGATACTCCGCATTGCTTAAGATTATAAATATATAAGGCTTGAACACACAAAGGAAACTTAGAGATAGTATACCCCTACTCAAAATTTTATTCTTAAAGGATGGAGAGGCCTTGAATTACAAAGTGACTTGTCTGACTGGTGAATGGTAAAGCCCAAAGGACTAACAAGGCTTCACAGTTCTCCACACACAGGGCTCTTTTCTCCTATAGCAAAAGGGGTAAATAGGTTCTCTTTCTCATGCCAATTCAGGTTGATTAGTAAGGCCTGGCTGTTGAGAGCCAGGTACTATAGAAAAGGCTAATGTTATTGATTAGGACCGTTTGCTATATAAACAGAACAGGGAAGTAACCTATATGTTTGCCACCTCCTCTCAAAGCTATGCTCTACACATGTTCCTTGAAATTAACCTTTGAATATTTCTTCTGCCTTGCTTTTTAACTACCATCATTCACAATATTAATTAATGTTGTCTAAGGTATTTCACTCTAAGAGACGGACTGTGGACCAAACTTGGATTTGGTCATTAGGAAATACGTCATTCTCAGTGCTTGGATCCTCATTGGGTTTTCTTGAGCTGTTTTGCATTTCTTAACGTTGCTAAATGTCTTTATACTTCTACATTAGCATCATGTGGCCTGTCTGACTAGGATTTCAAGTTGCCAGGGCGGGACCACAGCTCTGAGTACAGGCTGGCTGTAGTTTTGTCCCTCAGTATAAGACCATGAAATACAGCAGGAGAGGAAAGGCAGATACCCTGTCCTTTGTGGTTCCAACAACTTAAGTGCAATTCTTGGCAGCCTAGTTTTAGACTCTGATATGGGCCTTTTCTTGTATGATGTTGCAGGAAGCTTTCTCTTGCTGCTGACATGTTCCGGCTCCTTGGTTTACTCAGAGGAGTGGTGAAGGAGACATACCTCAAGCCAGGAGCAGCTGTGTTGGCCCTTACACTCTACTTTCTATAACTTTGCAGGATTTTGGAAGAAAATGAGAATATACTCTGGAACTGGAGATACATATACCCACACATAGATTCATATATATATATATATATATATATATATATTTTCACTTATTCAGGTCTTTGTGCTCATTCCCATCATCTGGAATTGTTTTGAAAGAAAAATGCATATTACCCTCATAAGGAACTAGAGTTTAACTTCAGAAACTTATAACACATTTATAAAAGACACAAAGTGTTCTCTCTTTTTAGAACTGTTCAAGTGCAAGTCAGATTTGAGTTCAAATGGAATGAAATGCCTGTTTACTTCTGGAAGCAAGTTTAGTTATTTTCTAGTCCAGATTCTTTGTTTTACAGATGAAGAAAATGGAAATCCAGGATCTAGGAGGGTTAAGTGATATGCTCGGTGGTACATTTCAGAAGAAACAGAATAGGAAAAAGAATCCAGAACTTGCCAATTTTTGGTCTCACGCATTTTATCTCACACCACACTACTGCCCCTGGTTTTAGAATTACAACAGTTTGGTTTCCTTTTAAACTGATGACTTAGGTTTTTGTTAAGGTTTGATTTACAGTTTAGTAAAAATTTAATACTTATGTTCATTTTGGGTTTTAGCAAGTCAATACTATTCTAGATTTTTATTTTCTTTAAGCCTGTAGTGGGCATTGAGGTCTCCCTGTGGTCTCTGAACTTCTCTCTCAGCTTTGAAGATTCTGCTGTTCCCAGCTCCGTCTCAGCTTATGCATATTCTCAACCACAGGGGAGTCTGGAACATGCCACACATTATGGTGAGGGTGTTACAACCCTCACCCCGGTCTAAAACCTAAGCCACAGGAGACACAGACTTCTGGTTCCGCAGAAAGCAGGTGTTACAAGTCAAGAAGGGAGCATAATGTACAACAACCAGATTTTAAACAGCTCTGCTCAGATTTCATATTCCCACACTCCCTCTAATTTACAGGCTTCTGTTCACAGGTAGTTTGAAAACCTATCTGTACCAAATTTAAATATTCAGTGACTTGCCTATAACTAATCATATTTGAAATTAAAAAAGCATGTGTGAACAAGCAATAGCACTAACTAGTACTCACAGGGGAATATTCTAGCTATATTACAACGAGACTTTTGGCAGTAAAAGCCCTCAAGTACTGTTTCTTAAAATGTAAGGATTAGGTGTTCTTGAGGTAGAAAAGAAAAACAAAACTATTCTTAGCAGATGGAGGGGACAGTGAAATGGATTCACTAGCAGAGTCACTTTTATGGAAATTTGAATCTGTACTGTGAAATTTTAGTGTTTAAACAACATCAGAGGCCTTGTAGGATGATTTTTTTAACATGCTGGATTAGAAACACCAGACAGAATTGATTCCCAGTAAGATGGAAAACATCCTGAATTAAAAAAGGGCCTCACTTGGTAACACTTAATTTTCTAATATGTGTGCTCCAAACTCTTAATAACTATTTTAAAACACTTGATAATTTCATGTAAGATAAATTTTATGTAAGAGTAAAAATTGACATATGAATTTTTGAATATGAATTTGGTGAGACTGAACATACAGTGTGGATTTGCCTTGGAAAACTTGAGCAGTTTTTCAGATTATTGAAGTTGAGAGTCTGTTGCAAGATGTCTACGTGAACTCTCCCAAAGCACTTCCTGGAAGCATTTGCCCAACAGGTAATCTTCAAACAAACGAACAAACATACATACCCACCATTCCTCTATTCTGTGTAATATATCCATGGAGCAACAAGAATAAGCTTATTTTCTACTTGTACAGTTTTTGGGTGATGCTGCCTTTCCTAACCTTCTCACCATCTGTCAAGACATAACTTTCATTACTCTCCAGCATCACTTTTAACAGCATCATCTTTCTTTTCGTCCTTTCTCCTTCCCTCCCTCTCTCCTCCTCTCCCCCTTTGTTTTTCTTCCCTGCCTCCTTTTTCTTTCTTTAAAAGGAATCTCTTTTGACCTGTGTTTTCCTCAAGGGTTCAATTGTTTTTATATTTCTCTCCCTTATAATACAGTCTTTGGGGATTTAAAAATACAACATAAATAGAATCTTCTGTGATTTCTCAGCAGAAAGGAAGGTATGGTTTGTATTACTTTCTCTCATAGGATTCTTTATGGGGTAAATATTTCCAGATGCCCCAAATCTCTTTGTTACATTTACTATAAGAACCAACAGCTCTTCCTTTTTCTCTATGGTGACATGATTGTGTAGTGGGATAGCTCCCACTTACATCGCTATGAAAACAGAAGTTTCATAAACCAGAGATGAGTTACTTCGACTCAGTTTAACTCAATAAACAGTTATTGAACATCTACTGTGTCCAGGATCCCATTGGCCATTGTGAATGATACATGATCCCTCCTATCAAGAAATTTGCAATCTAGTATGGGAGAAGCTATGCAAGTAAATATCCAACCGTAAGATGACTGCTACGGTATAGAAACAAGCAAGGGTTTAGGAACTCAGTAGCTAAGCAAAATAAGTAGAATAGTAAAGATGAGGATGTTTTGTTTGTCAGTATTTTACTTTAGCTCTGTATAGTTTTGAGATATGAAATTGTGTCATTTTACTTTACAGTTCTTGTTACTTTATAATCATTACCATTACTTTGTAGTCATAGCTCATGTGTAAGTTGCTTCACTTACGTGAATGTTATGGAAAGGTAACATGCGTCCGGTAGAGTCTTCTTCAGAAAGAAATTTATTGATTTGCATTTATAACAATGAATTATGGTTTGGTAATACATTTTATTTCAACTTGAAGATAGCTACTTTGTCAGATCCCATGGGTAAACCCTTACTCTAGATCTGGGGGGTGAGCCCTCTCAGGATGAGCTGTCACACAGCAAGAGATAAGACTTCCTGGATCAGTTTTCTAAAGTGACAGGTTTATTCCCTGGTCAGGACAGAAGATACTCTCTTTTTAACGAACAGGCTAGACTTCTATGTGTCCGTATTTGTTCCATGTGTTTCGGGGTGAGGATGGGGTCGAGGAGTCTATTCGGTTTTTATGGGGCATGAATCTGGCTTAAAAATGACAGAGCCCTTTCACAAGGAAATTCCAGCTGGAAGACACCAGCAACTAAGTAGATCTGGGACGTTAGAAACTGTGCCTCCCTGGAGCTATCCAGGGTACTGAACCACTTCTCCTTTTGTTGCCTTCTAACCCCGCAAAACAAACATTCAGACATTTAAAAATATCTAGCTTTTTTTTTTTTTTTTTCTGACTAGAGAATTTCTTTAACCTGTATATTTCTGATAATTGTTCTTGCTCTAGTCTTGGCCAGCTGTAGCAGTTCATCTCTTGTGTCTTTTATTCACTCAACAAATATTTAGGTATAACCTTCTCTGCATTGGACACTTTTCTCATGGTAAAAATACTCAGATTGAATATGATTATTTTTGCCTTTTTGTGAAATTTGGGTTAAAGAAACAAATTTTATGGGATACCTAAAGGATCTCAGGGTTTCAAGTGTCGTTTGAAGAACCTGGTTTCTGGTCCAAAGGTTGTGTTTGTTTACCTTTGTTTACAGTACTTAGAATTGCCCTTGGCATATTATAGGTAGCACAGAAATTTTATTCCACTGATGATCAGATTTATTTTGTGGAATTTTTTTTAATAAACCTATTTTATGTATTTATTTTTGGCTGCGTTGGGTCTTTGCTGTGCGCAGGCTTTCTCTACTTGTGACAAGCGGGGGCTACTCTTCCTTGTGATGTGCGGACTTCTCAGTGCAGTGGCTTCTCTTGTTGTGGAGCACAGGCTCTAGGCGCATGGGCTTCAGTAGTTGTGGCACCTGGGCTCAGCAGTTGTGGCTTGTGGGCTCTAGAGTGCAGGCTCAGTAGTTGTGGTGCACGGGCTTAGTTGCTCCGCGGCATGTGGGATCTTCCTGGACCAGGGCTCGAACCCGTGTCCCCTGCATTGGCAGGTGGATTCTTAACCACTGCACCACCAGGGAAGTCCCATTTGTGGAATATTTGTCTATACCATGTTACAAGGAACATATTTCTTTTCAACCTAAAGGTAGAATTCTTTGAAGAAAAATTTTGCTGTAAGTGCTCAACATGCACATAATCTTGATGAATGTAGACTAAGCATTTTGGGACATTGTCATATACATTAGGACCAAAGTACAGGTTGACCAGAAAGAAAGGGACCAGAAACTTCCAGCTCAGACTTTTCTGTTTATATATTTTCTCAACCATCTTTTCATTCTATTTTATTCATACTAGTCTATTCTGTATTCAGGTAAACAACCACCCACCTGTTCACCCCCTCGCCTCCAAAAGAGGAAAAAAAAGAATTTTTCCTTTGATGACAGCAACACATGACCCAGGAAGGTGGAGTATGCTCTAAACTGTCCTTTTGTAGACTGAATTCGAGCGGAATATAAAGTATCTGGCTGAAATTGAATCAGGCTCAGTGTTGTAACATACCAATTTGCCACTACCCACATCTATTTCTGTGGTATGCTTTTTTTTTTTTTACAACCTGTAGATTTAGAAACTTGGTAAGGTCCAAACTGTATCATAATTGACTTGAAAATGTCAGTTTCTTGGGATTGCCAAACTCAAACACTTTCCTTGGTATCTCAGTGAGAAATCAATTTTGAGGTTGAAGAGTATTGACCAGTAAGCTTCTTTTCTAGAGATGGTTACTCTACCTTTGGTCATGGACCAAGTTTAATTATTCCTATCGCTTTTATTTCCCATTCCTTAGGGAAGTGATAGGCACTTGTTCAGTCACCGGAAGCTGTGAGAATTTGTGGCTCTCAGCAAAGACCCAAGAGACCTATGCAACAGTATTGTTTTCTTACTTATTACCCAGACCCAGTTTGTTTTAAAATCTATTTGCTGATTCCACCTGAGTTGCATGACTTAGTTGTAATATAATCTCTTGATTTCTTGAATTATCTCCAGACTGGACTTCATGATTAATTTCTTTTTCGCCTTTGACTTATTCAGAAGGAAAATAGGTTAAACAAACAGAAAAACTTGACTATTATTCAAAGGCTGAAGGATTCCTTCATTACTTCCCTCCATTTCCTTGGGAATCAATACCATTGGCTGTTTTCTTTTAGTTAGCATAGTTTTGCTTGCTAACAATATAGTAATTTAAGAGTTATATATACATGATCTGACTTAACCTTCCAATTCTATGGTGTAATGTTACTACTGTCATTTTATGTGTGAGAAAGGTAATGTTCAGGGGGGTTAAGGAATTTCTAATGACCATAAAATTAGGAGTCAGGACTGAGGATTCAGACCCAGCTCTCTCTGACATAAGTCACTGCTTTTAATCACTCTTCTGCCTGCTTTAATATTTCTTTACTACCCACATAAAGTGCCATGTCAGAATATAGAGATGGTTATTAACTGAGGAAATAGGAAATATTTTGATGTTTTTAGGGAAATTCAAAACATTGTAGAATAAAAAGCTGGACATGATTTTACTGGCAGTTTTATCACGATGGCTTAAAAGAAATGAAGTTGTTCCTGAAGGTACCTAGTTTATTGTCGTGAAATATATTTGCTTTGCCTCATGCTGTATTTTGTAACACTTGGTCCTGGTAGGGTTTATTTGTGCGTGTAGTTTAATGTAAAGATCTCAATTTTAACAAATACTGGAACTATTCAGAGAAAAAGCCAAAACAGATGTGTTTTTACTCAGTAGTTTTTGTTTAGGTCTGAACCTTTGATAGGAATTTGTTCCAAAAATGTCGTTATTACAGAAGATGAAGAAAGCCAAGCTGAACACAAAGTTAGATGACCTGTCTATTTAATTTTAGGTGATACTTGCCGAATGTCTTGAGAAAATATTTTTTCAACTTGTTTCAGAATTAGAATAGACTCTGTTGACATTTTATGCAAGCATATATCTGTTATTCCTTTTTAGAAATTGGAAGTAAATTCTTCTTATAAAAATAATACACAATCAGTAATACACGACCATTTTCTATGAGGAAATTTTCAAATGAAAAAACATTAATCTCTAAACATCCATAACCCCAGCCATTTAATATGTTAGTATGTTTCATTCGGTTTTTGACACACACAAATGCACACAAAACTTAACATATAATTATATAATTTCATATGTAATTTTGTGTTCCAATTTTCTACTTAATTAATAGCATTGTCTTATTTTGCATTTCTGTGACTTCCAGGGAGATATAATCTACTTTATTGACCAATTCTATCTAATTTGGGGCTCTCTGCTTGTGTGTATGGTGTATGTGTGTGTATAATTTAATATATATATACATATATGTAAAATTAATTTTCTTGTTTTAGAAAAAGATGCATTGTATTCCTTATAATACATCACAACTTACCCATTTTATTGGGAAGACTTTGCACATATTAAAATCTGATATATTAGGACTAATCAAGAAGAGGTCAGTGTGACTAAGATATTTTTTAAATGTTTTTTTGTATTGTAGATAGCAACTGGAGGTGCTTTCCCAACAGAAATTTGAAGTAATGCTGAACCTGTGCTAATGAATAGATATAATTGGAAAACTTCATCTGTTTTCCTACAGTGTCTTAAAGACTTTAAAATAATCCCTCAGTAATTTAATCATATCTCCTAGTTTTCTCCTTTAATTTACCTAGCAATATTTTTTCTTTATTTTAAGGTCATCTTCAGCCTAATCCAGATAGCCCTATTAAATTATCATATCAGAAACCAACGATAATTTTCTATACCTTTTATTTTCATAGGGAAATATTTTGAGATCCACCAGTGTGATTAAAAAATAGAGCAGGTGGAAGTGGGGCAAGGGTGGGAATTGACATCTGATGCAAGAGGCAAGGGGGAAACCATTATTTTTACTCTGGTCAGGTGATATCATGCCAGCCTTACATTTCTAAAATTTGTGTATCTTTGGAATTAGATTCAACTGCAGCAGTTTAAGTTGTAAATGCTTTAATGTTTTCAAGGCATGTCTTTTAGTGACTAAACTTTTCTAGCGCATTTATTTCAGTAAGGTTGAGGGGATTTCTATTGGATGGTCTTCTCCAAATGAGATAAATATTCTAATGGTAATTGCCCTCCTGGAATACATATCTCTTGTAATTAAAAGTTTTCTAAGAGTACTGATGAATTTAAATGACTCACAGTAGCACAATAGGCATTTTAGTTAACCTGATTTTTTAGCAACAACTTTTTTTTTCCAGTGAAGCTTCTTATTCCAAGATGTTTGGAAAAATGGGAAAAACGACAAAGAAAAACATAAAATTTAAATGAACTGCCGCTACTTAGATAAATCAGGGTCAACATTTTGATCTAAGCTCCTTTCGTTTCTTTTTTATCTAAATTTTTGTTTAATTATTAATAAAATTGGAATCAAACCATACATATTGTTTTATAACTTGCTATTTTAGCTAACACTTGGCAAAATTATTTTAGAAAACATCAGCCAGTTTTATAGATAAAACATATCTTGTTTCAATTTGTTTGATTTTTAAGTAGCTGGTTACTAGTGAGGCTGACATTTTCCTTGTTGATTGGCTATCTGCCCTCTATTCTACTCTGACTTGATTTTATCTTTTAGTACATGATAAAAATTATTCAGTCATTTCTGGTTTTATCTTTACAGTATCAGGTGTTTTTCTCATTTATTATTATAACATGTAATTCTCAACTTTAAAATGCAGAGGTTGGGACTTTTTTTTGGAAACCATCAGGGAATATTGCGTGATTTTATGGCTGGAACACAGAAACAACGGTTAGGATTTCACAATCATTTGATCAGCTCTGGCTTTGAGCTTTCACTTCTCCTTTTTAAAGTCTCTAAACTTAACCCCTTTGGTATTCTTTTATAGAAATAGAAATCATTATCACCAACCTAACATGAAATTGTAAGAATTGCTGAAATATTTTCTAAAATTCTTTGAGCTCAGTGAAAGAAATTTATCAATTGTTTCGGTGGTTATTTGCATATTTAATAGTGTTACCATCATTGCACTAAAAGCTTTAACCCCCCTCCACACTGAGACTCAACTTCCACCCTAGACTTGATTTGCTGGGGAGAATCTGCTGATGCTGTTTTCACTGGAAAGACATGGTCTGTGGGCTCTGCGTAATCCATGATCCATTCTCTGTAAAACTAACTTCCAGGAAACATCCCGCATCAAAATTGATCATTTGTATTAATCATTTTTCATCATTTTTACTACCTTGCTGAAAGCTTTAATGCCAACAGTAATTTATTCTCCAAATTCATAGCATATTAGAATCCTTCTTCACTAATATTTTCCAAATGTGTATAATGCTTTTGTTTTTAGTCATGGACTGTGTCCAGTATCCTTTTAAGAAAAGGTTTTTTAAGCTAGACGTGTCTTCACAGATAAGAATGCAAGCAAGTTACCTCCAGTTTCCATTTTTCTTCTGACTTCATGCTGCATTTCTCTACAAGTAGAAATAAGAATTTGTCTACTCAAAGAATGGATGCCCCTCAGTGGAGGAAATATGCCATTAAAAATACATCTTATACTTGGTCTTCTAACCCCTGTGCACACAAGCACGTTCTGGGAGTTACATTTGTTCCTACAGTTAAGAAATTGAGAGCCATGGATTAGAATTTTATTGTAATAGAATTCCCCCTGCAAAAAAGCACAGGAAAAAGTTGGTCTCTACTTGGAGCTACTCATATGCTGGTATTTCTGATGCTTCTTAGTTCTCGCTCCTTAAAAAAATATGTCTCAATATGACATATGTCATAAACACCATATGTCTATATGTCTATAGACACTCAACATGTCTCAATATGTCCATAAACACCATAACTATGAAACCACATTCTACTGGGTAGAACACTACATCAGTTTACATTTTCAGTGCTTATATTTTGCCCTTTGGGACCCTAAGAGAAGTCAGCAACCTGTAAACCCAGAAACAAGAAGAGCATATGGCTCTGGGAAAAAATAGCATCTGAGTGCTTGAATAAAAGAGGCTGTTTCTGGGATTACTTTCAAAGGCAGGGCATAATATGGATCTGTGATGCTTGAGTGAACGCTGGACTTTGTAGAATGTCAAAGATGTTCTGCTTTTCATATTCAGACTTTTAAATAAAAGGAAATAAACTATAAATGGTCTTTCTGATATTTGGAGTCAATTGTGGGAAGTCATCCATGACTGTTTTTGTTCCTTTTTGTGGGAACCATATGCAGAAGAGTCCCCCTAGCTTAGCATTCTGGCATTGCTCACACATCACCTATATGATAATTGGGAGTGTTCACGAGTGTCACGATTGATGAGTCAGAATGATAGATGGTGTACAGGATTTTTTCTTTTTATTTAATTTAGTTTAATCTGCCAGGGAGAGAAATACTCTGAAAATAAAGAACCAGAATAGTGAACCTATTTTCCAGATGTTGAGATGTTTAAAAGGTCTTTGTTCAATGTGCTTGCAGTTACAACCTTTGCACAGATTCATGAGGTGTCAGGGCGGGGCAAGACTGTAGAATTCATCTTGATCAACTCTTTCATTTCATGGATGAGAAAACTGAGGGCCAGAATGTAGAATAATTGCTCAAAGCCACATAGATGGCAAACTGGATATAGAGCCCCAGTCTCTAGTTACCAGTCTACTCAATTTTACTTGAAGTTTATCCTAATTTGGGCAAGCTTAGACATCACACTAGATAACTTTTTGATTTGCCAAATCTATTAGCAGGTCTTGCCAGCTCTGCTTCCAACATGAATCCTATTGTCTATTCATGTCTCTCCAGCTACATTGTTACCCAACAAAATCTTATGCTTTGAACATTGAAATTGTCCCGTCACTGGTGTCTGTGCTTCCATAACTTCCTCCACAAGCAACAGAAGAGGCAAAATGATCTTAAAAAAAGTGTTAGCTGGATCCTGGTTGTTATACTATTTAAAATCCTAGGGTGGCTTCCATTGCACTTAGAGTTAACCCTAAATTTCCTTGCACGACCAAAAGGATCTATGTGCTTTGTCTCCTGCCTCTGGACCTTCATCTGGACCTTCATCTCCAGCCTTTGTCTTGTATGCTGCAGCCACTTTGGCCTCCTTTTTACCCCAAACTGAGAGCACATTCCCATCTGAGGGCTGTGGTGTTTGTTGTTCTCTCTGCCTGAATCTCCCAGATTTACATCTTTCCACCGTTATGGCACTTCTGCAGAGAGTTTCCCAGCCTTGCTTCCTTCCCTCAATCCTTCCATTGCGCTCTTTTATTTTCTTCATGGCACAACTATTTAATTATATCTTTATCTGTTAACTGCCTTTTCCCAACTAGATAGCAAACTCCATGAGGACAGAGAGGTCTTGATGTCCTGTTCACAGTAGTATCTCCAGCAACCAGTGGAGGGTCTGCACAGAGTAAACAATCTATGAGTATCTGTTGAATGATTGAAGAAAAGTAAAACCCTAAAACTCAGTAATAAGCTCAGTAATATTGGACTATTTGTAGAATTTTGGAATAGATACAAAGAACACTTCCAAGCGTATCCATTTGCCTACTCTAACCTTTGCTCTCTTGGCCGTCTGAGATCACTTTTAATTGGCATTCTTTTTTTTTTTAAAATAAATTTATTTATTTATTTATTTATGGCTGGGTTGGGTCTTCATTGCGTTGGGCGGGTTTTCTCTAGTGGCGGTGTGCGGGCTTCTCAGTGCGGTGGCTTCTCTTGTTGCAGAGCATGGGCTCTAGGCGCACGGGCTGCAGTAGTTGTGGCTCGCGGGCTCTAGAATGCAGGCTCAGTAGTTGTGGTGCACGACCTTAGTTGCTCCGCAGCATGCGGGATCTTTCCGGACCAGGGCTCGAACCCGTGTCCCCTGCATTGGCAGGCGGATTCTTAACCACTGCGCCGCCAGGGAAGTCCGTTAATTGGCATTCTTTGTAGTTGTTACTCTGTTATGTCCCTTAATACTCAAAAGGGGTAGGCATGTCTCCTGTCTTTCACAAAACCCCTCCTCAGATTGGGTCAAGTTGCCCCTCTTACGCCCACTGGTTCTGATCAGAACCCCTCTCCCTGCAGGAAACAGGGAGTCACAGGAACAGAAAACCTATTCTATATTTTAGAATCTATTACGTATCTCTATATGAAAGAAACTTTGTTTTAAGGAATTGGTTCATGTGATCTTGGAACTGGCAAGTCAGAAATCTGTAGGGCAAGCCTACAGGCTGGAAACTCAGGTAGGAGTTGGTACTACTGTCTTGAGGCAGAATTTCTTTTTTGAGGAGACTGATTTTGCTCCAAAGGCCTTCCAGCTGATTGGATGAGGTCCACTCATACTATCAAGTATCTCTTTTATTTGAGGTCAATTGCTTGTAGATGTTAAGCACATCTACAAAATACCGTCACAAAATCACTTGATTAATGTTTGATTAAATAACTGGATGCTGTAGCCTAGCCAAATTGACACAGAAACCTACCTATCACACCATGCGTTTGTGGGATTGGAAACAGGAAACACGGCTTCTGAGACCCATTGTTACTAGGGAGACTGTTATTGCTGGGAAACATGGAAGGCGAGACTTTTTGGTTTGTTTTGTAGCAGAATTGTCAGGAGGGATTGAATGTCATACTTCTGATTCTGAGTTTTTATGTAAAATTGTTTTATTCCTACCAAAAGGCCTTGAAATAAATGTTGCCAATTTACTTGCATTTTTGTGTGTTGGTGACATTTCAGGTATTGAGTACAACTGGGTTTCTCTCTCTTTATCCTGAAAATAAGGTCTGACCAAAGTACATAATATTGAATTGATTATTTTCTTAATGGTGCTTTAAAGTACCTGTAGTATCACAGAATACTATATAATAGTCATTTAAGAAGAGAAAAATTATAAGGACTGTATTCATGGCATTGGAGATTTTGTTTTTTAATATTACCTCTTACTTATGAGATATCTGTAGGTAATTTTTACAGATAAGACAGCATAATTCATTGCATTTTGTTTAAGATAAACCTATTATGTCTATTTCATAAGCAGAAAACTTCCTTATTTTGTTTTCTTTAAGAAGTGAACGCCATCTCTATTCCTAGTGTAAAATAGGCAATTATGGCTCTACTATTGGCATTTCTGCACAATATTGCTTAAAAATTTAGCTGGAAACATTTAAATGACATACATATATTCCCTTTGCATGATAATGCCTGTCAATCATTGCCAACATTGCCTTCTTAGAATACATATAACCAGAGTTAATTTTTAAAAAATATTTAAGGATAAATGGTAACATTAGAAAGTTTAGCTGGAGGAAATCATATATGATTATTACTACCTTGAAGTAATTTAGATTCAGTAATTTGCCAAATCTTGGTTAAAATAGTCAAAAAGGACAGATGCATGATAATGATCTAGAGGTAGGCCATATATGCTATCAGCTGGAAAACTGAATTGCTAAATGTCTTAAATGTACTTGTTGCCTAATTATAAATATAATTTCTACAGCAAACAGCAATGATTTACACGAATGTTGAGTAATTGAGTTACAGATGAAAACTGCTACTAAGCTAAATAAATTATTGGCATATAGTGACCATTTACACGTTAATAGTCTTACCTCTAGCATCATTTACAAATTAATTATGCTATAAATATATTAATGTTCCACAATTTGTTACATTCCCATCAATATGGAGTTCATTCCATTGTAATGTAAAGTAAAAAAAAATTGTAGAGCTATTACTTCTGCTTCAGAGAATATAGATTACTTATCTTCTAGTAAGATAATGTAATTTATTTAGATATCTGCATTTATTGCATTGATTTAAAAAAAAATATTACCTAACCTAATACTCTCAGCTTTGCTAATTCCTGTGAAAAAAGAAATCTCTTTAATTTTAATCAAAACATACATTGAATTTAATCAATTATAAAACATAATAACTAAGCCATTTTTTGACTGTCAGAGATACATTAGTAAGGGACTTTTATTTGCATTTAATTCAGTAAACTAAGTGCTAAGATGGCATTTAAAACTATGTGATTTTGTTCTCTGATAAGACCAGCCCATTAGTATGCATAAAAGATGTCTCTATTCAATTTAACAACTTTGTGAACTTAATATATACTGAGCTGTTTTTTTTGTAAATAATTTGGTAGCTTTTATAAACTTGAATACAAAGGATTCTCAGAGTTAATATATCTAAGATACAGCTCTACATTTCCTCCTGAAACTGCTCTTCGCTCGATTTTCCTGACCTCAGTGAAGAACAGTTTCATTCGTTCAGCTGTTTAAGCCTGAAAGCTCATACTCATCCTTGATCTTCTCACATCCCACATAGTTTCTAAGTGAATCTTTTTGGCTTTATCTTCAGACTGTATGTGTACATTAGCCGCTTCTCATCACCTCCATTCCTGTCTCTAGTCAAAGCCATCATCATTTCTCCTTGGAATATTGCAATATCATCCTAACTAATCTTCCCATTTCCACTCTTCCCTCACGAACCTTTACTCCACACAGCAGCCTGAGCGACGTGAGATAATAATGACAGCAAACACATAGAGCATCGCTGTGTGCCAGGTGCTAGTTAAAGCCTTCATGCATATTAATTTACTTAGTCCTAACAGTCATCTATTAATTTATTTTATTATCCACTTGTTTCCTTAATGACTACTTAACTTTATTTACTTAGTAACTTATATGCTTACTCAGTTATTTATTAATTAACTTATTTGGTCCTCACAATTAGCATCTATGTTTCTTTAGAGCCTGAATCATTCAAGTTGAAGCCATGTCCACAATGATCACCTCTTATTAAAAATAATTCTTTTACTATTACTTTTTGGCATCTTTTTGTTCTTGAGATTTTTCAGAAGTTTATTTTAGTGGTATTTCCAAAGAACCAGCTTTTAATTTTATTCAGTCTGTTTTCGTTTCTAATTGTTAGTATCAGCTTTTATTATTTTTTTTTTAAAAAAAATTTTAAGGTGATTACTTAATTGACTTATTTTCACTTGTCTTAATTTATTATGCATGTAGTTAAAGCTACTTATATTTTTCCAAATACTTCTTTGGACAAATGCCACAGGTTTTAATAAAAATAACATCGCTTTTATTTCTAGTAGTCTATAATTTCAACTTTGTATTCTCCTTAGTGCAAGCATTATTTAGGAAATTTTATTTCTAATGTTCTGATTTATTTTTGTTATCCTTTTGAGATTAACTTCAAGTTGTATTTCATTGTTATCAGGATGTATATATTGAAATATATACTTGTGTTTATATATCTTTTTCTGATATTAATAATGGCATACTTATTTCTTTGCGTAAGCTCAAGTTTGGAAAATATATTCCTAGTTTTTAATTTCACGTCTTGTCTTTGATTTCAGTTGTTTGTCTTACAAACAGTGTATATATAGCATCATTCCTACTACTCAAACTTAGAATTTTAAAGAGACCAGCTTTTAAGACATAACAGATTTAATAGATTTGGCCCATTCACATTTGTTGTAATTCATGATGTTTGTATATATCCCTTTCCTTTTAGTTTTTTATTTTTTATGCTTTTTTACTGCTGCTTTTCCCCCAGGTCTTCCACACTGGCATTTTTTAAATTGATGTTCTTCGTGCTGTCCTTGTTCCATCTTTTTTTCTTCTAACAGATTTCAGTATTCACTTCTTATTTTTCTAGTGGTTACCTTTAACGTTTTGAGAAGTATACAGAAACACGTTTTATGTCAGTGTCTAGACTCAGTCAACACTAATACCTTCTCTTGGACAAGACTTTATCCTTAGGATGCTTCCCTTTCTGCATCATCTTCTTTTAAATACGCAGATATTAGATCCAGGTTGCCATTATTTTGCTTCTAAATTTTGCCACAGATATTTTTTAGGTGTGAAGATAAGTTGTTTGCGTCACGTCCTGCTGTTTCATGTTATCCATGTTTCTCTCTTTCTAGGGTGATTTTTTTGTTTTGTTTTGTTGAATGAGTAATTTTTTCAGGACAGGCCTATAAATAATAAATTTCTGAGCAGTTAGGTATCCCCAAATATCTTTGCACTTACATTTGAATGATGGTTTAGCTAAGTTTAGAATTTTTAAATTTTAAATGTTTTTCTATGGACCTGGAAAGACATTGCTACATTTGTTTTAACCTTAGAGATGGGATATCAATACCAATCTAATTCCTGTTCATTGGTAAGTAATATTCCTGTTTTTTCTCTCTGCAATATTTAAAAATTTGCTCATTATTTTTGGAGTTCTGGAATTTCATCAGAAAATATGTAAGTGAAGGTCACATTTATTAGTCTTGTGTACCCAAAGGGAATTGTAATCTAAAGATACATGATTTCCTTCAGCTCTAAAATATACCTATTCTGTTTATTTTCTCTCATCCAATCTGTTTCATGCTTTTTAATGTCTTATTAGACAAATGTTGGAGTTACTGTTTCCATCCTCTGTGTCTTGAGTTTTCTTTCATAGTCTTCATCTTTTATGTGTTTGTTGTATAATCTGGAATAATCCCCAGGATCAAATTTGTAGCTCACAAAGTCTTCACCAGCCACCAGCTCCTACTTATCATAAATATAATTTTATTTTTTATAGTGATTATATATATATATATTTTAACAAACCACTTTTTCCTATGGATATGAGATCGTATCAAATTCCTTAAGATAGTTAATCATTCCTATCTCAAAATTTTCTTCTACTTTATTATTTTCTTGAGAGCTAATTTTTCTGCTTGTTGGGTTGGGGTGTCAGAGACAAGTCATGTGTCCTGAAATCCCACTTCATTTTTTTCTACGTCAGCCTCCCCTGGGGTTAAATGGGCCATGTATTGAATTTTGGCCAGCAGAATAAGAGAAAAGTCACTTCCAGGCCTTGATCCTAAAACACTCCCCAGGAAGGAGGTGAAGAAGAGGCAGTATGCGTTCTCAGCGTTCTCGTCACTTGATTGCTGGCAGGATACAAAGAATCCAGTGGCAAACTCTGAGTCATAGGTGTTGGCAGAGCTACTAGTTATAGGATACTAGATCCCTGAATGATGGTGGACAAAATCGCCCTTTTCATCTCACCTCCCATTAACCCGCAATGGACTGTGATGTATGTGAAAAACACACTTTCCTAAGCCATTGATAGTTTTATGTACATGATTCAAGAATTATCCTGTTCTGATGAATATGTCCACTTGCCGCATTTTCTTGCTCTTTTTATGCCTCATGTATTTGTTGATATTTGGTTTTCTCTTTTTGTCGTTAAGGGCCTAAATTGCAATTTCTTTTTTATTCTTTGAAGATTCTTATTTATGCAGCTGCCTCTGTGGCTGAAGGGAAAGGGCAGGAGATTTAGCCGGGTAATACATACAGAAAAGCATGCCTTCTGGGTTTGGGGGGCCTTCAGTGCTCTACTTTTGTGACCCCAGTGCTCTTTTCTGTTCAGCATTTCCTGGAGTCAGAACTCTCCACCCACCATCTCTTTGCCTTTAACGACAGCCTCATGAATCCAACTACTTACTCAATACCTTCAACTCTCATGTTTGTCTGATAGGCCTCTCAACTGTGACAGACACCACACTGACCCACCACAGGGCAGGTGTGCTTCTCCTATCAGGAGATGGTGATACCTCGGACCCTACTGCTGCTCATGCCAGCCTTAGAATCATCCTTATCTCCTCCATTTCTCCTACATTCTATACCCGATGCAGGAGCATGTGCTGCCACTTCTACCCCTGCCTTTGGACAAACGCCATATCTGACCACCTGTTGCCACTCCCCAATCCCATCCCTAATCCAGGCCACCAGCGTCTTTCACCTGTTCTAGTGCAGTCGTCTCCTATATGGTCTCCCTGTTTTTATTCTTTCCATTCTCTGCTTAATATCTACTCAGAGAATCTTTTAGAACATTAATTAAGTCCCTGAAAAAAAAAAACCCAATAATAACAACAGACTTTCTCATGGCTTTCAGTAGACCGATAATAAAATCTAAAGTCCTTAGCATGACCACAGTGACCCTTGGTGGTCAAGCTCTTGTTCACTTCCAAGTTTATTTTCTATCATTTCTATCCTCCCTGTCATCACTCACCGTGTTCCAGTCATACCGGCCTTCTCGCTGTTTTGGGAAGTACGTTCCTACCTCAGGGCCTTTGCACCTTCTGTTTCCTCAGCCTCAGCTCTTTCTCTAGATACCGCTTTAATTCGGTCTCAGACCAACTGCACTTCTTATGTAATTATCATCCACCATCACTCTTTATCCCCTCTCCCGCCCTCTTTTTTGTTGTTGTTTTTCATAGCACATAAACAGCCTGGTGTGATCAATATAGGTTTATTCGTTTATTTTGTTTTTCCTCACGAGAATGGAAACATGACCAGGGCAAGGACTTGACCACTTCTTCACCAGGGTCTCCCCCAAGGGTGTTAAATCACATCTGTTACTTCGTGGGCACAGAGGACATGCTTGTTGCACGAGGCAGTAGATCAAAGGACTATATGATGATTTTGCTTTCTTGTGAATGCTGGCATCAGGTGATTCTTTTCTTGATGTCTCCTCTGTTGTCTTTGTGGAGATTCTGAATATCTCAAGCTTTTTACTGCTTCTCTCTATAGTCTGGCTAAGAGCCTTCCCGAGGCAGATGGTTAACTTTATTTAGAAAGTAGGTTTCAGGACTTTATTCTAGTGATGAAGACTGTGGATGCTAGTCACAGAATAAACAAAGGCGTGGGAGAAGGCAGCAAACCACCCCAGCTGTTCACACCATGGCTCTTTCATAATTATCCTGGTTACTACTTCTTGACTGTATATTGGATGACTCTGAGTGGGGGGGGGGTGTCTCTTTAGAGTTTATTTTAGAGAGAACTGATCTTACTTAGAGTAGATTTCTCCTACTTAACTTTGTGCTTTGTTTTCCTCTACTTCTGTTTCGCCTTTAGTTAATCCCATATGTTTAAGATTTTTTTTTCCTCCAAATTTCTTATCTACTGATGGGTAAAAAATTTCCCCAATGTTGGCATGAACCTATTATAACATTTTTTTTTCCTAATTTCATTGAGATTTAGGATAGGAGGGGAGATAGATGTGTATGTTCAGTCCCCCATTTAAATTCTATCTCTTCTGCCTCTGTGACATATTATTGGTCTTCTGTTTTGTTTTTGTGGTTTACTAAATGTAGCTAGAGAGCCATCTCAATCACTTTTTATTTTATAGCATTGTTCTATTCCCTCTTATAATTAAGATAGGATATAAAAAGTGTGGACCATGACCTTCATCAGAATATTATGAAAATCATTAGAATGGGTTTGAGGGTGGACAAGTTTATCGAGAGAAGAGCCCTTTGCAATTTAACAGAAGATAAATAGGAATGTTCTTAGTATTGCTATGATATACATGTTAATTAGACTGCTAGATAGTCCCACTGATTTGTTGTTTTTCTTGCTATTTTAGTGAATTAAGTACCTCAAACTGTGAGTTATTAGCAAGATCTCATACTTCTCTGCCCCTAAAGCTCTTTCTCTAAGCTCTGGTCATTTCTGCTACTTTGTAATCTAAAATTGCTTCATGACCTCCTAGACAGAAATAGAACATGTGGGGTTTAGAGTATCACATACACCGCATATATAACAGCTGTGAAATTTCAGCCTCTATAATGGATTATAGGATATTTTTGAACCTTGATAGAATGTAGGATTAGTTGCTTAAACATGGAGTACTAAAGATTGTAGATGTTTAGAAAGCTTGCTCTCGGAAATAACTACCAAAAAATACAGTGTGAGGGGTTACTATGCATGGAGGTCACCTGAGGAACTTCTTAAAACACCAATTGTTGGGCCTTGCCCCTAGAGTTTGAGTTACAGAGTCTGGGCGGGGGCCGAGAATTGTCCTCTTATCAAGTTCCCTGGTGATGCTGAGGCTGCTGGTCCAGGGAGGACACTTGGGGAGCTGCTGGATTAGTGTAATCTCCCAGTAGGGATTCCTAGGGACAGTTGAGTGATCGCTTCTTGTTCTGAAGCCTGATTACGCAATTTGTGAAGTTTTCAGAACATTTTATTTCACTTTATTTCATTTCTCCTTCCCTCCCTCCTTTCCTTCCTTCCTTCTTTCCTTCCTCCCTCCCTCCTTCCCCCCTCCCTTCCCTCCTTCTTCCCTTCCTTCCTTTCTTCTTTTTCCTTCCCTTCCCTTTTCTTTTCTCTCTTGTCATGCCTGGTACCTCGCCTCTTGAGTACTGTACTGCTTTATGTTATCTATCCAAGTTGAGAAGGAGAGTCACAGGCAAGGTAGTAAAATGAAAAGCAGACAATCAGAGATTGAAATTTGTCATTAACTCGGGTGTAGCAACTACACCCGATAATCTACCGACTGTGATTATCAAAAATACTTGAAAATTAATAGAACTGTATGATTGTTTTCACATTGGACAGGACCATTGAGGTTACCTGCTGTAAATCCATTATTTTATTGATGGAAAGGGTAAAGGAAGAAAATGAAAACGATCTGAACCCATGTTTCTTTTTCCAAGTTCTCTTCACTTTCTGCTGCTGGCGGCTGTTCCTCATGCCTATACTTTATGCTGTCATTTATATTTTGATTACTTTTGTCCATATTTGTCATCATAGTATACTGAAATTGTTAACGTTATGTATTTTGTATGTAAGCAAATATGAACATTTTCAGTTTTGAAAGATAAGAATCGGAGGCTATGTGTTACATTAAAACAGTGTAGAACACTTTTTACTTTTCAATTAACGCTTTAAGTCACTTGGTATTAACACTTTTTATTTTCTGTTAAGAAACATTTGTACGTGATGAGAGAATGTGCTGCCCCTTTTTTCACTGACTGTGCACTGCAGGGATTTTCTTGAGTGCTTCAATCATATCATTTTATTTTACTCTCACAATTAATCCCTCAAATTAATGATCATCGTTACGCCCCATCTCCCATTTACACATTAATAAACAAGTTTCAGAGGGGTTGTCACTCCTCAAAGGTTACATTCTGATAAAAAGCAAAGTTTGGGTTTGCACTCAGATATTAATCCCCAGATGACATCTTTAGCTGCACAGAGTTTTGTTTAGATACAAAATTGTGAAATGTAGCTGGAGCCAGTGAATATGGCATGGAACCTACCTGGCCTGCACATGGCCTTGTCCTGCATTTGTGGACTAGCTCTGGAGATGTCTTCCCAGCACAGAAATCCTGCAGACCTTACTTGCTTACTGGTTTTCCTCCTCTCTAGCTGCGTGGGGTGAAGCACTCCAGGCTGCTGTTCCAGTGGGCAGCGAGGGTCAGACCGCTAGTTTCCAGCCCTGACCCCTTCACTGGCAGCGTGACCTTGGCAGTCACGAAAGGTCTCCAGACATCAGTTATTCCACTGTGAAATAAAGTTATTGGGAGGGCTGAAACGAACTGCCTGGATCTGTTGGGAGAGCTAAATAAGATGATCTATGTGAAAGCGTTTAGCACAGTGTCTGGCACATAGGGTGTGTTCGTGAAATATTAGCTATTATAGTCTGATCAGTAAAATTATCACAAAATATTTTAACATTGATTGTTCATGATAGTATAGAGCTCTGGCCATATTTTTCCTTAAAATTAATAAATAATGCCTTTGGGCAAGTATATACTGTATCTCCTGAATGTTTCTTTTCTTTTTTTTTTTTTTGCGGTACGCGGGCCTCTCACTGCTGTGGCCTCTCCCGTTGCGGAGCACAGGCTCCGGACGCGCAGGCTCAGCGGCCATGGCTCACGGGCCCAGCCGCTCCGCGGCATGTGGGATCTTCCCGGACCAGGGATTGAACCTGTGCCCCCTGCATCGGCAGGCGGACTCTCAACCACTGTGCCACCAGGGAAGCCCCTGAATGTTTCTTTTCAATTTAATGTTTCCATTTATTGGCAACATTTCTTGAAACTCATTTGCATGGGGGTAGCATTCAGGATACAATAATTGTCAACAAAGCATATTTCTCTGGTTCTGCTCCTGTCCAAACAGCATCCCCTGTAAGTCTCTTCTCCTGAATTATTCCTGGACCCTCAGATAAAAACTGCCATTTTCCTCCCCTCTCTTGCATTCTTATTCGCACACCTGCTCTGAGGAAGGCTGATGCCTTGCATTAGGGAATGTATGTGTATGTTATGGTTTTGATGTCTGTGCAAAAAGCTGCAGCTTTGGTTTGGATGCATTAATGCTACTTCCTGTTACCCTTGAAGCCACAGTGCCTATGACAGTACCTTATGTTTAATCAAGTGACATCATTAGGTTTTATCTGTAATTATATGGCCCCTTCATCCTCAGATTTAGGCATGAACAGGTGAACCTGGGCCAGGGAATATGTGTCGCTCTGTCAGGGAAACCACTTGCCCTTGGCCCTGGCCATTTCTCTGTGTCCTGCTTGTACATTCCTATTCTTTTCCCTTGAGTGTGTCCACCTACTGATCATCAGCCACATCCAAGTTACCTGAATTCCGGCGTGGTCATTACTTAGATATTAAGTTTTAAAACCCTGTAATTCTTCTTCCCTTACTAAATAGCTTTCAGGAAGTAGAAAAACTTGCAACATTTTAAAAAGTTACAAGCATATGAGTTTCCATATTATAATTCTATATTAACCAAGTGAGCCTGACATCATTTGCATTTATATGATCCTCTAAAAGTTTTAAAATAATCTGTGGTGTATTTTTCCTCTGGGTCCTCACTTTGAGAGCTAGGCAAGGCCGGTATTAAAATTCCATGTCTCAGGGTGTTTGAATGATTTTCCCAAACCAAGTCAGCCAATACAGAGCAGAAGCAGGAGTGGAATTCAGGTCTTCTGGCTCCATTTGCTCTCTGAGGCTTGTTCTGTTCTACTGGGACATCATTAGAAGAAATGCCAAACTAATGCCTTTTCCTCTCCTGCCCTTATCACGAAAGCCCTGTTAAGTGTTCTGTTGACATTCTTCCTGACGTCTATAAAAATTCATATTTTATTTTTATTCACCCACTGATTGATTTAAATGTTATGTAAATTAAGTTCCAGAAGGGAGAAGATACATATATATAGCTTATAAATATATATTTCATATCTATCTATCTATCTATCTTTGTGAAGATAAACCCCCTAGCTATAAAATTGACATGTCCCTTGTTAAAAACCATTTCCTAAAACTACTAGTTATAAGGTTATATCTTTGGCGTGATGTACCTCTAAATAATTGTTGCATCAAGCTTCTACCAAAGCAGACAGATCTTCCCCAAGGCCTAAAGAACTTGGCAAATGTTGTTGAACAAAAAATGACAACAGTAAAACCGTGTGGGGGGATTCTGTGTTAGGAACACCTAGGAATGTTCTCTCTAGCATTTGAGCAGTTCTCACCATGGAATATGACTTTTGTCCCTCCCTGTTCTTTTCTGCTGCCTCACAAAGACTTGTAATGGAGTGCTGAGCCTTGACCTGCACATCCAAAGGAGAGTCAGTTAGCTGCTGAGGGACCAGGGGCGTTCCACCAAGGTGACCAATTATGGAGGCTCGGAAATGCTCCGCTCCACACACTTGATTTTCTTCTACCTTTTGAAATCATTG
This sequence comes from Delphinapterus leucas, assembly GCF_059928025.1. Classification (NCBI taxonomy): domain Eukaryota; kingdom Metazoa; phylum Chordata; class Mammalia; order Artiodactyla; family Monodontidae; genus Delphinapterus; species Delphinapterus leucas. Next base: position 24,483,917 of record NC_143149.1, read on the forward strand.
AATCAGGCCCACTGGAAGGGGCACGAGGCCCCGTCTCATGTAGTGCCTATTACATGTGCAAAGTCAGAACATACAGAGTGCATTTGCATTTGAATGGGGGAAACATGCTGTTAGATAGATTAGAAAATCTTTATATTTGCATTTTTCTTTCCTTCAAAAAATTCAAAACGTGTGATGTAGTTAGAGCCAGGAATATCCCCTTTTCCAGTTGTTTCTTCATCCTATGTTTAAACGTTCCCACCACTGTAGCGTCTGATAAAAAAATGGAACTCTTTTCCTAATGCAAACAGAAACAGTATGCATGCTGCAGAACAAAGGTTGTTCCTTTTCACTGGCGTTGTATGTAAATATGACATGTTTTAGATTTCTGTAAGCTCATTTATTTTAAAATCCAACTCACCATCTGAAATTCCTTTTGTAAGATATTACAGAGAACGCTTAAATTATACATCTTATTCTTGCATCTACATTCCTCAGAAAATCCCCCTTATGTACAAATGATATTGAATATCTTAAGTCAGTTTCTGTAGGCGCAGTCTTCCTTCTACACATGAGGTTGAAATATTTTTTTGAGGGAGAGGGAAATCATTTCTTGGAACACCACCTGGTTTTGCTATTGCTGCTTTTGTGGCTGCAAATAAGTAACTCCTATGGCTGCTGCTAGAAAGATCTTTATCAAGCCTATCTCAAAGGAAAAAAAAAAGGAAGGAGCATAAGGTCAACTTGTGTACATATTTGAAGTTTGCTCATGACATTGGGGAAGAGGAGCCACTGTTGACTTGACAGCTCACTGATTAGTACGTATTTGTAGCCAGGTGCTGGGTCAGGTTAAATTGGAATGATTTGTTGACATGATTCAATCTAGATTCATATTAAAACAGTTTTTATATGTAAGGCTTCTTTCCACCAAAAAAAAAAAAATAGATTTTATGGTGCTGTGTACATACTGTGTGAGGAAAACAGTACCCTAACATTTTATCTGCTACTGTATAGTCTCTCTTATTAAAATTTTTCCAAGAATTCTATGATGATCTAAATACACGGTAAAATCTATCAGATATTTCTGAAAAACATATAACATCTTTGAAAAAAGCAGTTGAAACCCTAGACTCAGTAGACTATAGGAATTTCATGGTGGAGCTTGGCCTATACCTCCACTTTTGGATATGTGCTTTATCTAGTGTTATATTTAAAATAATGCTTATTTTAAGATAACTCTCACTTTGCATTTATTATTTATTTTATTTTATTTTTTTTGCGGTACGTGGGCCTCTCACTGTCGGGGCCTCTCCTGTTGCGGAGCACAGGCTCCGGACGCGCAGGCTCAGCGGCCATGGCTCACGGGCCCAGCCGCTCCGCGGCGTGTGGGATCTTCCTGGACCCGGGCACGAACCCATGTCTCCTGCATCGGCAGGCGGACTCTCAACCACTGCGCCACCAGGGAAGCCCTCACTTTGCATTTATTAATGACCACACCCTCCTAATGACAGTAGTTTCTCCTCCCAAGCTTTAGCAAATTTTTATATTTTCAACTCCCTACACAGTTATTAGATCCTGAATTTGTCAGAATTCAAGGAAATAGCATTAATGACAGTGAGTTATGAATGATAAACCTCACCCTATTCTGTGGGCGATTTTCCTCCTTTTTGGTTTCAAGTCTTAGTAATGGTTCTTAAAAAAAAAAAGTGGAGCAATTCTTTTCTTCTAGAAATGGAACGACTCAACCTAGCCTCACAAAGCTGACATTTTAAAATTAGCCTCTTAACTTTTGATGTGAGAAAGGGTTTTAATGATGTGATTATCATATAATAAAACAAATTCAAGATCATGTTGAATCTTCATAGCTCTTATTATTTTGTCCTTCAAACTATTGTCTCTGTACCCCCTTTTAACCCATTCTTTTCCACAATACGTTCAACAGACTGTAGTTAAAAGATAACTGGTCAGGAAGGCCGGATGCCTTTCTGAGTCATAAGTCATACAGGTCTTCCTTGACTTATGAGGGGGTTATGTCCCAATAAACCCATCATAAGTGGAAAGTCTTGTAAGTTGGAAACCTACCAAACATCATAGCTTAGCCTACCTTAAACATGCTCAGAACACTTACATTAGGCTACAGTTGGGCAAAACCATCTAACACAAAGCCTAAAGCTTTTAAAATAAGGTGTTGAATATCTCATGTAATGGGTTGACTACTCTACTGAAAGTGAAAAACAGCATGGTTGTCTGGCTACAGAATGGTTGGAAGTGTATCGGTTGTTTACCCTTGTGATCACAGGGCTGACTGGGAGATGCCACTGCCCAGCATCACCAGAGAGGGTGATATCATACCACATATCATGAGCTCAGGAAAAGATCAAGATTCAAAATCTGAAGCACAGTTTCTACTGAATGTGTTTTGCTTTTGCACCATCATGAAATCAAAAAAATCACAAGGTGAACCATTGTAAGTTGGGGACCATCTGTACTTCCTTTGTGTGATGAAGAGTGTTGAGTTTGTCTATGCTGTAAGGAAGTATGAGATCTCTGGATCCAAGAACAGCTTGTTTTTTGTTCCCAGAACATCTTAACCCAGTCCCCCAAGCTCCAGCCCCCATAGGGTGATGGATGAGGGCCAGAATCCATTTGCGTGTAGAGCAGTGTTGCACCACATGAGAGGAACCCTGAAATTATGAAACTTAGGGCATATGTAGGACAGCTGGCACATCTGCCTTTCTTTCCCTCCAGAGAGAGAGAGAGAGAGAGAGAGAGAGAGAGACTCATTCTGGAGTGTGAGCAGGTGGTTCTGGGAAAGAGTGGAAACATGTCCGTAGGTTTCATTCCGTGAGCAAATGGCTCCAGAGGAGAAACATCTCTACGTCTTTGCAGAACAATTCACTGTCTTTAACTTCCAAGGCATATTTGCCGTGCTATCATCCTTTGACCAGCCTTGCCAATACTCTTTGCTAAGAAACCCCAGATCATGCAGAAATGTGAAAATATTCATGGAGAGCTGTCTCTCAACATGTGGTACCTAGTGCATTATTGTGTAATGTTCTAGGAATAGTTGGTAGGGATTGAACTCATGAACTTGAATTATGAGCACTGGAAATTACATAAACCAGTTGGCAATGGAACATTCACACATTTTGTGAGAAAATAATTCTGCAGGTTAACGATTAGACACAAGACGTGTATTCCAAGTCAATTGTCATTTTTATATTTTGTTGAATTTATCTTGCAAAATAGATTCTAAGTCATATTGTCTGGGCATAACCGTAGTCATTGAGTCCCTCTAAAAGCAAAATCCAGCTAGGTGTGAGACAAGTGGTATAACAAATTTACATGCCCATTTCCAGTGTGGTTGGTTTTATACCTTTGTAGCATGTTTGTGGTTCTCAAGTCACAAATGTTTCGGTGAAAGCTGTGTAATGGAATACTAAAGCTAGCTCTCTTCCTTCAAACTCTGGAATGAGAGCCAGATTTTCATCATTTCTGGTAAATGTCATGGAACTATAAGCATCAGGGCTTTCAGCAGTCCCCAAATAATTTTCCTCCCACCATGGCTGAGTTTAAGATCTCTTTCTTGGTTATCTTATTTCCAAAGACAGTGGAAAGAGCGTTAAACATTTGTTAGGTTCAAGTACATACATACCAGTTTTGTGGGAATGCTTTTGGACCCTTAGTTCTTTTTGACAGTTTTCTAAACTCATGCCCGGAGTGGATTCACTTCTTTAATACTTGTCTGATTCTCTACTTAACAGGAAAATGCAGTGCTTGTCAGTTTTTTCAGGGGGGTGGCATGAATCACTGATGTACTTGGAAAGAAACAGCAGGAATCCAAATACACTCATGTCATTTTTTTGTGTTAGAGAGAAACCAGGAAGCATGAATTCTCACTTTTCTTAAAGTCTTTACAGTGTCAAAGGGATGTTTGTGAAGGTGGGTTCTGGGAATCATTGTTTTGAAGTCCACCCAAAATTAGAAACCTGGCTTATATGTGCTGTCTTGTCTCTCAGCCTGAGCTGCCTTTTTATATTTATCCCAAGCTAAAAAAATATGTTCCACTTTTCTTTTACAAATATACAATGTATATTTGTTTTTGACCAAGGCAAAAGCTTCCATTTTCACTGACGAAGAGAGGGGAGTTTTCATTAGATGTAGGGGAGGCTTGGGCGTAACGTGTTTTTCAAACCTTGGATTGAACACGTTAAATAAAGCTTAAACTAGCCCAAGATGACCTGAATGATTTCTAGTTAACTTTCCTTTGTAATAATTGTCTCAAACATTTACCTAAACTGCGACTCTAATTATCATGGAATAGGATGTAACTCATCAGAACTCCCTCTTAGGAAAAGTAAGAGTGGAGAAGACACGGGTAATTGTTGTTGTTACATTGGATTCTCCTTATATAGATGCTCAAATAGATCGTTTCCATAAACCAACAGGTTCTCATTTTGGTGAGAGCATTTGGGGAGGTAGTTACACAGACACCCATATGTGGTAATTTGAAGGCTACTCCGTGAAGGTACCTCCGCCCCATCTCCATCCCCACTGATCTGTTCTGGATGTAATACCACTATGTGAATCATCAGCATGACGAGTTAGCAGTGGGATTGGAAGGATCCTAGGAAGGAAGGGAAGTTGCATGAACCCATAAATTCACATTTGCTCATGAGATTAATTTATCAATACATAAAGGGAGGTCTGGGTGCAGAAGGAGACAGTTAAGTCAGGGGCGTAAGGTATTTCTGAGGAAGAAAAAGGCTTTGCTCAACCTGCAGCTCTAAGGCCCTAGACTCCCCAAGGTGGGTGCAGATGGCTTACAGAAATATGGCCTAGAAATAAGCACAAAATCTTAGAGACTGAAACATATGCATAATTTAGAGGTAAAGTATTCGAATACAAAATGATCACTTTATTATTTCCATCATTTTTAGCTTTGGAGGCCATCACATATTCAGATCAAAATAGAGAGGATTAGATTTTTCACTAACAGTGCCTTTGGGATCACTTGACATAAAGAGCTCCCTGGCTGCTGTGTGGTATCTATTTGATTCTTTGATTTAATTTTTCTAGGTAGAGCTCTTTGGAGAGGATGTTAATGCACCTATGTTTAAAGAAACTATTATAGAATCCTTACTTAATGATAGGCAAAACTTTATTGAGCTTTAACAAAACCAGGCATTACGCTGAACTTCATAAGCATTGTTTCATTAACTCCGTGGGATAGGTATCTGTATTCTACAGATGGGGAAGAGAAGTTAAGAAATTTGACCATGGTCACATAGGAAAGTGGAAATCTGGATGTGAATTCTCATCTACTTGAATACAGAGCCTACATTCTCCTTAATTATGTGTAGGTTTTGATAGGCTTGGTGTAATACTCTGGTAACAGATGTCCCCTGCATCTCGGCGACTTACACAAATAAGTAAAGACTCCTATGCGTCCTTGGTGGGTCATCTGTAGTTTTTCTACTTGTCATCTTCACTTAGACCCAGTTTGACATAGCGGCCACTATCTTAAACATTACTAGTCATGGCAGAGGGAGAAACAACTCTTGTGAGACTCCTGAAGCATCTTCCTAGGAGCGACGTGTGTCACTTCAGCTCACATTCCACTGATCTAAACAAGTTCAAAGGAAAAACCTGACACTTATGGGCTGAGGAAGTAGAATTCTTCTCCAAGGAGAGGCAGTGAATATTTGCAAACAGTAATACCACAACAGCCTCTGTGCCTACCAATCGTATTAGAGCTTTCTGAAAGGCAAAGTGTTTTTACTTCATTTTATGTAATAGGTTGACACTTAAAGCAAAAGGCAGGCCCTGGTCTCATGGAGATGAAATAATGATTTAATATAGAAGCTGGAAACAAACTCAGAGTTCTTAAATTCTTGTTTCTGTACTTTTCTTCTGGAAGTCTAGATTTCGGTTTTATATGCAGGCGTGTCTTGTTTTGCAAATAGAAACAGCCTCAGGAGACAAATAACAACGGCATGAGAAATTTTTGAATTTTATTTTTAGTAGCAATCTCAGGCAAGGTTTTACTGTCAATATTTTCCTTGATACTCAAGAAGCCAACAGAGAGGGCCATGTTCTATGAATTCAGGTGGCTACAAACATTGGCCCTGACATTTTTAAGGGAACAATTGCAGAAAAGATACAGAAGCAAATAAATATAGAGTCTCTGACAACCAGGAGAGATGGAACCCTTTCTCACAATTATTTCCAAGGGTATTTTCGTAGTAGTTTTGTTTATATTCATTTGAATCCCTGTTCTTCTACTTTTTTTTTTTTCTGGTTTTAGCACCAAGTGACTGACTTCCTACTCCAAAACAATGTCAGCAGCATGAGGATGTATTGGCAGGATCTCTTTTAAATCAGTAACCCCATACTGACCGTTGACCTAATTAACAGTCTGCTATAGGCATCTTGCAGTTGATGCTAATGCTACCCCCAAATCAAGACGATTTTGGTTACAGAAAATTTAAGGGGTGTCCCACTCAATTCATTGTACATTCAATTATATTATAATAAAATTGTATGAACTGTAGTTGGCTGGCAGCTTGAACACTGCATTGTTTCTTTTTGTAGAACTTTTATTGGAATACTTGGCTTGTTTTTAAACCAATGTCTCCACTGTTGGTCTTGTGGTATATTTAACCTCTGGTCAGGTCAGTTCAATAATTGGAAATGTGTTGATATTGGAAAAGTTTAGAGCAGATCTTGACAAGTGCCTTTGGACTTCAGGAAATATCTTTGTCCACAATAAATAAACTAAACAAATAAACTCATAACACTTTGACAGTGATAGCACAGTGACCAAGTATATGCCATAATTATACTTTCTATAGATAGAAAGAAAAATAACTTCTGGTTATTGCAATCTGGGCTGGGAATTTTCACTTACGTTGTCTTACTGAATGTTCATGAAAATCTTCATGTGGTAGCTATCATGATTCCCATTTTTAAATGAGAAATAGAGACTGAAAAATAGGATAATTTAAAGACATTAAAAAAAAAAGTCTAAGCATAAAGACATACAACCCGGAAGATGTAGGAGCTCTGAATACACGTGTATCTAACTCCAAAGTTGTCGGTCTGCTTGACCTTGTGCTTTCTGTGTGTAATTGTAAAGCTTTTAGCAGTTTCTCTTCTATCTCTGGGCCTCGGTGGGGGGCAGAAACTGCTTTGAATTCCTGAAGAGGCCTGTAAGGCAAAATAAATATATCGAAAATAACTTTTACCATTTCCAAATGGCTTTTCCAAGTGCTCTGTTCCCACGTGTCACTAATGGATTCTCATCAATGGCCCCTACCTCCAGGTAGGCCGTGATCAAAAAAGCCTCGCAGTTGAAAACCGAAGAAGTGGCTTTGTGTATCTTGTTGCCTGATTTTTGCCAAAATCCCTTTGAATTTTTTCTTAAGAGATGATTAAAGGAATTCCCTGGTGGTCCAGTGGCTAGTACTCTGTGCTCTCACTGCTGAGGGTCCAGGTTCAATCCCTGTTTGGGGAACTAAGATCCCACAAGCCCTGGGGTGTGGCCAGAAAAGGTGATTAAAGTAAATTTATCCATATCTGCAGAAAGATGTAAGGCTGATTGTTTTGTGAACAAAATAATTAATGAAAGTAAGTTACGTTCAATAAAGAGCAAAGAAAGTATACCACTTGCTAAATACACTAGCTAAATGTTAGCATTAGGCAATTGTTGGGCTTGTAGTGAGTTTCAGTGTGCACACCATATGTGAACATTAGGGAGAGCGAGTTTTTTAAACATCCCTTCTACCTCACCTAAATATTTTTCTACTGAGCGTCATTGAGGCACAGAAGAAAAACAAGCACTGACCACGTGAAAGGAAAAAAACATATTTAGTTATATTGTAGATTTTATGTGTCAATTATTTTTATTAAATGCAACCATGTAGATAAAAATCACTTGAAAAAATTGAAAACCAGGGGTGCAGACTGTTAATGCATAGAGCAATTTTTTTTTGCAGTGTTTCCCACGTATAGCTGCTGTTATGAGGGAGATGGAAATAAATTCAAAAACCAGGGAAGGGAGAGTAGCTGAGCAGAAGAATTAAAAAAATATCTAACACTGTATTAACACATCTATCCTCAGAACAACCTTAGATCAGGGCTATTGTCATCCCCATCTTCTGGAAGAAGAAACTGAGGCACAGAGAAGGAAGGTACTTGTTCAAGATAATGAAGAGACACAAGAGGGTAAGAGAATGGAAAATAGAGATAGGTAGAGACAGACAGACATCTTGGAAGACAAGTCAACTTACGTCATCCATTTTTGAAGTTCAAGTTCATCTCTAGCTATTGCCCATACACCTAGAAGCACCCCCTGTGACACAGACGCAGAATACCCGTTCACTCTCACTGTCCACACTCCATGTTTTCCCTAGAAATAGAATCCTCCTTTTGAGCTGTGTGCACTGCCAGTTGGGATGAGAAGCTGTGTTGCCTATTCTTACAGCCTGGTGAAACCTTGAGACTCAGTTGAATGAGCTGTAAGTAGGAGTTTTCTACAGGACTTTTGGGAAGTCTTCCCGAGGGATCACATTCAGCTGGGAGGGATGCAATTAGCCTTTGCACCTTTCTTCCTCCTGGCCTGCAATAACGATCTGGGGGTGGAGTTTCAGGCACTGTTTTGGGTCATGAGGTGACCTGGAGGATGGAAACCAGTGCTTGGGTGTGGAGTAGGAAGTTAGAAGGGGTTTGGGTGGGCCGCTGATGACCTGCTTGTCCCATTTCGGCCCTGGACTACCTCTTTCTGGACCTATTTCATATGAGAAAGAAACGCTATTATATTATGCATAAGTTAGTTTTTTTCCCTTTTCTTTCTTTCAGCTATGTGATGCTAAACCTAATCCTAACTGATACACACTCTTAATAAGTTTAGAAACCTGCTGGAAAGAAAATTGTTCATTGGGCTGCAGCAGTGACCTAAAAGCTAAGTGAAATTGAGCTGAGGGCCTATGGAAGTCTTTGGCCAGTGGATTTGCTGGCTCTTTTGCAAGAATTGTGTCTTGGTTCTTCTGGTTCAGAGTGTCACAACAGAACGTGGGAATTTACATTTTTTTATGGAGCTGATTACTTTTGTAATTGAAGTATCTTGCTAATAAAGCAGTGCTTATACACCAGCTAAAGTGTTTTTAGTGTTAGATATTTTATTTGAAAAAAGGAAAGGAGTGTGGGGTAGTTTTCCCCTGCTATTTGGGCAGGCTTAGTTCTAACTGTTCCAATTATGCAAGCTATTTGTCATGGAAGAGTAATGGCCATTTGAGTAACACTTTTCCATATGGTCTCTCACAGTCACTGGGAGAAAAGAAGATCACCTCATCTTTTGGGGAGGTGATCTTTTTTCTCTTTACAAAATAACATGCAGTTTGGTATGAATTTTAATGGGTGAATAATAGTAAGACTTTTGCATAATCAGTTGGACAAGATAAATAACAGCGGCATGGTTAAAATTCTGTATGTAAGAAACTGAGCTTGTGTAGCATGATTTTTAGGTGATGAACTATCAAGAAATTGAAGACCGGCTGTCATAAATATCATTTTTCTCTGGTAACACTTGGGTAGCCTTCCTAGGTTGATTTCATTCAACACAAAAATAAATTATTTCTGCTTTCATTTTTCTCTTTTATTTCCCTTTTTCCCTTTTCATTTTATTTGATTGTTTGTTTCGATAGGGTGGCTTTTGTTGCTTCATTAAGCTCAATTGTGTATCTGTTCCCCAAGTGACTGAGTGTTTGCGGTCAGCTGTATAGAAATCTTTCTACATAAGCTGGTCTACATTTTAGCATACTGAGGACGCAGCCTTACATCCATAGGATCCGGCCAGAAAATTAGTCTTAGCTTAGGATTTAAAGAAATTAAGTGATGTCCCAAAGGAATCTGTGGGCAGCAGGAAATTTAATTTTTAAAACTGAAGAATATATGATAGTGCAAGCATAGAATGATTTGAGCCTGTGAAGGCTGTTTCTGCCAAATGCATTATCAGAGAGCCGGTAAGGCCAGGAAAGTCCAAAGTTTCTATGAGTGCTCAGATATTTTGGAAGACTCCTGCAGGTATTTTCCAATATGATTCCATTTTGAAATCACATTGTGTGTGATGCATATTTATGACGTTGTATACCACATGTGTTCTATAGAATTTCCATGACAAAAACTCCTCTGGTCAGTATTTGATGATGAGTGTTTATCTTTGCAAAATAGCCATTGTTTTTCGCCACTTGCTACCTGCTTCAGTATAATTCCTGCTCTTTGATGACAATTAACTTGGCTGGTGCCTGCGAAAGTAACTATAGTTGATTTCGTTACATTAAAGGGTCAAAATTATAGCTGCATGGAGCTAAGGTCATGACAGAACCAAAGAGCTCTGGGCACAAATCTTCCTTTCATGCTCCGCTGGGTCCAATAATCCCCGGAGGCTCAGGTCTCTGATTACGTTTCCAGATGGTCTCCTCTGGTGTAAACACCGCTGGCGCTCTGTCTAGCGGCATCAGCTGCCCTGGCAGACAGCAAAACAGCAGATCAGGGCAGCGCTGAGAATTACATAGTGGGTGGCACCTGTTGCCAGAGTTTTGACCTCCCCCGTGCTATTTTCAACTTACTCCTTTGCCTTTGTACTTGCGGGTCAAACTCTTTTTTTTTTTTTTTTAAGCATGAATCCAGCTTTACCAACACCCTTCCCTTTCTGCATATATTCTTAGAACCAGTCCTTGGATTTCCTGGTGATCTTGCAGATAAATTGTCATATCTACTAGTGAAGAGAATTTGTTTACTTATTCATTTATTCAAAAAATGCCTATTGGGTGCAGGTCATTTATTCAACATTTACTGAATGTCTAATTTAGTAGCAGGTACTGTGCTGGTTACCAGAGCTACAGTGGTGAGCAAAGAGAAGAGATGGGACCTCTCTGAAGATTTTGTCTTTCTTCTCCAGGAATGCTGGGTTTTGGCTTTCCAGCTAAACCCACTGCCTTCAGGAATCGATGAAAAGCTCACCTCCTTCATTGGAGAGTTCTCTGATTAGCCCCTCTCAGCTCTGAGCAGGCTGTCTTTCTAGAATTCTCTTAATACATATACATTCGTAGTCCTTTGTAACCTTGTTCATCTATACATCTTTCAGGCAGATGTGTTGAATTTTTCATGGTCTTTTGTTGTGTTTTCTCTCAATTGGAAACTCCTCGAGAGAGATTACAGTGTTTCTGGCACCTTTATTTTTGCTTTTCACTTTCACTGATACATCGCTAGACACTTAACGTGTGTTCAGTAAACTTGGAGAGTTCATTCGACAAAAGATTTTGCACCTTCTGTACTCCAAGCTACAAATGGATAGCATTATCATGACAATCGGGTACCACGTAGCAAAAAGGAATAGCAGACTGACATACCGTATCTGTGATATATCATGGGTAAAATTTTTCAATTTTTAGTGAAATCCCATCCGCTGCCTGATGTCTTATGGTTACAACTTAATTTCCAAATTTGCATATTTCCGTAATTGTTTATTTGAAAGGTAGGGACGGTCTTCTCTGAGGCTTTCTGAAGGGCATTTGATACAATGCGAAACCACTGCGGTCCTAGAATCCTGTTAGTGCTGAGTGGAGTGGGACATCCCATCCAGCTGGTGGAGCATCCCTGCAGGGTTGCCTGTCTCCATGCATGTCTGTATAGGTACCTACTCTCCCCTAGAAATGGCTCCTTTTGTTTCATGGAGATTGGCTGGACTGGCAGGTGATAAGGCCAGAGAGGGATTGGTGCACAAGAGGCAGCTGAGGTAGCACGCGCTGGGATGATGGAGCCATTTGTCGATCTCACATTCTCATCTGGATGGATTATCTTCGGCAAAGTGGATCAAATCCCACTGCGCACCTCCGTTTCTCACTAGATACTGGGGAGGTGTGTTTGGGCAGAGTTCACTCCAAATCTGATAGATCGAAACTTCTCTTCCTGGTTGTTTGAACTTTCTTGCCATTTTCCATTTCACATCAAAATAGTATCACAGCCAGCCATTGCCAGTACAAGCCACCATTAGCTGAGACTATTATATCAGTCTTTTCCAGGATATGATGAATGATAGTCACCAAAAAATAAATTAAAAATAAAACCAAAAGAGTAGTTATTAAGAGAAGAAAAATACTGCTTGGCATGTCCTTATTTAATCATTTAAAAAAGTTTATTTTTGAACCACACATTTGTGTATATGTGTGTGTGTGTATGTACATACTTACTTGCTACCTATTTGGTCTTTTGAAAACATCTCCTACTAGATGCTGGGATCAGCTGGGACGCTTTCAATTGCAGGTAATAGGAAAGTATCAAATTGGCTTAACCAGTGAAGATGATTGGACCATGGAGGTAAAGCTAATTTCCGGTGAGGCTTGCCTTAGTGGTTGCAACATTGTGATCAAGATCTGCCGTCTCTCCATTTCAGTCTAGCTCTTTGGCTTTGACTCTAGTGACTGTTTGGCTTTATGACGGTTTTGTTTTCATGTTCCTAAATTGGTCATTATCATCTCGCTCGAATACAGCAGGGAAGAACATATTTCTTCCTGTAATCTTTGAAGAAATTTCTGGGCTTCGATCTAATTAGGCCATTTTAAGTCGTATGCCTATGCCGAACTAATGATGATGGCTAGTGGTGAGGTGATGCTGGTTAGGTTGAGTCTTCAACCCCAAATACCTCCACCTTTTTACAGCTGGAACTTGAGTCAGCTCCCGCCAAAACACTGCGTGGAGAATGGATGCTTAAGTGACGATTTGGGTATCATTACCCAAAGAAAGAGCAGTGAATACAAGAGAGTCAAAACCTATCAACTGTCTCTACAAGGATTCATTTTTAAAATAGTATATAGTTTGCACATGATTCTCAAAGAGTTGGAGATTTCGGGGGAAATGACAGAGCATAGAGCTTTGTGCGATAATCAGAATGTCATAGTTCTTAAGTTCTTAAGACAGATGCGGAGCAGTTTTAAGATTTCTGAGAAGTAATTGATTTATCACTGTAATAGTCATAATATGTGAAACCTTGCCTGCTAATGACAAGAAGAAACATCTGGGGCTAGTGACAGGGTTAATTTTGGGCATTCTCTCTCTGTGGAAAGGACTGGCTCTTCTGAGATTTATATTGGCAGTTTGGAATCTTTTCCAGGTGGGAAGGAAGACTCAGAACAGTAGCTGAGATTGCCTCTCCTCCCAGAAGAAAGCTTCAGCTTGATCATAGCTCCCTATGGCTGTGTCATTGGAGATCAGCATACAAACCCTGTGCCTTAGTAATGCATCCACTCAGAGGCCACCTGTACACTAACCAGTGTCAGCTAGGACGTAGCTCTGACCTGAATACGTTCAGGTGATACAGTTTTAAAGGATGACAATGATGACTATATTTTTAATCTGTTGTTCCTCTCACGCAGGGCACCTCTTCTTCTCTTACTTGCTCTTTAACACGTTTCTATGTACTTACCTCTATTATAATGCCTTAATAGAGACATTCACCTCGTACAATCCAAGGTCTCCTAGCTAGGAAAAGAGCTTTGGCTTGAGATGCATCTTCAGATGTGATTTATTGAATCCCCAATTGCAGTTGGGGTGTAAGGCTTATTTTTAGTGATACTCTGCTTTGAATTTAAAAGTCGAGATGGGAAATAAACTAGCCATTGAATGCCCTAGATTTTATGCATGGTGGCCATGGTGGCGGAGAATGGCTGACATTTTATGGTTTTATTATGTCTTCCCTCATCCCTTTCTTGCATAAACTCTGTTACCTTGTATTTCTTTCAATAGTGTTATCTTACTTCTTCCCAGAGCAAAAATTAGAGCAGAGGTAGGAGAGATTCCTTTGAATGGGCTCTCTTTATTGCAATGCAATCTTGACCTTGTCACACATGTGAAAGATTCAGTTGTAGTTCCCTATTGTCTTCAAACTCTTGTTATTAAAATTGCAAACAGTCCAAATTATATGGCCATTTCTTGTGTACTTTATCTGGGAATCAGTTCACCTTTTGCAGGTGTTTCAAGGTGACTTGATTGCAAATGAGCATTCTTTAAAAACTAGAACCTGAGAGCTTTATCTGTTTTGGAAGAAGCCACCAGGCAGAGAAGCCAGCTTCGCAAAGCTGTGGCATCCCCACATCATCCAACAAAGGTTAAGAGCCACCTGAAAACCTCAGTGTGACTCAGCCCCCCACCTCTTCCCTTTAGAGGCAGATAGCTCAGTCATGGACAAGTGAGGAAACTGTTGGAAGGAACATTGTTGTGAAAGGCACGTGGTGGAGAAGGGTGGGAAATTAGGCAAAGGGAGAGGGAGGAAATGTTTTTTGCTTGGTTAGCTTAAAATCTTAGTGCCTTTTTAACACACAGGCTATGCTGATGTTCATATCCAATGGGTAAGTTTACGCTGCTCACGTATAGCTCAGAAAAGCATATGGCTCCCTGATGGTTTCAGGAACATCTCTCTGGAAGCAACAGATGCCTAACATGTAGAGATCCTATGGTGAAACCTTAGCCTTGGCCTTGGAGAGTTTATAGTCTGGAGTGATTATGATTTCTGAAAAGAACATCTTCGGCAAGTTAGTTTTCAAGACGGATGCAGATAAGCACACATAACTGTGAATTCCTTTGGGAAATTTTATCGAGAGTAGCCTACGCCTATGCCTGGTTCCATGAGCACCAGTGATGGCTCAATAGATTTTTGTTAAAATGACAGCTAAAGGGAAAGAACTACCATTAGCTAAAATTCCCAAATAATTATTGGCCTGGGCAAACCCACTTTTGCTTGAGTTCTTCAGTGTTCTGTTCTCTACACAGCAAAAACCCTTGTGCCATTTTTGGATTTTCTTCATCCCCTGTGTCCTGAGTTGTGCTCCGTGATCTCATGTGAATTATATGACATTTGGTAAAATCCTCTTGCTCATCCCATAGCAGGTGCAAGTGGGTTAACTCCCAGGGAACTAACTCAAGTTTTAGCAAGTTTCTCTAGGCTTCAAGACAAAGAGTTTCCCAACAGTGGAGATTTTAGACATTTTGGCAAGTCAGTAGGGGAGATATTTTCACCCAGCATGACTGTGTTTGGCTCAGGTAAAAGTAAAACCCTCCTGGGCTGGCTTGCAGGTAGGTTCTTGAAATCTGGACATGTTTCAAAAACCATTGCCTGTTCTTAATAAGTGCAGTGGTGTGAGGCGCCATGAGTAAAGCATGGTTTAAACCTGTCCTAGCAATAATTTTACTCATGAGCTCTTGGCAAATATGTTTGTTGTCTGCCATCTCCCTCTGAAGGTTGCCAGTTAGCTAAACATCAGCCAACCATATGACACCAAATCCACATCAGTAATCTGATTTTGTGGAGCCATTTATTTTCATGAGGATTTGGAAAAAGAAAATCTTTCTCCCTCTCCCTCACACACGCACACACCCCAAACACAGAAGTTTTATTTATTTATTTAATTTTTTTAATTATTTTTTTTTGCGGTACGCGGGCCTCTCATTGTTGTGGCCTCTCCCATTGCGGAGCACAGGCTCCGGACGCGCAGGCTCAGCGGCCATGGCTCACGGGCCCAGCCGCTCCGCGGCATGCGGGATCCTCCCGGACTGGGGCAAGAACCCGTGTCCCCTGCATCGGCAAGTGGACGCTCAACCACTGCGCGGCCAGGGAAGCCCTTATTTAATTTTTAATGTAGCAGGACAAAAACCGGTCTTCTTGCCTGAGCAGTTAATCTGTAGAAGATGTTATGTATATTATACACATATAAACCAGTAAGCAAAAATGCTTAATATCCTTCTGTTCAGTGGTTTGATGACTCTTTTTTGCTTTCCCCTACCCATTCCCATTGGTTGTACCAGATTTATTTCAGGAGCATGTTGTATACCCAGGCTATGTCACTGGACATTTAGTCTTTCAGCACCTAACTTTCCTCTCTGCCTTTAGAATTACAAAAATTGAAGGTAACATAGTGTGTTTTCTATCTTGTAAATGGTCTGAAGTTAATACATATTAGTAATATGCTATTATTCCTAGTTAATATTGATACCATGAGGACCAGGCAACCATTTAAAAAACATATTATGGAGCTCTATTGATAGTACCATTTAACGAGTACTTATTATATGCCAATGTGTACTACATCCTTTGCATATATTTATCTCTTTTCCAACAAATCTATGAGGTAGGAACTATTAACACATTTTATAAAATGTGACTATGGTCACATGACTTGCCAAGTCACATAGCTAATTAATAGTAGAGTCAGAATTTGAACTCAGGGCTGCCTGACCCCGGAGTCCACAACTAATGATCATTACTTATGTCAAATAGCACGTGCCCTGCACTATCTCATCACTTAGAAAAGTACACCCTTTTGAAGATTGGTTAGTGTGTTAGTTGGTTTGAGAATCTGTAGTTGTTTTTTTTTTTAATTTTTATTGGAGTATAGTTGATTTACAATGTTGTGTTAGTTTCAGGTGTGCAGCAAAGTGATTCAGTTATACATATATCCGCTCTCTTTTAGGTTCTTTTTCCACATAGGTCTATACAGAGTATCGAGTAGAGTTCCCTGTGCTATATAGTAGGTCTTTATTAGTTATCTACTGTATATATAGCAGTGTGTATATGTCATTTGTTTATCTGTGTCCTAAACTGAAAATCATGTTGAGCCTCATAAAATCTGGTAAGCTAAAAGGAAACAGGAGACGGCTATACTGTAGAAGATGTTTGATATTTCAGTGATGATAATGATGGGTAATGACGTGATTTCACAGCTTGGGTTATCAGACCCAGGTGAGTGGATAAGTGGATTCAGATTCATCAACATCACCCAGCCTGGCTTGTGGTCATTTCTTCACAAGCCCCTTAGGCTGTATATTGTTCTTTAATGGTGTAGTTTCCTCATTAGAGTTGCCCTTGATATTCTCTTCACCCACATTAACCTGTATAAACATATACAAGGAAGAGGGTACATGCTCTTCTCTTCTGTGTTAACTCTCTTGTATCAAATAATGTCATATATTAAAAAATCATCCCGGTTTATAGAGTCTAGGACAGCAGTGTCCAATATAAATTTCTTTGATGGAAACGTTCCATGTCTGCACTGGCCAATGAGGTAGCCACTTGCCAATGAGGTAGCCACTTGCCACATGTGGTTATTAAGCATTTGAAATGTGGCTAGCACAAGTGAGGAACAGACTTTTAAAGTTGAATTTTAAATAATTTAAAGTGAAATTTAAATTGAAATAGCCACACGCTAGTGGCAACCTCATAGCACAGGTCCAATCTATTAGCTCAGGATGGGACCTTAGAGTTTGTAATATGCAACATATTCATTTTATTTTAGTTGAATCTAGAGCCAAGAGCAAGAAAAGCAATGAACCTCAGCCTGGAAACTTCATCTCTTGGCTTCTAGTCCACTATTTCTCCCACCAAAACCTGAAAAAGTTTTCTTGAAATATAGTATTTTAATTTAAGATTATTTTGGGTAGGGCCATGCTTATGTTTATAAAAGCATTGCAATCAAAAACTAAATTTTGAATTAAAATGTGGCTTAGTTTGATATTTATTTTAAGTTTCATAATTATGGAATAGGCCATATGTTAACATGTTTACACATGTGTTCTCATATACACATAATTTACACACCTACTAGGATCAGAGGGGGCAAAGTAAAGTTCTCTTCCCATCCCTGTTTCTTAGCCATTGATTCCCCTCTCCAAAGGGAATGGTTATAGTTTCATTATGTATCTTTTCAGATATTTAGATATTTTAAGTGTGTAAAAATGTTTTGTGCTCTTTTTAAACAATTACTAGGATATCATGTTCATTGCTCTGCACATTCTTTTTTTTTTTTCCACTAAGCAGTTTATCTTGGAGCTCTTTCCAAATGAGTACACAGAGTTTACTCTTAAAGCAAGTGCACTATCAACCTTAGTTTATTTAATGAAACCCCTATTGCTGGGTATTTACTTTCTTCCGGCATTTTCTCTTAAAAGCAGCGCTGTAGTGAACTGCCTTGCATGTTTATAATTTCCATGTGTGCAGATGTATCTGGAGGATGACCCCTAGAGATGAAAGCGTTAGGTCAAATGGTGTGTGTGCATTTTAGATTTTGATAAATATTATAAATTGCTGTCCTAGAGGCCACATGATTTTATATCCTCACCGGCAATCCATAATATAATCTCTTTGTCCTTATCAACCCAATGTGTTATCAGACTGGTTGATCCTTACCATTCTGATAAGTAAAAAACAACAACAAAAAACAACTCAGTATTGTCTTAATACACATTTTTCTTCCTAGAATGAGTTATCATCTTTATTTGTCCATAAAACCATTTGTGTTTTCCTGTGAAATGTGTTTGTATACTTTGTCCATTTTCCATCAGTTTTTTGTTTTATTCTGTTTTGGTTACTCATTTATAGGAGCTTCTGTCTATTGGGGGAAATACATATCTCACAAACAGAATGCACATATTTTCTTCAATTTATTGTTTGTCCTTTTAGTTGGCTTTTGCTGGTATTCACCATAGAGAAATTTAAAATTTTTATGCAAATAACTTCCAGTATTTTTTATAGCTCCTGGCTTTGTCATAATTTGAAAGACCCTACCTATTCTGAGAATAAACAATACTTACTGTAATCCATTTGGCATTTATCCTAAAGATGTAAAATATGACTTAAATAATGTTTGTCTTCTAAATGACGACCCAGTTGTCTCAGTATCACTTATTAAGTAATCCATCTTTTCTCCACATATTTGAGATACCATCTTTATCACATACCAAATTTCAATTGGTATCTGAAACTGTATCTTACTTTGTAGTCCCATGAAATCTGTCTCTTTTGCTGGTATCACTTGTATTAATTATTTTATATTTAATTTTATATTAATTACTTTATATATATTTTAATATAATGTAGGACTGTTCTCCCTTCATTGCATTCCTGGTTTTCAGACTGTTCCACCATTCTTAATTATTTTTCCTTAAGAAATTTAGACTCAGCTTGTCTGTTTCCAAAACAAGTTCTATTGTTATTTTTTTTAGGGTCACGTCAAGATTGATTTAGAAATATCCAAGTGATGTTGATTATTTCTAGCTGGGAACATGGTATGCCTTTCCATTTGTTTGAGCATTCTTTTGGGTCCTCTGGCAGTGTTTTACGGTTTTCCTCCAGTGGATATGACACATTCATTGTTTATTTTATTCCCACATTATCCTTTTTATGCCCTTGAAGTGGGATCTTCGTATAAACAAAAGCTATCACTTGTGTATATTAACTTTGGACCTGCTGCATTATCTGATTTTTGTAACATTTTAGCAATTGATTCTTGTATGTTTTCCAAGGTCCCAAGTGTAAATCTATAGATAATGTTCATTTTATCTCTTCCTTTTCAATTTTTATGCCCTTTCTTTCTCTGGCCTAATTGTATTCAGTATTTCCTCTAGAAGTAGTTAAACTGTATAGAAAGTTGAGGCAATGTTTTGTTTTTCCTTATTTCAGCTCAGAAAGGTCCAGACATCCCACTGAAACATAATGCTGTCTTTTAGATTGAGATATAAATATTTTATTATGTATCTTTATCAAGAATCTATTTAAATTTTAGCAAATGCTGTTTCAACATCTATTTTTTGATCTCCATACAGTTATTAATATCCTAAGTTGAATTAATTATTTTAGCTTTATAATTTTAAAAGCCTTATTGTTTTTAAGTTTTGTTCATTCTCTGCCCATCCTTTGTTCACTGATCCTTCCCAATTCTTGTCCTAGGTAAGAATCCCACTGGTCCCTGCTGTGAATTCAGTGGTAATTACTTCTTTTCCCCGACTCAAAACAAATGTTTGCCTCAAAAGCGTCAAATGATAAGAGCTGGAAATTCAGCCACAAAGAAATGAAACATTTTTCCTTTATTGCTGTTTTTGTGTATGTTTGTGCTTTATTTCCCCAGAGGAATGGATCATTATTCCTAGTGTTATGTATTGCATTATTTTGCAATTCTCTAGTGATGGAAAAGGAGAATGATGTCTAGCCATATAAAATGGTTAAACACGCTAGGATACAAGTCAGGGATATCCTTTTCGGGGCCCAAACTGGAAAGCCTTTTTCCCTTTAGGCTCCCTTATTTTTGAGCGAGATGTTTTAGGGCACAAAGTAGCCCACTCTCTCTCTTTTCAACTGTTTGGCCCGAATTACATTTTATATTCCCAGTCAGTAACAAAATGGAAACAGAAAATGTATTTGAGGAAAGGCAAAAATATCACTTGTCTAAGACATAGAAATACTATACCCACGGCTAGTCAGCTTCACTTGCTTTACTCAGGTATCTCATGAGTGAAGCATTTCCCGTGAAGTTATAGGGATGGGATTGTGGCCCTCTGGAGAGGCGGCCAGCAGGGCAAGGAGCCAAATAGTCGATCTCCCAAGGCCAATGTGAAGAATGGTCTAGAATCACAGAATTGTTTTGTGGAGGGGCCCTCGTAAGTGGAGTGTCCCTGCAAAGAAGAGAAAATGAGCTCACATTGTGTTCATGCGGAAAAGGACAAATGATTGTACAAATGCAGCAATAAACAATTTAAGAAGACTTATGGGGCCTACATTTAGTATCAAGGTGATGGGCAAAATGACTTGCTTCGGGCTTCCCTGGTGGCGCAGTGGTTGAGACTCCGCCTGCCGATGCAGGGGACACGGGTTTGTGCCCCGGTCCGGGAAGGTCCCACATGCCGCGGAGCGGCTGGGCCCGTGAGCCATGGCCGCTGAGCCTGCGCGTCCGGAGCCTGTGCTCCACAACGGGAGAGGCCACAACAGTGAGAGGCCCGCGTACCGCAAAAAAAAAACGACTTGCTTCAATTTGCAGTGGTCCCATTCCAAATGCAGTGACAAAGACAGCCAGTAAGCTGTAGTCATAGAACACGGAGGATACATTGATGGAGCTGGCCCACGTGCAAGCTCTTTCAGTAAGATAAATCATCTGTGAAGAAGGAAAAAGTCAAATGGGGTATTTTCTATCTTTCTACTTTTCTTTTCATTCAGATAAAATAGAAACATTAAAATTCCCTCCAGGAAAAAAATATCAGCATATAAAATAATACAGTCTCCTTCCTACCCAGCCAAGTCTGACGGCATTTTACCTGAGCCCTGCCTTAGTCTCTCCTTTTCATCCAAGTATAATTTGGCTACTTTGTAGCAAATAGGATATCTTACTCTGACCTCGCATCATTTAGTCATGCTTGGTACTTGATCTTCTGCCCCAGTGACATGGAAGATTGGCTTTTCCAGCCCTCAGGTGGAAAAGCATGCACATATACGCACACACACATACACACTCAAACTCAGAAATATTCTCACTGATCTGGTTTTCTTACTATGAGGATGGTTACATATTTGCTGTCATTTGGGCGTTCTTCTATCATTTAGTATCTTGGAGCACCTAATAGGTTTGTATCTCTTTGCTAGGTGCTGGGTAGGATACAAACACGATGAGAAAAGGGAGAGGATGCTGCAGAGCCATTGTTGAGAGGCATGCTTTCAGTTTCCAAATAGCCATGTTTCTTTTAAGTGTGACATATGCTTTATTCTTAGTTATTCTGGTTTAGCATTTATTCATTCACTCATGTTTGCATGTACATTAAGCAAATATTTTAGGCCGCCTAGTATGTGTTGGGCATTGTGATAGGTTATGGACATTCAAAGACAAATTTGAATCCCTTCTTTCAAGGAGTTTTCTGGTCATTAGATTTGCAGTACAGTTTTAAAACTAGTTGGATCTCAAAAGAAGGAATGCTCGTTCTGTTGCTGAGGAAGCGATGATTAAACAGATTTGAAAGATGAGTGGCTTATTTGTCAGCAAGGTAAGAGTGGGAGGCATTCTGGGCAGACACAGCAGATGCTTGGAAGACCATGGTACTTTGAAGGAACTTCAGTAGTTCAGGGTGGGTTGGGTCTTGCAAGCCCGGGTCTTGTGCACTCCACTCTAAACAGTTTGGACTTGAACGTGTAGACAGTGAGGAACCCTGAAAACAATTTGGACCACAGCAGGAATTTTCTTGAGGCCAGAAATGTGGAAAATGGATTAGAAGGAAGAAACAAGGAGCTCCATAACTTGGCTGTTTTTAGGGCACAATCCACATGTATAAGGCAAAAATGGAACCAAACCCAGAAAGTAAACCAGAAAAAAGTGCCAGCCTACTATGTTTGGCAACTTGTGGTTTTGTTAACGCTTGAGGAAAAACGGACCTTCAACGATAATAATTTAAGATGCCAGCCATTTGTCCCTTTGATTTCAGGTGTAAGAGAAATACTTTATTTAATCAAGTTAAAAACAGTTTAAAAATTCATGCTAATACCAGACTGCAAATAATTCAGGGAATCATTACCTTATCTTCCTTGCTCTCTTTACATTTTGAAGATGTAGAGAGTAGCCCATACATTCAGATAATATCAGGGCTCCAAAGGATTTCGGAGACAATCTCCTTCAGTGATTTTCAAGATAACATCTCTCCCCATGTCCTCCGGGAGAAGCTTCCCTAATTAGCTCCAGTGTGTGCCAGAGACAGAGGTGGACACCTGGCTCTGTCCCCTCCCATTCCCCTCCCTGCACAGCTTGAAAACCTAATCTTGTCAAACCTCCTCATTTCATACAGGGACACTGAGGTTCCCAGACTGAAAGTGATTGATTTACCCAAGGGCACGTGACTAACAGGTGGTTAATGGTCGGAAAAGGATCCCTAGGTCCCCTGACTGTTGGACAAATACTCCTACCCATTCTGGTTAACCTGATTTTTTATCTGGCTTCTCAGTAAGGATTATTCTCTCCTAGGATCACTTGGGCACCACTAGTTACTCATAGGTTCACTTACACCAGTCATATTTGCTTTATGCAAATTTTCTGTAGATAAGCTTGTTTTAGGTCAGGTGCTCCTGACTTATCATTACTCTTGGTAAGTGTGCTAAGTGCTTGTTTTCTCCCCACCCCTGGATCTAAATTAATATGCGACAAAATGACTTGATGGGTTCATATCACATCCAATGCAGCCATTTCTACCCCTTTCTAAATCCTTTTATTTTAGTCGTGAGAGGTTTAGTTCAGTGGAAGAAGTTAAACTCTACGTACCACAAGACTGTGGGTTGATAACCTCTTCAAAGAATCATTGACCATCATGTTCCGCCTACCCCCCCCCCACCTACCCCACTCCTTCTTGTACCTTTATCCTAATGCATGTTACTCTAGTATAATTTATAGTTTGTTATCTTCCTCAGCTAGACTGAGTGCTTCCTGAGGCCAGGAAACAAACCTTTTTATCCATGGCATCTTGCTCGATATCTGAAACATAGTAGACACTTGATAGAAATTTGCTTAATGAATAACTAGACACATAGATAAAGGTATGCCTTTGATCTTATTGATAGGACAAAATGTATGAGTGAATATTCCTTTTTCTCCCTGTTTGTTCAGTTCCTCTTTCTGCATTGTCAAGGCAAGTTTTACCCTCTAAGTACTAGTGGACGAGCAGCTGCCTTAGATGGCAGTCCTACCAAAACCTAGATTTCAGAGGCTGTTCCAGAGGATGAGAAATGGTTTTAAGATTTTTGAGACACAAAAATTGTCTGTGTCTTAAAATCTACTATAAATGATATGTATTAACACAGAGATATAGCAAACTATAAATGTTTTTATTCTACATGAGCATTCAGTTTGGACATAGAAGGATACCTCTGTTCTTACTGCCATTAAAGAAAAAAACCTTACATTGAATTTCAGTGAACCTTGCAGCCAGCATCTGTCCTATTAATTTTCATATACAGGAACAATGTGGCAGGATTACTCACCAGCAACAGAGGCAGCAGTTTTATAAATCTAATGTTGTATTGGCTGGAAAGGACAGAGTTCTTTTCTCACTGTTGTCAACGCTTTTTCCAAAATTCACTTTGCAGTGGGGGGAGTTTGTTCTTTCAGCTCTAGGTAAGCACAGAGATCTGTAGTGTCACTAAATGTCATGTGGTTTAACCTCACTCCAGTGTTCAGAAAATTAGACGAGAAATTGGTTATTTTTTTCTTACTCTAGTGGTGGCCTGCTTCTGCCATAGGCTGTGTCTTTTAAAGAAGGAATTTGGCCACGCTTGGTTACTTACAAAGGTGCACCCATGCCTGGTGTTTTCTGTTGATAAGGCTGCTTCATCCTCTCCTTTTGATTTGATGCCATCGTGTTTAGGGGAAGGCGTGAACAATGATACCACTGATGTGAGTCCAATTCAAATGGCTAATAACCTGATTGTGTATATGACACTCATTATGGAAAAAATTTAAACCTTCTATTGCTGATCTCCAGTTACTCTGCCTCTTCCCCTTCTATTGGTTGATACTGTTGTGATCTGTGTAGCTAAAATTTTCATTACAAAAGGAAACCTCTGTTACTTGGTATGTGTCTGAACAGTCTGTGGCATGTGTGAGGGCTTGTTGTTAGTTTTATATTTCTCATAGTTCATTGTCAATGTCCTACATGTACCTTTTGTTGAATGACCCAGTGCTGGGGCTTCATATTCAGTATCATATACAGAAACAATGTCAGTAACAACTAAGACTTATTGTGCTTATTGGCCAGGTACTGTTCAAAGAGGTTTATATATATTCATTTCATGCTCCCAACAACCACGTGAAGTGGGTGCTGTTATTACAGGTAAGGCCATTTAGGCAGAGAGATTGTGCTCATTGAGATGTGCTCAATGTTACAGAATTGGGAAGTGGTAACCGGGTTCTGACCTAGGCAGTCTGGCTCCAGATGTTAGGCTCTGCTCCCCTAGGACATGCTGCCACGGGTGGAGCGAGACAGGGTGCTGAGCTGTCTTTCTTGGTACTCTTTTCACACCTGCCCATTTCAGAAGCTAGGGGAACAGCGTCATGCTGAAGGGCTCGGCATCTTGTCCATGTAGAAATCTCCTGTTACCTCCCCTGATGCACATGCTGGGCAGCTCTCACCTCTCCCAGTCTGCTCCTGTCCTTGCATGACTCCCGCTTCCGGGTGTGCCTCTAGGCATAAGCTCATGGAACTCAAATGGTAGGTGACGTGGAAAACGTACCCTGGAAGAAAGAAAACATTGTGTATAGCATGAAAAGTACTTTCAAAGGGGGTTTCAGGAACTAAGTTATCCAGGGTGATCTTACTTCACTTACATCATCACTACTTTTCTGTTGCTACTTTGAGCTTCAGTTTACTCATGTGTAAATGGAGGTAATAAAACCTATGCCCACAAGGTTGCGGTTTAGATTAAGTGATTGAATATTTTTTTCCCAGAGAACTTCTGTAGGATCTGGACTCTTCTGGGGGCTTGATGAGTGTATTTTTCCTTTTCCTGTCCCAAGGGTTTTCCTGAGAAGAAAACTGAGAGTGAGTTTTGGGGATCCTAAAACCGGTTAAAAAGAGCAATGCTTCTGTGGATTCTTCCCTTACCTCTTTCTCTCTAGAAGGCTTTTCTTCTGGGGCTGCTATTATTATTTTTTTAAATAAATAAATTTTATTTATCTATATTTTTGTCTGCGTTGGGTTTTCATTGCTGTGCACGGGCTTTCTCTAGTTGTGCACAGGCTTCTCATTGCAGTGGCTTCTCCTGTTGTGGAGCGCAGGCTCTAGGCGTGCGGGCTTCAGTAGTTGTGGCTCACAGGCTCAGTAGTTGTGGCTCCCGGGCTCTAGAGCACAGGCTCAGTAGTTGTGGCGCACGGGCTTAGTTGCTCCGCGGCATGCGGAATCTTCCCAGACCAGGGCTCGAACCCCTGTCCCCTGCATTGGCAGGCGGATTCTTAACCACTGCACCACCAGGGAAGTCCCTGGGGCAACTATTATTTTTATACTTGTGTAAACTTATCATACTCTTAGTATATTACATGCAGTTCTAGCAATAGTTTCCAGGGTTCATACTTTGTTAGGGAAAAATCCTCCCATAAAGAGGTTCTATTTTCTATTCTTTATTAACTTATTTCCCCTGTGTGTGATTAAAGTGGATCCTCTTTACATATTAGGTTGTTTTCTAAGTGAGAGGTGTTTTAGTAATCATCGCTACGGTTGAGTTCACCCTAACTATTTGGGACTTCAGTGGCTGATTAAGTGTTTCTTAATCCTGAAATTTAGGAGTCAGTTTTTGAGAGCATTTACGGCCTGATTTTAAAGGAGGGAGAAAATGCTCTCTTTGATAGTCCCAGATCAGCAGAGGTGATTAAAGGTCGTGGATCTAGGAGACTGGTATTTTTCCTTTTGCTAAGAAAGTCACTTTGCTCCTAATTAGACCATTAGAATCTCTTTAACTGCAGTCTGACCAAAGATTTTGGGGGGTCCATCGGGGTAAGTCACTATATGTTGCGTTTGAATTAATACATTCGAGACCCCTTCCTTCCTGAAGCTGATACTGATGACGTGGAAAAGATAAAGACTTGCATATACTTTCTTATTTCCTTTTTACTGTCAGACTTCTCTTCTCAGAATGGATTTTACATGCAACAATATCCGTTTAATTTATTATCTGTTCATAAGACCTTACTGTACCATGCCATCTACAGAACAGAGTTCAAAACAAGACAAATCACTCTTGGACTATGCCAATGAGTTTCTTCCCTGATGGTAGCAAAAAAGCTTTATTGTGCTGACATCTATGGCACAGAGTTCCAAAAGTCATCCTCATGGCAAGGCTTAACTGTGGAATTTGAACCCCAGGCAGGTGTAGCAGGGTGAGCAACCTCTACAGCCAGGAATTTTAGAAGAACTGCCCACAGGGAGGTTCATCTCTACCTTGTTATAAGCAGGTCAGTTCTAACGCTACCTTATATTTGGTTTCAGTATACAGTAATGCGAAGTGAACAGGGGAAATCAGTGAGGATGCTGTTTGGATCCTTGGATATGGTACATCGTGAGGCTTGATTGACATAAATGATGCATTTCCTTTAAACCTGCCCTCAGGCTGGGCACCATGAGGCAGTTCATTACCAGCAGTCTCTTCAGTATGTATATTTATGTAATATCGTGATGGTAGACGTTTATATTAAACATAAGTTGAACATTCAACAAATATTTGTTAATGCCTAATGTGTGCAAAGCATTCTATATTAGGTGTTTCTTTGGGTTCCAAGGAGGACGTCAGATTGTGGTTTTGGACTGAGGAGCTTACAGGATAATAGAAAAACCTTGCTTACAAATAACTATAATGTAAAGTAGAATGGACTGTGTCATAAGTGGTATGCATATAATGCCAGGAGTTCTAATGGAATTAACTCTTGCTTTCCTTGTATTCATTCTTATTTGCTTCTCCCTGAAAATAAATAAATTAGAATTGGTGAGGTTGAAGAAGTAGCATCCATTTCTTCATTTAGTGAATATTTATTCACTGCCTATTCAGTGTCGAGCACTGTGGCTGGATACGTGGCATCTGTACAAACCTCTTCCAGTTATAAGATAAGAAAGTACTAGGGATGTAATGTACAACACAATAAATATCATTAACACTGCTGTACGGCATATAGGAAAGCTGTACAGAGAGTAAACCCTAAGAGTTCTTATCACAGGGAAAAAGTATTTCTTTAGTTTTGTATCTATATGAGATAATGGATGTTCACTAAACTTACTGTGATAATCATTTCATGATGTATGTAAGTGAAATCATTATGCTGGAAACCTTAAAGTTGTACGGTACTGTATGTCACTTACATCTCAATAAAACTGGAAGGAAAAGAGCAATATGAGGAGAGCATATTGATACTGTTGTTTTCAGGAGAGAAGAATTAGCTCATTTCAAGCAACATATGTTAACTTCACTGGAACTTTCCCTGATAAAACCCTGCCATTCTTTTTTTTTTTTTGCGGTACGCGGGCCTCTCACTGTTGTGGCCTCTCCCTCTGCGGAGCACAGGCTCCGGATGCGCAGGCTCAGCAGCCATAGCTCACGGGCCCAGCCGCACGGCGGCATGTGGGATCCTCCCGGACTGGGGCACGAACCCGTGTCCCCTGCATCGGCAGGTGGACTCTCAACCACTGCGCCACCAGGGAAACCCAACCCTGTCATTCTTGGTCACCATAATAGAGCAGTGGCTGCCCACCAGGCAAATATCAAATAGTATTTTATCTTTTCCTTGTGTTTCTTATTAGAAAGGACAGTGAGTTTCCTTTTCTTCCTTTTTGTCCCAAAAAGTGGAGGGAGCGCCACCTTATCCCTGAAAGAGCCTTGGGCTGATCCGTCCTCGACATCTCCATCACAGGTGACAATGGGATATTTGTTCCATCACACTTACCTGTGCTTTTTTTTTTTTTTTTTTTTTTGCGGTACGCGGGCCTCTCACTGCTGTGGCCTCTCCCGTTGCGGAGCGCAGGCTCAGCGGCCATGGCTCACGGGCCCAGCCGCTCCGCGGCATGTGGGATCTTCCTGGACCAGGGCACGAACCCGTGCCCCCTGCATTGGCAGGCGGACTCTCAACCACTGCGCCACCAGGGAAGCCCCTTACCTGTGCTTTTATAAATGCATTACTGAAGTGGAGGATTGTGAATTCCTTGTTCAGTAACACTTTGCTGTGTTGCCCTGCAAATAATTTGGTGGTTATGACATCCATCTCCATCTCTGAATCAGTAATGTACTTCTCTGTGGCATGTTTGTATTTTGAATTTCTTGTCTCAGAGAAATGTGGCAGAGGGAAATTTTGGTTGAATCTGTTTTCTAAAAGGATGAGGAAATAATAAAGTGTGATACGGCTAAGATAATCTACTGGAGGTTTGAACACAGAATTTTTCAAAATTTCTGCTCTCCCTGTATGACTTTTTCTTCCCCCAATAGGTGTCTTTATTCAGCCTCATTTCCCGACGTCCGCTGAATTCAGTCTTTCCCCCTGCTGATCCCTTTTTTCTTACCTGTCCCCCCTGCTCACTATTACAGAAAAACCAGAGGCTGACAGTAATTAAAACAATAAAAATAGATTTTACTCAGGACTATTACAATAGGGAAAAGAGACCTCAGTGTAAGACTGGACTTGGTTCTCATTATAGCTTGTGCAGGTTGGGATTTACAGCCAAGGAGCAGGGTCAGTCAGTGGTGGGAAAATTACTAAGAAGCGTCAGGGGTAAAGGGAGGATTCTGGTTAAACCGATCTAACGGGATTCTTGCTCAAGGCAGGCCAGGGTGATCAGATACCAAGGATGTGGGTTTGGGATAAGGAATTTGATCAGATGAGGATCCAGAGTTCACTTCAAAATGACTTAGCAAGATTCTTGCTACAACTGGCGATGCAGGCCCAACAAGAATAGACACCAAGGTCAAGGTCTGGAGGACTTAAGAGTTTGGTCAAGGAGGGTGTCTTGTCACCACTCACGTGCTTTGTGGCCTCTCTTGCCTCCCTTTGTCAGACTCCCCAGGGATTTATTTCAGTGCTGCTTCCTTGATCATTGCTGGACTGGTATCCAGGCCTCAGTTCCCTAATTACTTCCCTCTGCCCACTGGTGATCAACCTTCCTCCTAGCTTCATTGGCAAAGGTTTTTAGAGAGAATATGCATTGTTTGTCACCTTTTTTTTTTTTTCTTGTCCCCTACGCTCTTTTTCACCACATATGGCTTGATGTCTGCCCATCCTACTCAACTGAAATTATTTTCTCAGGGACCAACATGCAACTCCTAGTCACAAAATCTGATCATTACTTTTCATTTTCCATAGTATTCACTGTTGCGGACACCCCTTCCTTCAAGTTTCTCCCCTCCTGCATCCATGGTGCTCTGCTAATGTTGGTGGTAGTATTCTCAGGGTTATGTGATACATGTGTGGAAACTGAATGTTTCAAAGATGAAATGATTCAGTCTGTCTCATGGAGAGGTGGACCAGAATGTGTAGATTCAAGTGCTCAGTATGACTAAGCTCGATGCTTTATCACATATGTTGAAGAAGGAGGAGAAAGGAAATGCTAAAACCTTCAATCCACACCGCTAATTAAAAGCTAATTTTCTCATCTTTTTAGCCTGTTAAAAGATTTTAAATAAGTGTGTGATGGTATCTTGGGAGCAGCCTTCAGAGCAGAAGGAAATATTTCCTTGTCTGTCTTTGGGAAAATGGTTTTCCATTTTCTGTGGTTATTATGAGTGAAAAATGGACACCGTTTCTTAGAAGGATTATGTGAGTATTCTTTGATGCCCGCTAGGTGAAAGACAGTGTACCCTGAACTATCTGAAATTTATTTTAAAAATATTTCCGTTGCATCCTTTCTATTCTTTGGATATAATCATGTGTCAACTTAAGAAGTAGAAAGACAAATGCTTTATTATTAACATTGTTTTATTTGAAAAGCAAGTTGTAAAAATGCAAAGAGAAGGCCTTATTAATGTTAATAAGGATATCAGATGGATTTGGGGTCTGCTGTACCAAGCACCAAGTGTCTATGAAGTTATGAAACTGAAAGCAACAAGCTGCGCTAACATTCATTTCGTTTCATTATTTGCTGTAGTTCCTGGGTCCATCATAATTTTGTTCTCCCCAGCAAAATCTGAGGTTCCCTCATTTTTTTTGGGTGTGTGAAGAATGTTATAGCATCTTAGTGCAATCTACATCAAATGCTTACTTTACTTTCCACGTATGAAGCTTCTTCACACACCATTGGTTTTTTGGAAGGGACATATAATTAGCATGGGAAACAGTAAAGATATTTGGCAAGGGAGAGCTATGATGATACCTTAAATTATAAATATTTTTTACAGTTTGCTTTATTACAAATGGCTTACATATAACCATCAAAGAATAAAACAGCCAGTATTGCAGAAGGTGAAGAATATCTGCATAGTGAGAGCTCTGAGCTGGACAAAAAGTGGGTTTGATAATCCATTGTATATTCTACTACTAAAGCAAAACGGTTCCCTGCGATGGTCTGAACTTTTCCTCTTTTAGCAAATGAAGATGCGACTTATCTTTAATCTGACCTTTCATAGCATCACCTTGGCTTTTCAAAGTCAGATGGAACCTGGAAATTTGAACTTGAGTTCCATTGCACCTTTTCCCCCTTGGCCATTTCCCCCATCATGCGGGGTGTGTGTCTACATTTGGACGGTCGGCCTGCTTAGTTCTTTTGCCAGATCAATACTTAGAAATAACACTGTCTCTAGCAAAACTGTGCCTAGGAAAGCAAAGTATCCAGCTAGCCTTTCAGGGATACTCATGACTAAGACATGGATAGCCATGTTCTGGCAGGGAAATTAATAGAATAGAGAGGGTCCCAATTTGTTCGCCGTGAAAAGAATGTAGGATGAGAGGGAGCCTTGATAGGCAGGGTTGTGAAGATGAGAGGGCAGAGTCGCAGGCATTCCCGGGTTTGCTTTGTGGTATAGGCTCAAAGTAGATACCATTACGATTCATCAATGTTAAGTTCTGTAAATGGCGCTGTAACCATGTCAGGGTGCAGGTTGGAGCTGAAGGCGTGTACAGCAATGTTCATACTGTGGAAACACTCATAGTGCTGAAGACGTGGAACGATTTAGAATAGAAGAGCACTTTTGTGCAGCCAAATAGTTCTGTGGAGCAGAATTAGATCAAGAAAAGTTTGTGTGGTGGGCATTTAGCTGCGAAAATATAAATGATTCCTGTGAATGATTGCTGTGAGTCAGCTATCAAACGTATTAGATGTGTCATTTAACCAGGCGACATACGCCTATTAGTTTTTAGCATGAAAAGCAGTTGCCATATGTCCAATAGTTATTGAAATTGTGACTAGCAGGTGCGCTGCACAGTAATAATGATGACAGTAATGATATCTTCAGCTTCGACTTTCTCTCCGCAAGTAAGGGCAAAGAGGAAAAAAAAAAAAACGATCATTTGGTGTATTTGAGGAATGTAAAAGGCCAGTATGGGTAATTTAGAGCAAGGATCACTTTCAATAGCCAGAGTTGTTCTTTTCTCCCTCCTTCATTCAGATAATTGTCTGAGTTCCATTTTACTCCACCTTCATTTAACAAATTAGATTTCAACTCACTTGAATGGTTATGTTCTTGGATATTTGTGATGGTTCCTCAAAATCTTTCAAAAACACTTTCACATGTTCTATCACTTGACTTTCATAACAACTTGAGGAGGTGGGGAGAAACATTGTTTCCTGTTTTCTGTTTAAAAAGCTGAGATTCAGAGAGGTTAAGTGACTATTTCTGCTCCATCGAAAGACAGAAGTTTGTTGAGTTTTTTTCTGATAAAGCTGAGAACCTTCCTAATAGTAAAATGACCATTCTAAAATAGTGTTACCTATGTGTCACTGTCAGTATTATTCTGTGGGAAAACATATTGTGTCTAGAGGTCAAGGGCAGGAAGAGTAAGACACAGATTGACCAAGTAAAGGCTGTGCTACTGAAAGAATACATAAAATGATGCACCAGTGAGGGTCTAGAACATTCCTCTCCTCTTTAGCCTGATACCTCAATGTTGAGTAGATTACAACGCCCATTTTAAGGGAAGACTAGATGAAGTATCTTGTTGGTATGACACAGTTGTCTTTGCATAATTAGTACCATGTCTTCTTTATTGCTGACAAGGGGATGCACATATTCAATAGCGAGGCAGTGTTCAAAATTGATTAGCAGCTTTTTACATAATTTAAAAGTTTCCTCTTAGAACCTAAACCAATTGTATATGGTAATAAAAAAAATTAAAAAAGCAAAAATCCAAACGACAAAACCACAAACTTTTCCTCCACTTCTCCTAGGAAAATTTGCTTTCCACATCACGGCTGTTGCAGCTTTGCAACTGCTGTGATACAATCAGCTAGAATTAGAGTCTTCCCTGAATCTGAAAGTATGACATAAGACAGGAGACAGAGGCAGAGCCGAGCTTTAAGAGAAACCTGAAATGAGAAGTTTGAGACCCAAAGGCTTCTTTCCTTCCTCTCCTCTTGATGAACAAAAGCTTTTTCCAAAACATCTCTGTAAGAAGTCCTAAACCCACAGTGACCTGTTGTGAGCAGATAATTTGATCTGGTACTTGATCGCTCTCTGCTGTTAATCTGGTAATCATTTCAGGTGATAGATTTTACCTTCCTGATTCCTCGAAGAAAAGTCTGCCAATTCCCTGTGCCCTTTGAAGAAGAAAAATCAAGTCCCTCTTGTTCTGTAAGAATGTGAGCCAGGATGACAGGAGTCTGTTAGGAGGCTTGGCGTTTCCAAAGCTGAGTAGAGTCCACGTGATCACCGTGTATAATTTCATGCTGGAAGTGTGTTTCAGCTCTTGGTTGGGTTTGGAATGTAAGAAAACTTAATATTGTGCTTGGAGGGTTAGAAACCCTTGGGAATGTTTAGTTTTTAAAATACGGACTTAAAAAAGCAAATGCGTCTTCTGATTTACAACATGCAGAAGGCGTTTCTTTATTCTCATCGAATACCTCTGAGACATTAGCCATAGGCTGTTACTTGTGTGTGTAGAGAAAGAAGTTGTGAGTGAGCAGCGAGGAAATGCTTTTTATTGAGTTGTATACACATTTATTGTTAAGCTAGATAAACTTTCCCATGATTTCTTTCAAATTGCAAACCATTTGTCAAACTTCGGTTTGATAATTATTACAAAGAAAGGGAAGGCGTGAAATATTCAGTCTGATAGTAGAGTGGGTGACATTCTGTACAGCCTGATGCTAGGTCCAACATTCAGCCTTTATTTATTTCATTTTTTTGCGGTACGCGGGCCTCTCACTGCTGTGGCCTCTCCCGTTGCGGAGCACAGGCTCTGGATGTGCAGGCTAAGCGGCCATGGCTCACAGGCCCAGCCGCTCCGCGGCATGTGGGATCCTCCCGGACCGGGGCACGAACCCGTGTCCCCTGCATC
The DNA here is from genome assembly GCF_059928025.1 of Delphinapterus leucas. NCBI lineage: Eukaryota > Metazoa > Chordata > Mammalia > Artiodactyla > Monodontidae > Delphinapterus > Delphinapterus leucas. Next base: position 24,517,699 of record NC_143149.1, read on the forward strand.
GGCAGGAGGACTCTCAACTACTGTGCCACCAGGGAAGCCCTCAGCCTTTATTTTTGATATTTGTACTTTTTCTTGTAAACTGTTTGCTCTGAGACAAAAAGTCATTGCTTTTGAACTTCATTTGATTTGGGCAATGGAATGACATACCTAAACACATGCTTTAGTCCTGCCATGACTTTTCCATTTAATTTGGTTTTGGAAATTGATTTGCCCTTTAAAAATAATATCAGCATTTAAAGTCATTTCACTGGCCTTTTGCCTGTGCAGTAACTGAATTTGTTCCTTAAGAGGATGACTTCAAATATGCAACCTTTACAAAGGTGTGAAAACTGCCGTGCGTGAGCTAGAAATGGCCAGTCTCATAACTGGAATGTGAACGTGGACTTGAGGTGAGGCTGAAGTATAAAGAGTCCACTGAAAGTCGCTTTCGTACCTAGATTTGCAGGCACTGTTGGGGAGTAGACTGGAGAGCCTTATTGACTAGAGTAGTTGTCTCTTACATCTGCAGCATTGCTCCTCTGCTTCTTCCTCTGAATCACCTGTCTGCTTATCTCCTCCCAGGTAGCCGTATTAGATCCAGCTTTGGGGGTGAAGGTAGATGTGGAGAGTCGCAGGGTTTAAAAGAAGGACTCCAGAGCTCATCTGTCCCTCCCATCTCCTCACTGGTTCTTCTTCTGTCAGTCAGCCGAAAAGCACATTCATATCACTCATTGTCTGCGGTCCGTGCAACAACAGCAATTATACTGAAATTCGCACTCAGATCAATAACTTGAAGCAGATATATGAGATTTCTGATTTCTTGGGAACTAAAAGTGCTGAACAGTCTCACAGTTGAACATTAATGATTTGGAAAATATTGGCAAGTATCTGTCCCTGCCTCCAATTTGTTCATCTACAAAATAGGAACACAATTCTTCCCAGCTTCTCTGAAAGTATCGATAGCAGTGTTACTGGAGGAAGGGGAAGAATCATCACAGTCATCTAAAAAATTTTTTGTGTGTAGTATCACTTATCAAGATACATGCCTGCTCGAGCGCCGTGGCTCCCAACAGCCCTGCCCTTTAAGCATCATGCATCTGTTTTCTAGAGTTAACGATAGACACATCACAGCTTCAAATCCTTCAGGTGCATTAGGCTGGTAAAAAAGTTTAGATCCAGGAGGGAGGGACCTGTGGGTTTGTCATATGGGATGAACCATATGTCATGCATCCAGCCACGTGCAGCTACGGGCATTACTTGGAAAATAACGAGTTCTCATTTGCCTCCTTATCCACACACCAAGTCTCAGAAAGTCTTCCTTCTTCCTTCCCTTCTTTATCTGATTAAGCCAGCTCTTGGGTCATATCTTCTGGAAAGCCTTCTAGACATTTCCCTCCCTTCTCTCCGCCATTATTTCTCCTCCAGGATAGGTGAAATAGGGTACCGGGTCCCCTCATCGCTGGCTACTCCATGTCAGAGTAGCCAGCACTCTGTATTCTAATAAACTTGTCTGAATTTGTAATTGAATTGAAAATATCTTGAGGTCAGGATCTTCATCTTTTATCTTTGCAATTCCGATCTGCTACATATGTTGAGTGAATGTATCCTAAATACAAGCATGGCTTATACCTGGTAATATAGACGTGAAAGGAAAAGAACTATTTAAATTGTGCGACTGTGAAAGATATTGTCTGAATCCTCAATCTACAGTTGTGGAAACGGAGGACCAGAGTGTATGATTGTTCATGTTGGTTTATTCATTGTTCATCTATGAATTTCTGCATTCATTCATTGTAACACATTGCATTGAGCATCCATATGTGCCTGGCAGTGTGCTGGCTACTGGGTATAAAATAATGAGTAAAACGGGACAAAAGACATGGTCCTGCCCTGATGGAGCTGACAGCTCAGTGCCGTAGACGGTCAGTAACCCTGCACTCACACAAGAGTGGTGAACTCACTAACTGTGTTAAATGGGAAGGATGGGAACTAATTAGCATGGGATTTGACTTAATTGGAGGCGTCAGGGAGCCCTTCCTGCTTTAGATTTTCCCATTTCCTAGATAATAGGGCAGAGGCTCATAATGAACACTCTTTTCCTGTGGCCAAAGCGTTTTCGGTTGTCTGAGATCCCAATCATTTTGGCAGCACTGCTGGCTACGTAGTCCGTGATGGATCTGGTTACCGTGCAGACAGATGGCCTTGTTAAAAAGAGTATGAGACCCCAGGAGTGGCTGAACTGGAGGGAGCCCTTGAGGCCACTGCTTACTCTGAGAGCTAGTGACGGCAGGGCCAGAGAAATTGGTCTCTTGGAGGGAAGATGTAACACCTCTTCTCTGGGGAGATCTGAAGTGAAGCAAGTGCTATTTAACTACTCTAACTGGTCTCTCGGGAAGCCCACCGCTGACCACGAAGGTCCAGCCTGTCAGAACAAGTGTCCTTCTGAATTGCAGAGGATTTACCACCTGTAAGAAAGTAGGAAAATTTGTTTGAAGGTCCAGCTGAAGAGTACTATTAGCAAGATATGTATCTTGGGGGGAGAAATACACTTTCGCTGACTTTTACATTTTGGGATCCCATTCTTTGATGTTACACAGTGATGGGGCCATGCTCCTCCCCCGATCTCCTGGAGAAGCTTGTCAGAAGGGGCAGACTGGGGCTCACATTTTGTCTGCAGCTCTTGTCCTATAGGGCCTTTTTCCTTCTCAAAGACTTCCTGCCTTTTGACTCTTGGCTCTAAACCCAACATCCCTCCTCTAAGGTTCTTTTGGGATCACCAGCCACTGCTGCAGGCTACTCTGTTTCAGGACCACAATTTACATGGTTTCCACAGAGATTCCTGTCCTGCAGCCTTCAGATTTCTGACAGCAGATAGGACATTGAGGTGAGATGTTGCCCATCTGTGAGGACTGTGCAAACTCAATGTTATCTGAATTGAAAAACAAAGGAAATTATTTATTAAAGATTAGGCAGCAGTAGGGAACTTCCGTGGTGGCACAGTGATTAAGAATCCACCTGCCAATGCAGGGGACATGGGTTCAAGCCCTGGTCTGGGAAGATGCCACATGCCGTGGAGCAACTAAGCCCAAGCGCCACAAATACTGAGCCTGCACTCTAGGTCTCGTGAGCCACAACTACTGAGCCCACGAGCCACAACTACTGAAGCCTGTGCTCTGCAACAAGAGAAGCCACCGCAGTGAGAAGCCCGCACACTGCAATGAAGAGTAGCCCCCGCTCGCTGCAACTAGAGAAAGCCCGCGCGCAGCAACGAAGACCCAACGCAGCCAAAAACAACAACAACAACAAAAAACGTTTAGGCAGCAATAGAGTGCTGGAACCAGAATGAGAAAACAGGTCCTTACCAATGTTTTTACTATAAAGTACTAATGTTTTTACTATAAAGGACTATTTGGGGAGGAAGAGAAGGGATACTTTTTGTTGGCTCTCATTGGTACCTTTGGGAAAAGAAAGAGAAGCAGAGAATAAGTTCTGATGAGGAACCCAAATGCTGTTTAGTTCCCCATATTATAATGGAAGTAGAAAATTCTCCTGTAATATGATGCAAAGGCGAGTTTACTTTATCTGTTTTATGAACATAGCGTTACTTCTTGTATGATGTTAACACAGTCCTTGAGTCTTACTCTCTATAAGAGCTTAACAGCTGCCACTGCTGTTATCTCTGGGTGGGAGCAACCTTCATGAAACATGGCACTCTCGCTGCATGCATAGGAAAGTAGCTTTTAAACTGTTAGCCTATTCCAATTTTCAGTTTAAAGTGGTGATCTTTAAAACTATAGGATAAACGAAATTTTATGCTTTATTTCTAGTTATTGAATAATCTAGGTAATGCATTTCAGGTGGGGACCCTTCTTAACCTTAGAAAAGCATTCAATCACACAGTAATTGTTAGTTTTTAAAAAATGTATGTACAAGTTTAGGATGTCAAGTTTTAGGTGTCTAGTTTTAACTTGTTTGGCTGAGCTGCCATTTAAATCTGGTCCCAATGTTATGTGAATGGACCTAGGCTTTTATTATTCCTGTTTTCCTCCTTCGTTGGAAACCAGTACAGAGAACCATCACTTAAAAAAGAAAGATGTTTCCTGCTTTGTTTCCTTTTATCCAACTGAGAACAGTCTGGGAGAAAAGATTGCTTCCTTTCTGAATTTGGTAAGTCACAAAATGGAAGATGTACAAGCAGACATTTGTGCCTCTGTCGTATTAACCTTGGGACGAGGTGATAGAATGTGTGAATAATCCCGTTAGATGGTTGCATACTCTTCTACTCCTGTTTCCTCTTCAATTGGCTTTAGGGTTTTCCATAACAAGTAACTTTCTTAATTTGTCTTTTTCAAAATTGTCTTAATTTTTCTCCCCAAGATGCAGTTTTTCCTCTTTCCATGTGCTGTTACCTCACTGAATCCTCTCACTAATTCTATGACAAAGGTATTATTATCATTGACCTTTTATACAATGTTAGTTGCTCAAGGGCACACAGCTAATCACTAGTAAAGGCAGGAATTGACTCCAGCCTGGAATATGATTCCATGGTCTGTGTACTTAGCTGTGATGTATGTGTAATGCCTCGGAAATTATCACCTCTAAAAATAGGTATTGGCTTACAGGTGTTTGTGAGATTCTAAAGAGGGCTAGGAAAACTTCTCTGAAGTGAGATACCTTGACTTTTTAATGTCAGGTGGTGATTGTAGTGAAACAGTTATCAACTCCCATTAAAGTGATGGGAGCAAACAAGAATCTTTGATAAGGATGTGGTGGAGGTTAATGTCACATTAATGTTGGGTCAGTCTTACATGTTTGATCTTATCCTAAAGACTTAACCTTTATGTGAAGTCTGCATTTGACACTCTGATTGCTTCCCATCAGACACAGGTGTCTTTCTCTGCCCAAGAGCCAGACTGATGAGTTCCTGGAGACCATTGTTCCTCCGTAGACTCACGTGCAGACTTCAGCCTGTACTCCTGATGGTGCCCAGATATGAGCCGCCATCTTGAAGATGCAGCCACATAGATGCCCATTTCTCGGTGTAGAGTTGCCTTTCATGTGGCCTCTAAGTTGTCCACTACCATGCCACTCTGAACTGGGGGTGAGAGCAGGGCGTACAGTGACACAGCATTCTGTCCAACCTTTCTTTCAGAGTAGGACTTCACTCTTTAAACAGTCCTGGGTTGAGGAAGAGCTCTGTTATCCACTCCAAGGTCTCTTTGGGAAGAAAAGTCTGGTCCACGTTAACCTTCTGCCTCATTTTCGTCTTTCAGGGATTATTTCTGCTCTGTGTTAAATTTGGACTTTACGTGCATGGGAAATACCTACCTGAAACACCTATGCTTTTCAGCAAGTTTGAAATGCCCCTCTGAAAGCTAGAGCATTCATTCAGTGATTGAATTTTCAAATTGTCAGAGTGGTGGTAAATCCCATCAAGGCAGAACTGAAGTCCAAGTATCTTTAGGGATGCTTTGAACGTGTATATCCACTGGAAAAAGCGGTATGTTTAAAAGAGCAAGGAGTCACCTTATTGGATTCTTATTACCTTACTGGGTCTCCAAATTAGGATAAATGTCCATGTATCTCTAATTAGCAGTGATACAATCAAGAAAAATAACCAGGCAGTTTGTGTTTAGCCACAAATTTGTCAGAAAACAGTGGGTGGCAAAGTAACTTGAGATCCTAGGAAACCTGTTGTATTGAGTTGAGGAAAAGGAGAGAGAATTTCTTCAAGTTTTTGAAAAAAGCATGGACTTTATGTTATGGCTGCGAGTCTTCCCTTACTTTCCATGAACACAAGAGGACATTTAAGAAAGAAAAGTGGAGTCTGTTTGCAGAGGCAAGATAAGAGAGGACAAAAGGGTTGGGAAGATCACGGTGAAGGGAAAAAAATTGGAATTTAGTGTGCTGGTAAATTGAGTCTAATTATATTCACGGACAGGTTAAAGTAATCAGAAGGTAAGGAACCCAATTATGAGATAGTCTTGATAACATAGATGGCTCAATAAAATACAAAAAAGAAAGATAAAAATAGAATGCCTTTATATAATTCTGGAGGAAGTTTTAAAATGAGTGTTTAAGATAAAAACTTGGAAGGAAAGTTATTAAAATAAACGATGAATTATGGTGGTCTTGAAGGAGAAAGAAAAGCTCACTTTGTGTAGTGAGTGAAGAAATCCCATTTCTCTGATTTTAACCATTTTATACGTGCTTCTGGGTTATAGGATTTTGATGGTTAAAGAAAGATGGTGTTATGACAAAGTGAAAATCGTAAGAAAACCAATCACATAGCTTTGGTTGGATTGTTCCTTTCCCTTCCCTTCATTTCCTAAAGGTCATTATTCAGAGTCCTTTGAAAGTACAGCTCGTGAATTGTTTTTTTTGTTTTTGTTTTCTTCGGTGAAAGTTAGTGATTTGTTTTTCTGAAAACCTTTGTTTTGGGTTATCGGATTTCTTTTTTTATTTTTTTTAATTGAAGTATAGTTGATTTACAATGTTGTGTTAATTACTGCTGTACAGCAAAGTGATTCAGTTATACATATGTACATTCTTTTTCTTAATATTCTTTTCCATTGTGGTTTATCATAGGATATCGAATGTAGTTCCCTGTGCTCTACAGTAGTACCTTCTTGTTTATCCATCCTGTATATAAAAGCTTACAGCTGCTAACCCCAAACTCCCGCTCCATCCCTCCCCCAAACCCTCCCCCTTGGCAACCACAAGTCTGTTCTCCATGTCTTACCAGGCTTCTTTTACTGAAACGTTTGGGTCCACCTCCTGCGGGAAGCACAGCTCACATCTGTTCCTGCAGAAACAGCGTTTGACTCAGTGGTTAAATTCCCCATCTGCTGTGTGATGCCCAGTACTGATGGGAAATTAGAGTTAAGTCTCTGAGATATCTCTGTGATAGGATAGTGTTTGTATGATAGGAAATGTTTTGGTAATTAAGACTCAGAAGAGGAGTGCTTGTAAATAGCTGAAGGTTTTTCTGTTCCTTGTGTTCTCAGCTCCATGCTCTCCATTTTCTTTTCATTAAGAAAGCCAAATGTGTGTGCATTTTCCAGGAAGTTCTGTGGCACGGTAGACAGAGAAGGGCTTGGGCCCAACTCTGGCTCTGTTGCTTGGTTGTTCCACGGCTGTAAGAGGACTCCCACCCCCTGCAGGAGGAAGTTCACAAAATCCAGTGCCCAGCCATAGTCTAGCGTTCCCAGGAAACAGCTCACTGCAAGAGGAGCTGTTATATTGCATTAAACTTTTCTCAGTGCTCCCCGATTTCAGGGCTTGTCATTTTCTGGAAGCACCTCACTCCACCATGTGACATCCTCCCAGGAGGGCAAGAAGGGTATCAAGAGTCAGCCCTGGGCTATTACCACTTTGTTTCTTTTAATCCTGAAACTTTCACTAAGAAATCGTAGTTCTTATTTATAAAACAAAACAAACAACCAAAAGCCCACAAGAAAAAAAAAATCAACAGCTACCAAACAGAAACTCTTTTTAACTCTTAATAACCTTTCCCCTTTCCACACATACATAATTCCTCCTTAAAAATCTAAAAAAACAAAAAAACCCATGAAATCAATTTGATACACATGCATGTTGGCCGAAGAACCATCATGATGGATATTTTTTTCCTCTGTGAAAATTGAGTTGCTTTTACTGTGGATCACTTTGGCAGGAAAGGGGCTATTAAAGAGGGAGAGAAATGTGAATTCAAAGGGATAATGCTACTTTATTTTACTTGATCCTGTTTTGTGCAGCGTTACTGAGGGCAGCATTGCCCAGCCGATGTTAATCGTGGACCATTAGGGCCACCAGGACTCAGGAGGGCCGAGCAGATATCCTTGCTCTGCCTTGATGTCGGATCAAGACTGAAGTGTGTGAAATGCCCCTTGGCCAGTGGTACAATGTCCAACATTGTAGGTGCTCACTCAAGAGCTCTGAGCGCTTACACTTGAAGAAATCCTTGGATACGGTAGGGATGGGGAATGAAGTTTTTAATTACACCTCTGTTGTTTTCTATCACCAGGAACTAAATTAATGGGGAATTAATTCACATGGTTTATTATGCATTTTCTTGTTTAAGAGAGAACTCTTTTTCCCACAACCCTTTCACTTTGGTCCTTTCAGCATTTCTTTCCCCTCAATACTGAAATACCCTCTTTCTTGTTCAAATGACATGGGCTACATTCGGTAGACTTAGCACCCTGTGGAAGTCTGACAATTACTTCCATACGGCAGCCTTGTTTCAAAACTAGTCCAGAACAAGTAAGAGGTCTTCATGTTTCGTTCATTTTCCCGGTGCTCTTGGTGAGTTTACAATATTGCCCAGAGAGTTTCGATGGAATATAAGAAAACACACACTCTTCTGTGTTCCATTTGGTGAGAAAGAGAGCCATAAAGTAGAAGGCCACAAGCCCTCCCTTATAATAAACCATGTTTTATCAGCACTTGAAAATCAAGCAGTAGGAGAATGACAGTACTGGGGAAGGCTTGGTGGAAAAGCCCTATTTATTCAGTCTTTGGGTATAAGGGTAAAATATTGAAACAGGAATGCAGTGTTCATCCCCGTAATAACTAATTAATATGGAAGCATTTTGAGAACTGTGCTGTGTGAGTGCTATATAAACAGTGCTGTATTATCACTGGGTGTTAATAATAAAGCAAAGCTAACACTTCTCATTGTTTGTGCATTTTCAAATGTGTGAAAGTGTTGAAGGAAGGCCGTTCATTATTCTGTAAACCAAAACTGGATCGTTGAGTTATACTTTCTTTTGGTCGGCTAAAGGCATATTTGGTTTTCTAAAAATACTATACATGATTCTGATTTTCCAGAGGTTATCAAGTAATAACAGACTTTTAAATTCATTCGTTCATTCATTCACTTTTCAGAACCCAAAACTTCAGGCTTAAAATTTTACATTGTTCAGACCTAGCGAAGAGTACAGCTGTCGTTCACCTCAATTACACACAGCAAATATTTGGAGTAGAGGCAGGAAGGAAGTTTTGGAAGAATCAGGTGTAGGAGGGATTCTTGTAGGATAGAGGCGGAGGTGGGGTTTCCGGTGTGGCATCTCATTGATGAAGCAATAAAATAGAAAGAGAAAGCTCTTTCTGTCCATAGAAAGAGAAGCTGAGAAGAACCTCAAGCATGCTTGCATTTCCCCTGTGAATACAGGGGGGACTGGCCACACAAGACCTGCATGTGTTCATACAATGCACATGAGCACCACTTGGCAGCAAAGCAAGGCGACAGGACGGTATTACATTTGTGAAGGTGTTGACCCGAAAAGTAGTCTAGCGTACAGAGGAGTGTGTGTGTTTTACAATATGCCCGAAGTGGTAGAGTATTACTGAAGTATGTTTCAGGCAGATTTGAGACAGTAGCATGGTCTACCTATGTTAAAATGATTATTTCCGTTTTTAAATTCTTTAAATAAAAGTTCTGTGCTCCTAAGGCACAGCTGCTTGCTTTTCGTTTTGATGTCCCTGTGCTCCTTGATGTAGCAATTACAGTGTGATTTCCTTTTGGAATCTTTGATAAAATATGTAATTCTTTGTCATTGCCTCAAAAAAGCTGAAAGGAACCTTGTCTGGTCATCTTGTTTAATCGAATCATGCCTGTTTTTTGGGCACAATTTTCATTTTATGAAATTTTATGAAAGAAACACAAAACTTCTCATGATGTTTTGCATTTCCACAAACTCAGGTGAGCAAATATGTCCTTCGGGTCTAGTTTGGGGATTTAACTAGCATGATATTTGTTTAACAAAGACATGATAAATAAGAGACCAAGAAGTCAATTGCATGTTTGCTCTTTAGGTTAATGCTGAAATTTAAATTGATGGATGAACTAGATTTTATCTGCTTGCCTTGCCTTTGGAGAAATCAGGAGATCGGAGGCATAGTGCTTCATAGCAGAAATGTCTTTTCATTGATTTTGCTGAAGTGTCTTCCAGGTTTCAGCGTATAAGTGACTCATTAGGGAACAAAGAGGGAAATCCTTTGTGAGGAATCAGATGTCACTGAGGCACAGGGTTCCTTACACTTCATCTCTCTTTAAAGTCAGCATTGCCTTGCTAAATCCCTACCAAGCAAACAACAACCAAAAATCAACACACATACAAGCCACAGGGTATCCCAGACTTCTAGCTGTCGTTTTCATGGTCGCCAGCACCTTTTCCCAGGAAAACAAAGAGATTGACCCAAGTGATGCCCTTGAGGGGCAAGATGGAATTGGGATCTATCCTTTCCCCTCTTTTTGGAGAGCCTAGTATATGGGGAGAACGCCTGTCCTTGGGAATCCAGTGTTTGCAGTACCCCTCTACCGTTTCCCCATCACTCCTTCAGTGATGGAATGTACAAAAGCAACACTCTTGCCAAAAGGCGTGCTTGCAGTTTCTTTGCCTCAGCTTGAGCAGTGTTGAGTTCATTCACGTTCACTTCTTGGGAGAAATACTACCTTTCTCCAGATTGGCGAGAGAGTCTGGCTGAGAGGTAACACTCTTAGGAAAGAAAAAGCATCACCTCCTCTAATAAAGAAGGGCCACTTCATAATGAATTTTTTTTTCCGACCATGATGAGCATGTTTCAGATCCAGGCTTCCAACTTGTACTTCGGAACTTAGGAGCTGAAAAAAGAACTTCTTGATCGACTATTGAGGTGTGAACACAGCAAAAGACAGGCAGCCTGGTACTGAGCCCATAAGGCCAGGTAATGTGGGAATGTCTTGTTGGCTGCAGGTTCCCTTCTCTTTCTGTCTGTTCCATGATCATGTTGCCAGTTTGTGGGCACCTTCAGGAGGAGTTTTATATAAGAACCAGAGGTTCATATAAACTGATTTCTGGATTGTGTTTGTGCAACAGCTTCTCATCTTTCCTGAGACTTTTGGATGATAATTCTTGCTTTGTTTCTGTCACCTTTTTTTCCTCTAGGTTTTAATCTGAGGGCAAGTAATAATGTCTCTTCAGTGAGACTTCCCTGGAGGAATTTGAGAGAAGCATGCATGTATCAATAAAACTTTCCTAGAAGAAATTTTTGAGCTTCCAGAGGAAGCAGGTGGCTGTTCAGCTATTGTTAAAACCTAAGTTTGTGTTCTGCGTGTCACTCATGATTGTAGGTGACACATTCAGATCTCCCAGAGGTAGATGTTGCCTTTATGATCACTCTGTCCTAAACAAGGCCATACCAAAAACAAACCTTGGGGAAAAAAATGAATTGATCACAGGAGCATAGAGTATCTAGAACCAGAACCAATTAAAAATCAGTTTGCTCATATGACCTATTTTAAGGTTTCTCAATCTAGATCTTCTGCTTATAAGAGCACGGAGTTTGAGCCTGGCTTAGGATCTGTGTTAAGATCACTGACTAGGTATTTAACCTTATTGAAATTACTCAATATTGTGGAGTCTCAGTTTCCCCATCTAAGTATATGGAGGCAATAATGACAGTTAACTAATTGGTTATTATGACCATTAAATAAGGTAACCATTTTCTGTTTGATGTAGGGATATGTTTCCAAAGCTTTCTATTTATCTGAAGATAAGCAAAACATTCTGATTTGATCCTTTGATGTGTTTGAGCCTCTTTGATGGAGAATATTCAATATCTAACCTAAAATAGTGAATAAAAATTTGCCAGTTGAATGGGAGAAAGGATGGGTGAATGGAGGAATAATTAAATGATGTCCCTACCCTCTTAGTTATGGATTGTATATGCACTAGGACAGTGGGTCTGAGAAAATTTAAAAATTCAAGAGCTAAAAATCTGTTACATTATAAATGTTGCTTTGTAGGTGGACAATTGCAGACAGATGGTTTGCATTCAGCATTATTTACCCCCATAATTCACATGTCTCTACATTCTCCCATGCTTTTAAAGAAGGGCACCATGTTGATGATGCTGGATGATTGTCATAGGACCAGCTGGAGTTGGAAGAGAGAGTAGTTCTGACACTTGATTAAAATTTTTTACATAGAGTCAACAGACCCCCTGCCATCTCTAATAAAAGCATATGCACACTTTCCTAAGCACAGGCCGGGACTGCTCATTTTACCCTTCTTTTCCACACATTGACACTTGTCACTTTTGAATGGTTTGGGGAATGGCAAGAGCAAAGGAAAAAACAGCCAAATACAATTCAAGAGGCTCATCCCAATCCCACAAAGAAATGAAACCTTTGGTCTCGTAATGATTGTGAGAAGAAGAATGCCAAATGTGAGGGTAGCTCTAAAGGGAACACCATTATCTTTAACTACCTGCTTAGTGGGGGGGGGGTAAAAAGGCATCAGTTGAAAGTTGACATTCTTGTTATAGATAGAAGCAAATTAAATCTTTTTAGAAAGTCATTTTAGACTCTAAAGACTCCAGCAAAGATTGTTATTGACTGTCTTGTGTTATAACAAGCAAGTTATTTTTATGGTGTATTTATGGTCTGTTAAAGATTCGCAAATATTTATATCTCAGGAGTGGAAAGGACCTTAAAGCTCTCTACTTCAGCAGCTTAGTTGTAATGTGCTTTTAGGTCCTCTACAGATCCTGCATAAAACAGGACACACCAGACTTTTGGTTTTGTCTCTCACCCTTTCTTCCTTCCTTTCTTTTTTCTTCTTCTTTCCTCTCTGTCCCCATTTATATGTAAATAATTTAATAATTTTTAATAAAATTTTTATTGGGCTTAACAAAATTTTACTGCTGTAGAACATTCTAGAAGCTTACATCTGTAGCTTGTTTTGTGACATATACTTGGTCATATATTTTATACCATATCTTTGATGAGGAGCATACTTCTAATTAGAGCGCTGCTCCTTACCAGGGGCAGTGCTCCATCCTAGGAGTTTTTACATGTATCACGATTTTATTTTATTTTCACAATGATTGGCAAAAGGCAGGGATTCCTTGCAATGGACTGGATGGTCTTTTTTTTTTTTTTTTTTTTGCGGTACGCGGGCCTCTCACTGTTGTGGCCTCTCTCGTTGCGGAGCACAGGCTCCGGACGCGCAGGCTCAGCGGCCATGGCTCACGGGCCCAGCCGCTCCGCGGCATGTGGGATCCTCCCGGACCGCGGCACGAACCCGCGTCCCCTGCACCAGCAGGCGGACTCTCAACCACTGCGCCACCAGGGAAGCCCGGACTGGATGGTCTTGCTCAGCTAAGAATCATCCTGGTTTTCATAAAATATATAAATGACCCACTAGATTTTCACGTAAGTGAGAAAGCACTTGATATTTATCTGAGCCTAGAAGTAATTTCATTCTACTTGTAAACACAAGGAGCTTTTTGCCCAATTTTAACATACTTTTGAGTTTTCCAGGAAGACAACTCGGGTAAATCAACAATATTGTATTTTATTTTATTCAGAACTTTTACAAGAGATGCTCGATGTTTCAGAAAGTGAAATGCCCAAAGGCAACACTGCTTATGGTATTTGAGTTCAGAATACAAACAGACTGTCGATCTGCATGCAAGATATAACTGTTGTATGCATGTTATCAGCTATAGTCACCATTGAATCCTCAGAACTTATTCATCTTATAAATGAAAGTTTGTACCCTTTTATCAACCTCTTCCCCCCACTACCCATTCTCTGACAACCACTTTTTTACTCTGTTTCTATGAATTTGCCTTTTTTTAAAGATTCCATGTATGAGTAATAATACTACGCAATATTTGACTTTCTCTGTCAGCTTATGTCACTTAGCATAATGCCCTCCAGGTTCATTTCATATTGTTGAAAATGACAAGATTTCCTTCTCTCTGAAGGCTGAGTAGTCGTGTGTGTGTGTGTGTGTATGCCACATTTTCTTTAACCATTTATTTGTTGATGAACACTTGATTGTTTCCGTATCTTGGCTGTTGTAAATAATGGTGGTATGAACATTGGAGTATAGATGTCTCTTTGAGATAATTATTTCTTTTGGATATATACTTAGAAGTGGGACTGCTGGATCATATTTTTAATTTCTTGAGGAACCTCCATACTGTTTTCCATAGAGGCTACACCAGTTAACATTACCACCAACGGTGCTCAGGTGTTCCCTTTTCTCTGCATCCTTGCCAACACTTACTATTTCAAGACTTTTTGATAATAAACACCCTCACAGCTGTGAGATGATATCTCATCGTGGTTTGGGTTTGCATTTCCCTAGTGATTAGTGACGTTGAGCATCTTTTCGCATACCTGTCGGCCATTTGTATATCTTCTTTGGAAATTGTCTATTCATGTCCTTTGCCCATTTTTGAATTGGGTTATTTGGTTTTATGCTGTTGAGTTCCTTGTAAATTTTGGATATTAACGCCTTATCTGATAGATGACTTGCAAATATTTTCTCCCATTTTATAGGTTGCCTTTTCGTTTTGTTGATGGTTTCCTTTGCTGTACGGAAGTGTTTTTAGTTTGATGTAGTCCTACTTGTTTATTTTTGCTTTGTTGCCTTTGTGTTTGGTGTCAAATCCAAAAAACCTTGCTAAGACTGATGTCAAGGAGCTTACTGCCTGTGTTTTCTTCTAGTTTTATAGTTTCAGGTCTCATGTTCAAATCTTTAATCCATTTTGAGATGGTTTTTTGTATGGTGTAAGATAGGGGTCTAGTTCATTCTTTCCCATGTGGCTGTACAGGTTTCCTAACATCATTGAAGACATTATCTTTCTTGGCTGTATATTCTTGCCTTCTTTGTTTAAATTAATTGACCTTCTATGAGTGGATTTATTTCTGGGTTCTCTGTTGCGTTCCATTGATTTATGTGTCTGTTTTTATGCCAATACCATACTAATTTGATTACTACAGATTTGTAATATAATTTGAAATCAGGAAGGTGATGCCTCCAGTTTGGTTCTGTTTTCTCAAGATTGCTTTGGCTATTTTGGGGTCTTTCATGGTTCCATACAAATTTTAGGATTTTTTCCTATTTCTATGGAAACCAACATTGGAATTTTGATAGGGATTACACAGAATCTATAGATTACTTTGTATAGTATAGAGTTTTTAACAATATTCGTTCTTCAAGTTCATGAACATGGATTATCTTTTCATTTATTGGCATCTTCTTCAACTTCTTTCATTAGTGTCTTTTAAAAGTTTTCAGGTCTTTCTTCTCATTGGTTAAATGTGTTCCTAAGTATTCTTTTTGATGCTATTGTGTATGGGATTGTTTTCTTAATGTTTTTCTCTGATAGTGCATTGTTTATAGAAAAACAACTGATTTTTGTATAATGACTTTGTTTCCTTCAACTTTACTGAAATTGTTTGTTCTGTTTCACTTTTGTCGAGTCTTTAGGGTTTTGGATATATAGTATCATGTCATCTGCAAATAGAGGCACTTTTACTTATTTCTTTTTGATTTGGATGAATTTTATTTCTTGCCTAGTTGCTGTGGCTAGGACTTCTGGTACTGTGTTCAATAAAAGTGGTGAGAGTGTTCACCCTTTTCTTGTTCCTGATCTAAGAAGAAAAACTTTCAGCATTTTACCATTGAGTATGATGTTAGATTTGGGCTTGCCATAAATGGCTTTTATTATGTTGAGGTACATTCCCTCTATATACAATTTGTTGAGAGTTTTTATCATGAAAGAAGTTGGATTTTGTCAAATAGTTTTTCTGTATCTATTGCGATGATCGTATGAGTTTTATCCTTATTTTGTTAATCTCATATATCCCGTTGATGGTTTGCAGATTTGGAACCATCCTTGCATCCCTGGAATAAATCCCACTTGATAATGGTGTATGATCCTTTTTATATATTGTTGAGTTTAGTTTGCTAATAATTTGTTGAGGATTTTTGCATTTAGGTTCCTTAGGGATATTGGTCTGCAATTTTCTTTTCTTGTAGTGTCCTTTTCTGACTTTGGTGTCAGGGCAATGCTGGCATTGTAAAATGAGTTTTGGAAGAGTTCCCTCCTCTATGCTTTGATAGAGTTTGAGAAGGATTGGTATTAGTTCTTTAAATGTTTGGTACAATTCACCAGTGAAGCCATCTGGTCCTGGACTTTTCTTTGTTGGATGATTTTTGATTACGTTTTGATCTCTTTACTAATAATTGGTCTGTTCAGATTTTCTGTTTCTTCATAATTCATTCTTGGTAGGTTGTATATTTCTAGGAATTTGTCTGTTTCCTCTAGATTATCCAGTTTGTTGGTGTATGATTGTTCATACTAGTCTCTCGTGATCTTTTGTATTTCTATCATATTAGTTGTATTGTGTCCCCTTTCGTTTATAATTTGAGGCCCCTCTCTTTTTCTTGGTAAGTCTGGCTAACAATTTGTCTCTTTTGTTTACCTTTTCAAATAACAGCTCTTGGTTTCATTTAATTTTCTCAGTCGTTTTAATCTCCATTTCACTTATTTTCCCTCTGATCTTTTTATTCCTTCCTTTTGCAAACTTTGGGCTTTGTTTATCTTTTTTTAGTTCCTTGACATGTAAAGTTAGGTTATTTATTTGAGACCTTTCTTACTTCTTAATTTACGCATTTATTGCTATCAACTTTTGTCTTAGAGCTGCATCCGGTAAGTTTTGATATGTTGTGTTTGCATTTTTTTTTTGTCTCAAGATTTTTTTTTATTTCTCTTGATTTCTTTGACCCACTGGTTGTTTGGGAGCATGTTGTTTAATCTGCACATATTTGTGAGTTTTCCAGTTTTGTTCTTGCAATTGATTTCTAGTTTCATACCATTGTGATTGTAAAAGATGTTTGATATGATTTTGATTTTCTTACATTTATTAAGACTTGTTTTGTGACCTAACATATGATCTGTCCTAGAGAATGTTCCATTGCTGCTTGAGAAGAATGTGTGTTCTCCTGCTGTTGGATGGAATGTTCTGATGTGTCTGTGTATGTCTAATGTATAGTTTAAGTCTGATGTTTCCTTATTGATATTCTGTCTGGGTGATCTATCCATTGTTGAAAGTAGGGTATCGAGGTCCCCTACTATTAATATATTGCTGTCCATTTTTCCTTTCAGATTTGTTAATACTTGCTTTAAATACTTTGGTAGTCCTATGTTGGGTGCAGAAATATTTACAGTTGTTATTCCTCTTAGTGAACTTTGTTATATCTTCTAATGTAGGTTTCCCTGTGTCTATATATTGAGGGGCATGTAATATTATTTTGAGCTAATATCCCTTTATATCTCTTTCATATTACATCTAGGGTCATATATTGATTTTAAAATTACTTATATAGGTAGGTTACATTATATATACATTTTAATTCATAGACTACATAATTTTTTAAACTTAGGATAATGAAAGGGATATTAAAAATCTCTAGTAATAAAATGGGAAGTTGGGATTGATAAGGCCAAGAGGCCCTGAAATGAAGATCAGTCTACCTTTGAGAACTCACCAAACCTTCAAGCACAATTAGAATTGTGGGACAATGTGTTAGTTCCTTATTTTTGTGTAACAATATTATCACAAACTTATTGGCTTAAAATAGTACACATTTATCATCTCACAGTTTCTGTGGGTCAGGAGTTTGGGCAGAGCTTCACTGGGTCCTTTGCAAGACTACAGTCAAGGTGTTGGTCAGGGCTTCTGTCTAATGTCCAAGTGGTTGAGGAAGGATCTGCTTCCTCCTTGGTGTGATTATTGTCAGAATCCAATTTCTTGGTGTCTGATGGAATCAGGGCCTCAGTTTATTGCTAGCTGTTGACTAAAGACTACTCTTACCTCCTTACGGTGTTGACCTCTTCCATGTGGTGACTTGCATCATCGAAATCATCAAAGAAGACAGTGTATAAGCGAGATAGACATTGTAACCCTATGTAAAGTAATTATGAAAGTGATACCACACCATCTTTCCTGTCTTCTATTGGTGAGAAGCAAGTAACAGATCCTACCCAAGCTCAAGGGGAGTGAATTATACAAGGACATGACTACCAGGAAAGGGATAATTGGGGGACATTTTAGAATCTGTTCTCCCCAGCCAGCTTTCATTGGCAGTGTTGGAGAAGAGGATGCACCTTGGGATCAGTTGTGGCTAGTGTATTTTATAGTACTATTTATTTTAATGAAAATTTATTTTATCCATCAATTTGAAGGCCATTGTACTCAGAGAAGAGGGAACACAACATCACCAGAAAAGGGTCTGTTCATTTAAGTCTACTTAGACTTTGCTACAAGGTCTTTTCCAATTAGATGTGAATTTATCTGATGAGAAATAGCTAATTTCTATAGAGGTAGAATGTAGTGATATAGGGGTAGATTATTCACAGTTCATGCAAATTAGGGTCTTCTCATCTAGTGACCCAACTAGTTCTTAGGTCATTCAGAGTTTGAATCAGAGTTAGATCTGGAGGAGGAAGAAAACATTCTAAGAGCTAAAATTATTCATTATATAAATTTTTATTATATAGCAGCCATACGTTAGTTAGTCACCGTTTTAGAGGGAAAGAGGCAGAGAATCTGCCTTCGTGAAGCTTACAGCAGATGCTGGCCACCACTTTAGTCATTCGGGGGTCTTCCTTTAAGGGTAGAATAGTTCGTGTGGGAAGAACATGGGTTTGGGAGGCATATAGCCAGGGGTTAAAATGATAATTCTGCTTACCCGATGTGTGATCTTAGCTTACAAATGGTACCCTCTGATTCTTTATTTCTTCTAGTGAAGAAATGGGTCCAGTAATACCTGTCACACAGGATTTTGTGAGATTCTGGATATAAAGCATCCAGTACACAGGGGGGTTCTTGATGAATATTAAATCTCTTCTCCCTGTCACACTCTTCGGCAAAACAGATCATTGCAGATTAGGCTATAAAGACTTTGATACTCAACCTTCTCCACGATGTCATACAAGAGTCATAAATAACAAATATTTAAATAGTCAGTTGGAACAAAATCTCTTTGGTTTTATGTACACTTTTTTTTTTTTAAATAAGATCTCACAACCATTCCCAGAGTTTCTTGCTTATTATTTTACTATGGCTAGCATGTCGTAATTACCTAATTATACAAAAGACACGAATGGCTTAAAGGAATAGTTCTGCTTGATTGCGTAAATAAAATCCTCGTTGAAAATGTGTGAATTTAGATATAAATCAATAGACTGGAGCATATGCATTTATCTAGTTTGAACTAATCTAGTTTATCAAGTCACAAAATTTTTGTTGGTGGTGGGAATGGGGCATGAAGAGTAGAGTTTCACAACCACATACCAATGTGGAAATTCATTTATTTTTCTACATTCATTCATTCATTCAACAAACATCTTAACATTTCTATTCCCAGATCTGAGTACTTTAAAAATAGTTACTTATTAGATGCGTAATGGATGAAAAAGCCAGATAATAAATTTCTTTTGCAGGTGTTGAGCTGTTTCAAAAGTCTTCTTTTTATTGAAGAACAAGCAGAGTAGCCCAATTAAGTAATTGTATTCATTTGGAACTCAGGCAATAATTTACATTTTTTCTTTTCCGTAAGTAGTAGGGGAAGTTGGTTAATCTGAAATGAAATGTTCTTAGATCCTATTCAGTTGGTTGGAAGGCGTCAGAGAGAGTTTTCCCTAACATTCTGTTGTTTTGAAATTCCCATTTTCTATGACATAAACTCTATGATATAAAAGAATCCTATTGCTATATTTAAAATAGATAACCAGCAAGGATCTACTGGATAGCACAGGGAACTCTGCTCATTATTCTCTAATAACCTAAATGGGAAAAGAATTTGAAAAAGAATAGATACATGTATAACTGAAACACTTCGCTATACACCTGAAACTAACACAACATTGTTAATCAACTATACTCCAATATACAATAAAAATTAAAATCGTTATGGGGAGAGGCTTGCTTATCATTATGTGCTTTAAATTTATTTTTTACAGAATGGAGTTTGAATAGAATTCTGATATTTTTGTGATTCTGTAATTTCTTTGGTTGGCACTTAGAATATTCTACCACAAGTATATTTAATTTGTCTGTATATCTTGTGTTCTTCATTAGCTTATAGCCCCTTGAAAGCAGGAGATCTGATTTTGCATATAACAGTTGATCAGTAAATGTTTTGATAGTTCTTTAGATATTGAAAATGAACAGGCTTCTATCCATTTCCTGTTGGTGCCCGAATAATTCTCACATTCAAATAGTAACGACAGGGCTTCCCTGGTGGCGCAGTGGTTGAGAATCTGCCTGCTAATGCAGGGGACACGGGTTCGAGCCCTGGTCTGGGAGGATCCCACATGCCGCGGAGCAACTAGGCCCGTGAGCCACAACTACTGAGCCTGCGCGTCTGGAGCCTGTGCTCCGCAACAAGAGAGGCCACGATAGTGAGAGGCCCGCGCACCGCGATGAAGAGTGGCCCCCGCTTGCCACAACTAGAGAGAGCCCTCACACAGAAACGAAGACCCAACACAGCCAAAAATAAATAAACTAATTAAAAAAAAATAGTAATGACATAGTATCTTGCTTTTTTTCTTTGAAATATTAGAAATGCTTTCTGCAAATTTCTAGGGGATCATAGTTGGCATGAGTATTTATTTTGAGGCCATGTATAACATAAGCTTCAGTATTTTGATCCACTTTGGGCCCTTGAAGGTGTTATACATAATGAAAACCAGAACACAAAGAAATCATCAAAAGTCCCTTGAGGAAAAATGTGGTAGTGATAGTTCTTGAAATGTTAAGAGTCAACAACCAGTCCTCATACAGCATCACCTAGAGCGGGGAGGTACCTATGGCAGGGCAGCCTGCTCTCGGTGCAGTGGCTACTCCTCTCTCAAGACTGAACTCAACCTTCAATTCCCTTAAGAGACCTTGATCAACTTGCAGTTTCTCCTACCTGCAGGTCAGTGCGACCATTCCCTTTCTGCCTCCACTTTCTGCCCTGACTTGCATTTTATCATTTTATCACATTTTTTACATGTGAAAGATGTATGAAAATGTGAAGAAACCTAAGCTCATCCGAAACACCCATCATATGGAGGTAGCCACACTCCTTGCATAATTTCCCAGTTTAGGGACTAATATTTGAATCACTTTAGTTTCTTACGAAATATGTGGATCAAACGTTAAATGTACTCTGTACTGTGTGCCTTTGGAGTAATGTACTTGACTTTTTTTTTCTTACACTGTCCTCGGAAAGTCAGTGACCATGCTGAAGAGACCCAACAAGAGAAAAGAGAACCGGAAACGTGGCAGGAAAGGCTAAGAGAGTACGTCCAGCACAGAGGGGGGAAAGAAGCGTTATGAAGTAATTTTAGCATACCTCTGGCTCTATGAAGATGCCTATCAGCTTATCAGTTTTATAAGCCAACGCTTGGAGGATATGGGGTTTTTCAGTGATCTAATCTCAAGTAAATAAGGAACAAATAAAATGAAATTATATGTGTGTCTCTCTCTAGAACGTGTAGTCAGCTACTGAATTTATGCTGCGGATAGATGCAGACTCATACAGCACAGTATGATCTTTTTCAGTTGAAGTCTGGTTCATTTACAATGTGTTAGTTTCAACTGTACAGCAAAGTGATTCAGTTATACATATATACGTACATACAGATATATGCTTTTTCAGATTCTTTTCCATTATAGGTTATTACAAGATACTGAGTTTACTTCCCTGTGCTATATGGTAGGTCTTTGTTGTTTACCTATTTTATATGCAGTAGCAGCATAGTAAGACTTTGATAAGGTTTGAGTAATCATCAAGTCAGAATTGGATAGCTCATGCTGTAAAATTATGTATTTTAAGTAAGTGGCTTTAAGATAATTGGCTCTTAAAATATTTTTGGATGTTGCAGTGGGGATAGTTGTGGGGCGGTAACAGGGCAGTAAGTGAACACTGACTGGAGAACATGGTCATGGGAAAAAAATCTGAAGTCTAAGGAGATTAGGTCCCATTGTTCATGAAATGTATTTAGATACAGGGGAGATCATTATGTGGAAGACCTTTAGAACCACTGGGGAAAGAAAAGATGCCCACTGCCTGATTTTAAGCTCACTTGGGATGATTTTGTTAGGGTTGACTGATAATTTCCTGCTGCGAATTGTTTTTTTATGCAAATAAAATGCCCATAATTCATCATGAGAGAGAAGATGATGCCCATAGATTCTATTCCCTACAATGGCGCTTGCCTAACAAATATATTTTTGGAATAGGTAAGGATAGAGGTGCCAAGAGCAAGCAAGAGACAGTTTCTGCCATCAACATTCGTAGTCATTCATTCAGCAGATTAACCTGGTACACTTGGTATGTCCTGGACCTTTACCAGATCCTGGGAAGAATGAAGAGCCTTTCTTATGCAAGTGTCTTTCGCAATTTAAATGTACTAGAATAAATATAGGACGCATATTTTAGATACACCACTTCAGTACTGAATGTTCTAGAATTTTTTGAGGTGAGAAGATAGGGGTAAGTGATTACAATTATGGAGAAGGTCATACCCACCAAGTAGGCAGGTTTAGCCGAAGTTGGAGGATATACTAATAGAGGCGTACAGAGAAATTTTACCAGTTAATGGAAATATAAGAAACATAAAAACAGTTGTTTTGGTTAGGAAGTATGATTCTTGCTTGGGACACGAGTTATTGAGTGACTAAATGCATGACAAAGAGGGCACACTATTGGGCTTCCCTGGTGGCACAGTGGTTAAGAATCCTCCTGCCATTGCAGGGGACACAGGTTCGAGCCCTGGTCCAGGAAGATCCCACATGCCACAGAGCAACTAAGCCTGTGTGCCACAACTACTGAGCCTGTGCTCTAGAGCCTGCGAGCCACAACTACCGAAGCCTACACGCCTAGAGCCCGTGCTCTACCGCAAGAGAAGCCCCACAGTGAGAAGCCCACATGCAGTGAAGAAGACAAATGCAACCAAAAATAAATAAAATAATTAATTTAAAAAAAAGAGGGCACACTATTAAAATTTTATTCCTCAATAAGGCAGAATATTAAATATTTATTCTTCACGTCCAGAGTTAATGGAACAGCTGTGCTAACCTTAATTTAGCATCACTTGGTGGCTACCAAAAATAATAGTGTGGAAGAATGACTTGAGGTTTTGTTTCCTGGTAGAAGAAGTATATCCTGATTATTAACAGTATGGAAATAGAAATGTAGGAGGAAGCAAATAATCACTCATAATTCTATCATCAAAATAATCAGTGTTAATGTTTTCATGTATTTCCTTACAGCTTTATTGCTTTGCCTCATTTTATATAGTTATCAGTCTCTTCAATATATACAGAAGAGTAATGACATTATCACGTATAATCACATATATGTGATTATTTTATATCTGTGTGATAATAAAATAAATGTTCAATTTTTAAGAAAATGAAATTATGAGAAAAGTTTAAGGAGTGGATTTGATTTCTAGAACATAGCAAAAGTAATTTGGAGCTACTTTTGATGACAGGGTAGGAAATCAGACTCTGTAAAATGAATTGGAAAATCAGTTCCAGCCATAAATGTGTTATACTCCTTTGAATGGTGTGTTTTTGTACTTTCGACAACTAACTGAAGTAATTTTTTGAAGAGACGTGTTGTTCTGAGAGGGCACAGCATTACTTACAATATGGTGGTTATTTTGAAACAGACCTATCACTGATTCGAACGTATGCTGGTGCTTTGGAGAAACAGTGCAATGAGAAACCTGTCACGAAGCTTTTGGCTGTTCCTATCTGGAGAGGACAGTTAACAATAACCAGTAAACTCAGGCTGCAGTTGATTTTTCTGTCCATTGAAGATTCCATGGAAATATTATCTTGGTCCCGTGAATTCCAAATGCTCCTTTTGGTTTTTGCTTTCTCTCCAATGGTTTTCTGGAGAACTGTTTGCAGCTCTTGTCATGTTAATTACTCACGAGACATAGCCATAGATCTTCTTGGGGTTAGTTAGATCATCTTAGAAAGGAAAGAAAACTTAATCAGTAAACAGGTTTCTTTGGTATTTTCCCTGTAATACTGGGACTCCTGTTTATTAGGTTTATCCTGTTACCTGTTATAGAAAAAGCTGAAAATCGGCATACAGTTGAATGAAGTAGCAGACGGTTTTCCCATGATAGCGCCCAACAGTTCATGAGATAAGACTAGTCATGACACCTATACATAAGGGAAAGTATACATTGAGATCATTTTAATTTGCAGTTATCATTATTTGGATTTCGTTCCTTAGCTCTCTGACGCAGGTTTAGAGGTGGCGTGAATATTCTTATAATGAAGATTGTTGCATTCTTAGATCAGAGCTCCTCTAGTCCTGATTTTGCAGTGGAGCTATACTTGTAGAGAAGATCACTACCGAGATGCTAGTAAGCAGTAGATACAGATGCTTGAGAAGAAACAGAGAGAGACGCACAGAACTTGGAGCCACCCCAAGATGGAACTTCACAATGATTCAAGTCTTAGAAAATACGATCTATGAGAAGAAGTTAGGGCTTTAGAGTCTTTGTGCCTGAGGAAAGATGTCTGTGAGGCTCTTTAATGATGAGAGTCACATATATGAGACATTATTATATGGAGGATTCTGACCAGCTGTTCTGCAACCCTACTGGGGATAGAAATAGATTTAAGTTACAATATATGGGATTTAGATTAGATAACGGAAGTGTGTTCTGATAGTAAGTGTTAAATGTTAGAGTATGTTTCCCAAGTAGGTTATGAAATCATCGTGCTGAAATTATTGTAGTTATTTGTGTCTAGATATTAAACAATAATGAAAACTTACATATAATACATAAATGTTAATAACTATATATACACACACTGTATATGTATATATACAGTGTGTGTATATATACTGTTGACCTCAAGAGCCTTACTAACCTTGTAATTCTATTATTTGGGGACTCACAATTAATGCCTTGTAGATACTGCCTTGTAGATACTGTTCTGGAAGGCTTAAGTATGTGGATAATATCCCAAACTACTGGATGATGTTAGCGACCAATTTCACCTTATATCAATATGGAAAGCTGTTACATTTTTGCAAGAGAAAAAGGTAAACCTTTCTTTCCTTTTGGAATTAGGGCAGTGAGGAAGTTTAACATTTCCAATTCTTTCGTTGACTGAGAAGAAAGTCGGGGGAGCAGTGATGCATTTCCTAATGCTGACAACTGTGAACTCGGAATTTTGAGGCTTCCAGGATTCTTAATTGCCTTCTCTTGAATAGGTCATTGTATTTTTTTTTTCCTCCAGGTTTTCTTCTTAAGGAGGAAAAACAGACCATCTACCTTTCAAATATTTACAGCTTGCAAGTGGATAAATCTCCCAAATCTATTTTTTTCCATCAAAAGAAAAACAATCAGCAGCAATAATCTCACATTAAGATACTTTTGATAAAAAGTTAGTAGATAGTTTATGATCTTTTAGTGGCAGTTTTTGTGTAGCCCAATCATTAATAAATCTGTTATCAGCATATGTGTCTCTCTCTCCCTCTGTTGATGATTCTTTTTAGACTAACATATTCATACCTCCTTCTACTGAAAAACATTAAAATGTGAATAGTGTGCATGAGGAAACTCTAAAGCTCTATATTTACACAAAAAAGACTCATAAATATTGGTTTATCCGAGGGAAGCATTTTGTACTATTCCATTTGTATCACAGGGAAAGCCTAGTCATACACTAAATATTTTTCATTGAAAGATGGTATAATGAAATATTAACGTTTGTATACAAAGTGTTATTCTAATTTTTTAGTTATTTGTGTTTATATATTTTATAATAGAAATTGAACTGAAAAGGACTTGTAGTTGATTCAGACCATCTCATTTTAAACATGAAGCCTATGCCTGGAAAAGTGACATCGTTTTCCAAATGTTACAGATCCAGTATTTTTTCTTAATGTCATTCTAAATTGATTGTTTAGAAGTTTCTATTCTCCCTGCATATGATCGCTGCTTTTCTAAAATTATTTGGAGGCGTATCCTTTTGTAAGAGAACCTCATAAACAAACATTCTTAGTTTGAAAACAAGTGAGGAGAGCTTTCAAGTTCAGTCTGTGGACTGAGCTAAACGTGTGTCTGCTCTCCCTTCCCAAATTCCATTTGAAATGGCAGTGAAGGCAGATAAAAAGAGAATGTTTCTTAGCAGGACGAAGAGGCCACTGATAAGGCTGGAGGAGCTGTGAGTTGAGGTCAGCAGTTACAGAGGACAGCACGGGTAAGAAGCAGAAGTTGAGGTCATTGGTTGCAAGTCTGAAGAATGGCTCAGGTTTGCTCTCTCCAACCGCAGGCATGTAAATAGTTGCAGCATTTACCCACAGAAAGGAAGCAGTACAATGCTTCAAAGGAATTAAACGATCTGTGTGTGAGAGTCCAGGCCTTTCAGTGTGCGGGCTGGTAACCAAGAACAGCATCCATCCCGTTCTGGTTCTGGCAGTTAGAGAGGCCCTAGCTGGTCTGGATGTTCCATGTGCAAGAGCTAGAGCAAATCACCTCATATTAATCAATCTAGTCATTTATAAAAAGGTGTAGATAACAGAAACCAGCAGTATAAAACAAAGTAAAAGAAATGGAACAAACCTCTCTGAAATAGGATTTTTCATCCTCTGCGCTATTAGCATTTTGGGTTGGATATTTTTTGATATAGGAAGTGTCCTGTACATTGCAGGATGCTTTGCCACATCCCTGGTCTCTATCCAGTATATTCTAGTAGCAGGAAGCTCTTCCTCTCTACCTACTGTGAACAGTGTCTCAATATCTGGACAAAGATATTGCCAAGTCCACTGCAGGAGAACTTGGTTTTTCAGCACACACACACACACACACACATATATATATAGATCTATACATATAGATCTATATATATACACATATCTGTATTTGTTGGGGGTTTGGGGTTCTTGGTTTTTTCACCCAAAGTTTGGAATATATGAGGCAAAAAGGAAACTCAGCAAACTTAACCAATATGTTATTCCTTGGGTCCTGAGGGCCCTTTCAGTTTTGTTTTCTCTTCACCTTTCAGAGTATTTTTATGTGTGTTTCACATATAATGTCCTGGAGTTTTATTTATACTTTGTGGGAGGAATAGGGAAAAGTAGATCTATTACATTTTTGTGGAAGTGGAATGTTAAAGTAACTCATAGAAAGGCAGGAAAAGGAAAACAGAAAAAAGAAAACAAAAAATAAGGTAGCAGACATCAGCCCTATCCTAATAATTACATTAAAGGTAAGTGGCCTAAATATACCAATGAAAGATAGTCTGTGTGGGTCAAAAAAATGACCTAGCTACATGCTATCAATAAGAAACATAGGCTGAATATAAAGGATGGTAAAATATATATCATACAAACACTTAAAGGAAAACAGAAACTTTCAGAGCAAAGAAAATTACTAGAGACATATTGGGATGTTATATGCTGATAATAGAATCAGTTTACCCTTTTAAAAGAATGAAAGGACAGCTTGGGAGAAAACACTTGCAAATCATATAGTGGACTAGTATAGTAAGACTAGTATCTTAAAATTTAACAGTAAAAAAAAAAAAATCTGTTTAGAAAATGGGTAAAAGACCTGAAGAAATAGTTCACAGAAGAGGATATACAGATGGAAAGGCACAAGAAAAGGTGTTAAAAATTATTAGTTATTGGGGAAATGCAAATTAAAATCCCAATTATATATTGCTATACACCAATCAGAATGGATTAAATAAAAAAAAATTAGTGATCCTATCAAATGCTGGCAAAGATACGGAGAAACTGGGTCACCCATACATTGCTAATGGGCATGTAAATGGTACAGCCCCTCTAGAAAAGTTTGTTCACTTCATAAATAATGAAACTTGCAACTACCATCTGACGAAGCAGTTGCATTCCTAGGCATTTATCCTAGAGAAATAAAAACGTGTGTTGACACGAAGCTGTACGCAAATGTTCATAGCAGGTTTTTTTGTGATAGCTTCAAACTGGAACAGCCGGGTCCTCCAAGGGGTGAAGGTTAAACACATCTTGATACATCCGAGCCATGGCATACTTACTCAGCAGTAGAAAAGGAACAGATACATGTAACAACCTGGATGAATTTCCAGAGAATTATTCTAAATGGGAAAGGCCAATCCCAAGAGGTTACATAACATATGATGCCACTTTTATAACATTTTAAAATAATGAAAGAAATGGAGAATAGGTTAGTGATTGCCAGGGCTTAGGAGAGGGATGCCAGTGGGAGGTAAGTGATCATGGTGATAAAAGTGTAACATGAGTGATGCTCCCGATGTCTTGACTATATCAGTGTCAATTTACTGGATGTGTTATTTTACTATAGTTTTGTAAGATGTTTACATTGGGGCAACTGGAAAAGGGTACATGGGTTCTGTGTTAGTTCTTACGACTGCCTGTGAATCTACAATTATCTCAAAATGAAGGGTTTAATTTTTAAAAATGATACTGCTTGATTTCATCACTTCATCAAGCTGCTTTTAGCTTAAATAACAATTTCAGAACAATCTACATAATGAATCAGCCAACCCCTGAAAACTCTCAATTATCTATCTTGTCTTCCCTTTTAGTTTTGTTTGGGTTCTGTTTTAGCAGCCTCTTAGAAAAAAAGGTAATATCCAAGTAGGCCTGGATCGCTTTTAACAATTTAGGGTAACTTCAGAATGTCTGCAGATAATTTGATATCTGCATACACAAAAAAATAATGTAAAATTCTTGAATCTGAGTAGTTTATTGGGAAAGTAGTTAATATATACGTAAATCAGTGCTCTGATCAAATTACTTGTTGAGATTCAGAACAGAATATTAACATTAAAGAAACCCACCACTGTGTTAAAAACTTAATGATTTTTCTGTTTCTCTCTGGTTGTTGGAGAATTCCCCTTTATTATTCTCTTATTTTGCTGTATATCATGTTGGCTGTTTAATTACTGGTTCCCTGGCAGGTGGACGTAGAAAGTGGCAAGAGGTGAACTTCTAATAAATCTGCAGTTTATCATGGCCTCCCTGGAAAACACAAGTACATGAAAGATAAAGAGCTTCCCTTAGATTAATGTATTTATCCAATGTGACTATGATTTCAACCAAACTCCTAGAAAGAGTTTTTGTTAAGGCATGCTTTTGGATTTGAAAAAGAAGACATAATTTGTCTCAAACCAATGTATGAACATAGCTCATTTTCTGGTAAAATAGAATAATGAGTGACATTTATCACTACTAGTTTTCAAAGTGTAGTCTGAAAGTGTAACATTTGGAGTAGTCTTATGCTGAATAAAGAACATAGGGGAGAAAAAACATAACAGGATAGAAAGCCCAGAAGGAGACTCTTCTATGTATGAGAGTCTGTGTATAATATGCTGTATTAATTTATACATTATTTGATTAACATGTTTTGATAAATAATAATATAGCATAGACTTTATTACATGCTATTACATAGTATAAGAAGGAAAGAATCTTAAAAGATATTAGAGCAACTGGATAACTATAAACTTGGGCCCTTTTGTTGTATCTAACAGCAAAATAGATTTCATATGAATTTACAGGTTAAATGAAAAAAGAAAAATCCCCTGCAAGAATAGAGATGTCTGGAAGTAAATAAAAATATTTTTCATATAATAGGTTAAAGGAGGTCTTTCAGAGCATTAAAAGGAAAAACGTAAAGAGAAATATTAATATATTTTGCTATATAAATGGTAAACTTTGTTAAAAATCACTAGTATTGTAAATGTTTGCATTAATTATATATATGAAGATTAATATACTAATATATAACATGCTCTTATAAATAAGAAAAAAGTGAACATCTAAAGATAATGACCTTATATAGATAATGAATAAAATAATAAATAATTATAAAAAATAAATTTTGAAACACTCAGCCACTTATTAATGAAAGAAATGCAAACTAAAATAAGAGTATATTAGAATGGCTAATTATGTTTTAAGGACTTATATCTGTCCTGTGGTCTGTGAAGAATGGTTTATTTAATATTTGGCTTGTGGGAATATGTAACCTTTTTGGACAACATTTTTAGAAATAAGTATTTTACAGTGTTAATAGTATTGATTCTCTTTATTCAAATCAGAAATGCATATAAAATATGAATACTAGGCAGTTTGTTTCAGCATTATTTATAGTGCTGCCAAGTTCTGACTAACCTGCCTGTCCAATAGTAAGAGTACTGTTATGTATGTAATTTTAATTCCTGAGATGCAGTACCATTCAGTCGTTTCAAAACAGGTTTGCACAACTTGTGTCTGTCACAGATGAATGGATCAAGAAACTACACACACACAGATAGACAGACACACACGTTTATTTAGGAATATTACTCAGCCTCACAAAAGAAGAAAATCTTACCATTTGCAAGATGGGGAATCTAGAAAAAAAAATTAAGCTCATAGAAGCAGAGAGTGGAAAAGTGGTTGCTAGGGGTTGGGGGTTGGATAAATAGGGAGAGGTTGGTAAAAAGGTACAGACTTTCAATTAGAAGAGGAATAAAATCCGAGAATCTAATGTATAAGGTGGTGACTATAGTTGATAACACTGTATGTATAATTGAAATTTGCTAAGTTAGTAGAAATTTAATGTTCTCACTCCCTCCCCCAAAAAAGTATAAAAATAGGTTTCCAAAAAAAATATTTAGTGCCTAGGGAAAATGCTAAAATTAGCTGAATGAGAGATTCAGACAAAATTAATACATCTATTTTTGACATATATTGACAGATTCTCATATAGATAAAAAGAAAAAAGAGATAATATGGTGATATTATCTCAGTCTGATTTATTCTTGCATATAAAAAAAGGCTTGAAGGCAATGCAACAAAATATTAAAGGTTTTGTTGTAATATTGCATCAGTCGTTTAGAAAATTCTTCTAGAATGCAAACAACTATTTATGCACAAAGAAATTAATCACAGTGTGCTTAATCATGGGTGAAAATTAAATGTTCATCAGTAGGGAAATGTTTAAATTACATCATCACATACTCATGGTAGAGTTCTATGCAGGCAAGATAATCATGTCTTTGGAAGGGTTTTTGTTTTAATAATATGGAAGAGTACTTATGGCAAAATGCTAAGTGATGAAACTATAAATATATGTTAAAAAGCTGCAGGGAAATACGGTAAATTGTTAGCAGCTATTACCACTAACTGGAGGAATCGTGATTGTCATTTTCTCAGCACCTTTATGAATATTCCAATCTATTATAAGCCTCCAACCTTTGTAATCAGAAAAAAAAGTTTCTAAAATATCTTTGGACTTTATACATAAAGCACCACATGAATTTATAAATTTATTTAGCTAAAATAGTTAATAAAAACCGCAATATTCTTTAAGCAACATCTCAGCTTCATCCTGATCTGTGATACTTGGCGCTGTCTGGATTTGGTATCATTAACTGTTGCAAGTAAAATAACAGTAAAGTATTTATACAAAGGAAGAAAGGAGAGATTAAGGTCCCCTTTTAGTACTAGGTAGTCTGACAGGTTCTGATATGTTTTGTGCACCGTATCTGTATTTTCATTTGCATTGATTTTTCCAAGGGTTTTATGGCTAAAACTAGGTCCCCAAAGAAGTCAGGTTTTTTTTTGTATTACCCACAACTTGGCTGGAGATAGAACGTCTGCAATTACTCCTCCTGCTTTTAACTGACTTTGAATCCTGTCCTTTCAGCTTGTGCACCTGGCTTTCAGCCAGGAGAAGGCAAAAAACTCTGTTGGTTTTCAAATGTCATTTCCCCTTTGGCTTTGTTGATGGTAAAATTCTGTCTTTGCGTCTGAAATTGGAAACTCTTCTAATCCTGGAGTCTGAGTGTAATTCAGTGGAAGGCTTTCTCTTATCTGTGGCTAGGATCAGCATTTAGTCTGATGTTCATTTACATCCAGGTGCAAAACTTGTAGACTTTTATCTTTAGTGCAGCCTCAGATTTTGTTCCTAGCTTGGCTTGTACTATCGTTAACTGTCAGTTCTTAATTATATCCACATATGAAATTGGGCCAGAGGCAGCAGGATCTGGGTTTTCTCTTCTGCTCTGAGCGCCTGACCCTTGGATATTTCTTCGTTCTGTTCTTTTTAGGTAGGTTCTAAATTTGGATTTGTAGCCCTAACCAGTCAAGACATTGTTTAGCCTAGAAAAAAAAAAAATTCTTATGTGCCCTCACCCCAGCAGTTAGAATACCCTTTTTATATATTTATTTGGTACTTACTCCACCAGAAAATTAAAAGAGATAAGTCGTGTTATTAACAAGAGTATCTTGTAATACATATACTTTAGAGTTCACAGTGCCTTTGACATGCCTGTTCCAGTGAATTCTCACAGCTCTCTTCTTGGAGCAGGTTTTTGCTCATTTTCCACATGAGAAAACTGAAGATCAGTAAAACTGGATGGTTTTTCCCCAGGCTACCCCACTGGGAATCACAGGCTCCTCTCTCCACATCTAGCATTCACTTGCTGGACCAGAGCTGTCTTGGAATGACACTCGTGTATGGAATTAATCGTGGTGGAATCCATTCTGAGAACATTATTGATACTTTGATCAAACTTCTTTAATAAGACTTTTCATTTTTATTCATATTTTATTATATATGTGTGCCACCTACTTTCTGTGCAGAAATTTGCAGGGAAAAGAAATGAGGCTCTTGGTAATCCTCTTAACCCCCATTGCTTGTAAGATGAAGTCCAAACTGTTTAACGTTGTATGTAGACTTTCACAATCTGGCCCCTAGCTACTGCAGAAACCTCATCCACTGTCACTCACCTCCATGTACACTGTACTCCTGCCACATGGAATTTCCCTTGTTGTCTGACCATATTGTTGTTTGTCTGAAACGCTGGCCTCCTCATTTACTTGGGGAGCTCCTAATTCCATGGTTCTCACACATTACATCAGAATCACCTGGAGGGTTTGTGAAACCGTGGATTACTGGCTCTGCATCCAGGGTGTCTGCTTCAGTAGGTCCAAGACCCCCCAAATTGCATTTCTAACCAGTGCGCAAGCGATTCTGAGGTTGCTGGACTGGCACCATGCTTCCACAAGCAATGTACCTACGGAATCTTGCAACCCAGACTAAAGTGATCTGCAAATTCTTTTCTGACTACAGACATACTTTATTGCGCCTTTCTCTATGCGTTCATACTTTTATCTGTTATACCACATTTTGGAGTATCTATTTGTGAATGGCTTCCCTACTTAACTGTCTTACTTAAAAGGGGCAAGACTTTTTCTACTTGTTTAGATCCTCATGGTCTAACGTAATATTCGGCATCTGTGGGAACTCCCTAAGAATTTGAATGAATTGAATTTCCAGGTATATTGTGCCTGGAAATATTTGTTCATTTAAAGTTGCTTGTGCAGGATGAATTCTTTGCTTCACTGGTTTTCCTTTTTATTGTGGCTTTTCTTCCAAATCAAACTTTTCTCTTTTTTGGACAACTGGAATGGGAAAACTATTTTAAAAAAAATAACTGAATACTAGGTGCCACGTATGGCACTTTACATGTGTTATTGTATGTCGTTCTTTGAGTAATTCCCGTGGCATAACTGTTCTGTTCCCATTTTAAAGATAAACTGAAGCTCAAAAAGATTAAGTAATTTTGTAAATATCATGCAACTGAAAAGTGGTACAAAATAAGATTTGAATTCAGCATTTTCTTGCTGTAAAACCTGTTCCAATCTGCTGCCTCCGAAATTATTTCTTATTTCTCTAATGGCACGTTAAAATGATGAGACAGTTGTACATCTTCAGATAAAGGATGACCTCTGTTAGCACTTATGGTGTTGGTTCCTCTTTCCTTTTGTGTACTGCATCCAGGTTTAATTCCTAACTTTTAATATTACATTTATTTCTACCATGCCTCTCTTTCTGTAGATCATTGAAGAGGTAGCTCCAAATGCCTTCACTTCCAGAGCTTTACCAAAACTCATTTCAGTTGACTGAGTTTGTAAATAGTTTTTCTCCCTTAATCCAATAGAAGAATTAAGTTAAGACTCATTTAAAAGGTGTTAAAACTGAGCGCTCACGGATCATTTCTAGTAAGTGGTTTTGTTCTCTGCAGCTGAGGGAAAAATAAAATTCATTTTCACAAGTACTCAAGATTAATAGTTTATTTTTTGAATCTTTCGGTTTATGTACATATTTCATATATTATATTTTAACTCTCATTTTGCAAACCTTTTTCTCCCTTCCCAAGAAAATTCTCTTGGGAATAACTGGATTTTTTTTTTTCTTTTTCTCACCATAAGTTATAAACATAGATATATTTTAGAAGGTCAAGTATCTATTCTTTCTCTCACTTATTACTGAAATAATCCCCTGCTGAGGAATAACAATAGATGATCACTTGAGTAAGGAACAAAACTGACCTGTGGCGACCAATCCATTTCATTAATAATTCACTAAACGTAAATTTCATATTTCGTATCATTCTCTGATGTGAAGCTGAAAACCTTGGTCTTAAATCAAAGGGTTGGCACAAACTTTTAATTTAGTATCCTGTACCTATCCATTTGTTTAAACCATTTGATGAAGAAAACATATAATTTGTCATTTAAAAGGCAAAAAATATATTTCATTCTTCTTTCTTCCATATTGTATTGTTGGATGTTTTTGTTTGGCCCTGACGAATGGACTTTATATTAATAGAGGAAGGTGAATATGGGACTCTTTTTTGATCTGTATTGATTTACTTCCCCTTTATCTGTTTATCTGGGCAAACTTAGTGTTTACGCATTTGTGAATTCTGCAATTTGGAAAAAATTATTGAAGAGTGGTATGCCGAGACTTTTCACATTGTTTATTGGTCCAGTGGCTGAATTGGAATGCCAGAGATTGATTGATTATTAGATTTACTCTATACTTCCACTATGCAAACCTTTGGCTATGCCTGGCTATATTCATTTATAAAATTTTCCAAGCTTAAATTTGAGTTACAGAAGAAGACTATAAAGAAACTGCATTATAATTAGCCCATTTTGAAAAAGCACTCAACAAAGCTTCAGCCTCATACTCTGAAAACAGATGCAGTTGTTTTAAGATTATTACCCTAGGGCCAGTAGTGAATTGATCCACGAAGGAAAAAAAAAAAGCAAAAGAATTAAGAGGGTGATAGGATGAATTGGGAAGCTTTCGTTTGATTTTTTTATGAATCTTGGTCCCGTATCTCCACTGGATCTTTGAGATCAAGCATGTTAGGCACTTCATAAATATTTGTCGTTTACACACCTTCTCTGTATTGTTTTGCTTTGTCTTTCAGATATATAAAAGTAAATTTGGAGTGGCAAATATAAATGCAGACACTGTAAGAAGGTAATTAAAAATGCTGCTTGGGGCTTCCCTGGTGGCGCAGTAGTTGAGAGTCCGCCTGCCGATGCTGGGGACACGGGTTCGTGCCCCGGTCCGGGAAGATCCCACATGCCGCGGAGCGGCTGGGCCCGTGAGCCATGGCCGCTGAGCCTGCGCTCCGCAACCGGAGAGGCCACAACAGTGAGGGGCCCGCGTATCGCAAAAAAAAAAAACAAAAAAAAAACATGCTGCTTGATGAAAGAGAGGATAAAATTAGAAGTGAGGGACAAACCGGTTTGCTAGTATTGCCTCTACGTAGTCCGTTATGTGAGACTAATTAAGTCAATTAACACTAACACTGACCTTTTCATCTGTAGGTAATTATAGGATACTGACTACCCCACACAAAAATGAGGTAAATTGCTATGTCTGTAAAGCCTGAGAATCCAAGGTAGTAAGACAAAACAAAAACAAAACCATAAAATATATTGGAATCGACTGTAAGGTCACCCGTGAGAGTCCAAGAATTAAAATCACTTTATTATAAGCTAAGGGTTTTATTATACATTTTTACTTTAATCCCTTGGTATAGGCTTCAAGGATAGCATTATACTAGGACACTTACAAATAGATACCTATAAAAATCAGAGAACCTACAGAAACCAAGTCATCCTTTTTGTTGTCAAACTCTGGGACAGAGTTTTTATCAGCTATGGTCAAGTAAGTTGGACAGGTCATATAACAAGTTAGAACTTGCCAAATTTTTTATAGAAGAAACAGATGTCATCTTCTGTTGTAAACTACATCCTGAGCATATCCCAGCCTGACTACTTTACAGCATATATGAACTCCCACTCCACCCCCTTTCCCCTCTCAAGCAAGCCAAACTACCAGGCTGTGTATTTTTAATCACTTTCTGTAGCAATCAAGAATTTGCCATCAGAGAGACCATCTCACGGCTTATCTTTCGAAGCCTGTTCTTGCTAAACAGATTTTAGATAAGAGCAACTGTCAGTAAGTGCCCTTCCTGAAACTAGAAGTCAAAATCCTTGCTATTGAAGCCCTAGGTAAATGGTTCTGGAAGGCATTTGAAATCTTAGTCCTATTCAAATTCCAAATACAATTTTTTCAGAGATTTCTTTTTTCTTAGAAATAACTTCTAATTTAAAAACATTTCAATCCTATATAAAATCTAGAAATGTAGAGAGTCACTGGTAACTCTTATTTACAAGTGTTAATAATCAGAAAGAACATTTTTAACCGAAACAGAGAAGGAAAAGACCTTTGCGTTTGTTAGAGTTATTTGTGAAAGGACTACAAATGGAAAAAGTTAGGACTCGTCGTGTGTAATATTTGCAAAAGCAGGTGATGATACATCCTTGTGACCTGTCGGAGGGGCTTCAGATAGATTCTTCCTGATTCTAAATGTTAAGTCTGCCTTAGACCACTGCTGAGGAAAACTGTTTCTGAAGACATTTTTTATGACATTATTTCAATATTATACCAAGTTGTGTTCGGAAGGGTGACCTAGAATGTGAAATAGGAAAAGTAATAGAGGAAGAATGAAAGCATGACAAAAGCATCTGGTCTCAGTTCCTGAGTAGGAAGTAGAAAAAGGGGTTGACTGGGTTAACCAGATTTGCCCTTTTTGAAACTACCTAGTATCACATCAAAGGCCACAGATCCTTTTGAACAGGTGCTTTTAACCATTGTATTAGATAACCTCAGTGCCTCTTTAGATTTCGAATGGTATACATTCACATAAAATGAGTGAATGTTCAAACTGGCAGGTGAGGCCTGTCTGGTAAAGAATCCATGGTCCTGAGGTGATGGTGGCTTTTCCAAAGATTGGGTAGCTGCTTTAAAAGAAATGTATACGTATAGCTTATTCACTTTGTTATACAGCAGAAACTAATGCAACAATGTAAAGCAATTATACTCCAATAAAGATGTCAAAAAAAATAAGTTCAGGTCCAATATAACATGAAATACTGAAAGTATTAAAGTGACTTTTACAGAAAACAAACAAACAGAAAAAAACCAAACAAAAAAAAAGAAATGTCATTATGTGGCTGAACAAAGTTCCATGAAAATCCTGTGTACTTTCTTCTCAATATCAATTCCTGATTGTTTTCATGATTCTTACATCAGAGACTTTCAGAATTTTTATCTTAAATGAATCTTTCGTTTCTGTATTTGTTAGTGACAGGTTCATAAGGATGCCACTATGTGTTGTCTTCCTCCGTCTCCTACTCCATGAAGTAGAACTCCTTCCTTATAACTCTGGGTGAAGGTGTTCTGAATGACACAGCTGTGATTAGGGAAGATGCTGGTAATTATTTACTGATATATGGGTTGTATTCAGAGCTGTACTAGTAAAAGTGTGTGACTGAAAAAAGTGGGGGGTAGGGGACTTGACTATCCCCCCACCAGGATGCTAAGAATTTAGTTAAGGGGTAAAATTAAACCAGAAAGTAATTACAGAAACCAGTAGGAGAAATAAGGTCTGTGACATTGAAGTAAATGAGAAAAGTGTAGAGAAGGACCAAACTCTTCAGTCTAGTCAAGGCTGCCTTTAGTAGGAAGTGGGACTTAAAAATGGGAGGGTTTAGGGATAAGAAGGGTCTTTCCAAAAGCGAATCTGGTTGGATCCTGGGAGAACTTAACATGACTAGGTTAGTTCATTACCTGGGATCTTTTTTGATTCTTGGGTTGTCTTGTACACATCAACTTTGATTGCCAAGTAGTCATAACCAGTAATTTTTCCCTTATGTGCTGCTGGGCAATATTAAAGCCGTGCATATTTTCATGCATAAAAATATTTTGGTGAAAATTTGCTTGTATTAGTTTCAGAAGTTAACTACCTACCTGGTTATTATTGCCAGAGAAAACGCAAAAGAGGAAACCATACCATGAAGTGAATGAGTGCAAAAAGTCATTTAAAGGTGAGGAAAAAAAGTACTAATTACAGTATAACTTCTATAGTTTAGTCTACAAGTGTTATAATTATTTGACCAGAACCCAGAAAGCTATGTTTATTTGTGGATTTTAAGACATACTTTTATAATAAAAAGTAGTTATATCCAATTTATGTTGTAGCAGTTATTTTCCAAAGATGTCCACACCAATAAATGCCCTCCATGTGGCCTTGTTACAATATGATGTTGACACTCCTCCACTGAGAGTCGGGGTCTTTATTCCTTTGTCTTCGATATGGCCCAGGCTTCGACTCACTTCAATCCAGTAGAATGGAACAAAAATAACCCTGAACTCTGGGTCATCAAAGGAGATAGAACTTTCACCTGGTTCTCTCCCTCAGGGACATTTGATCTTGGAACCCAGATCAGCCATGATGCTGTGAGAAAGTGTAAACTAGCCCATGTAGAGACATCACAGGAAGAGGTCCACACAGAGAGGAACTGGGGACCCTGCCAGCATTTAGCATCGATCACTAACTGTTTGAGGGAAGGAAGGAAGGAAGGATGATTCTAGCCCAGAGCCTTTAGCCTGAGTCTTTCATCTGAGGCCTCAGACATCATGGAGCAGAGATGAGCCATCTGCACTGTTCTCTGTTTGAATTCCTGACCCACAGAATCCACTAGCATAATAGGACTAAGTTATTAACTTGTTACACGGCCATAGTAATTGGAAAATATGTCAATCGAATTTTCATACCTAAGTTTATGCTGGCTTCAGCTACAGCCATTCACTTAAGCATTACTTTTTTTTTTTTTTTTTTTCGGTACGTGGGCCTCTCACTGTTGTGGCCTCTCCCGTTGTGGAGCACCGGCTCCAGACGCGCAGGCTCAGCGGCCATGGCTCACGGGTCCAGCCGCTCCGCGGCATGTGGGATCTTCCCGGACCGGGGCACGAGCCCGTGTCCCTTGCATCGGCGGGCGGGCTCTCAACCACTGCGCCACCAGGGAAGCCCAAAGCATTTCTTTTTAATATACAAATAACCTCACTTTCAAAAACATCTGTCTGTACTCCTGAAAACTCAGTCTCCAAACAGTGGAGTAATCATTTTGCCAAATTTTAGAAAACAGTTTTAAAATCTCACCTGTGTCCCCAGCATGTGGTGCAGTTTCCTTGGTTTCATTAAGTGCCCAATTAAGAAAAAATATTGAATGAACCTTCTCAGAGTCTGCTGACTTTTGTTCTCCATGGCTGTCACTGAATTTTCCACCAGTATTGGTGGAAAATAGAAGTACAATTTTAAATACTACTTCTTGGGCTTCCCTGGTTGCGCAGTGGTTGAGAGTCCACCTGCCGATACAGGGGACACGGGTTCGTGCCCCGGTCAGGGAAGATCCCCCATGCCGCGGAGCGGCTGGGCCCGTGAGCCATGGCCGCTGAGCCTGCGCGTCCGGAGCCTGTGCTCCGCAACGGGAGAGGTCACAACAGTGAGAGGCCCGCGTACCGCCAAATAAATAAATAAATAAATAAATACTACTCCTTAAAATTAAAATAAAACTTTTGCAATGGGGAGCCTGTAAGTACATTATTCCATTCAGTGATTGCACTATGATGTAAATAAACGTGGATTATCCACTTATTATGTGTATGTGTATATATATACATAAATATATTTATGTGTATGTGTGTGTATACATATAGATACAAATTTATATAGTCATAGTTTCTACCATTAAATGTGTCCACAGTGTGCTGAAATTAAAGGCCAGGTGAGAAAGTGTATCATTGATAGAATCTCTGGGAAAACATTTAAAATATGTTTCCTTATTTTCATTTATTTGATGAAGTTGAATATGAATGAAAATACTAATTTGACTGCTGAAAACTTATCCAGCAGTAACTTACATGTTGACCACAGCCCAATGAAAGAAGGTATTTCTACTTCTACATGGAAATCAGCCCCCAAACGAGTGTCCTAAACCATTCCTACCTCATTTGAACAATGCTCATTTTTATTGTGAATACCTAATTTTACTTTTATTAAAAAAATTCTTGTAGAAACAGCTTGAAATCTTCAGCATGCCTGTAAGATGACAGAAATACTTCACTGGGTTTCAGAGAAGAATGGCCCAGGTTATAACTTAGATGGGAAGGCAAGAGATCAAATCATTTGTAACTGACCATGTGTGATTTTTAGGTTTCTGATGTCCCAGATTATTTGCTAGATTGTTTTGATTACTCCTTGGAATGATCAGAGCAAACCATC
Source organism: Delphinapterus leucas (assembly GCF_059928025.1). NCBI lineage: Eukaryota > Metazoa > Chordata > Mammalia > Artiodactyla > Monodontidae > Delphinapterus > Delphinapterus leucas. The sequence continues at coordinate 24,558,005 of NC_143149.1, forward strand.
ATTGCAGTCATCCCTCCAGTGTTTTTCCTCTTTTCTCCGTCTTTTCATGATTAGCACAGATAGATTTTTGGCAATAATGTGTTTATGGCAAGCTAATCAAATGCATTTCTGCGGAATTTTAATGCATGTTGAGGCAGAATTTATTCATAAGGGGAAAGTATATGGAATGCATGTAGAAACGTGGAAGAGTCTGGTAAGTCTGGGGAACTGTGAAGCTCATTCATCTACAAGAAGGTATCGGTTCCTCCTATGTATAGGCTGTACGCTGCACCAGATCCTAGAGTTACCATAATGAACGACAGGATCTTTCACTTCACAATTCTACTTTGGGTGGTGGACAGGACAGTCAGTGTTATAGCAGGAGGAAGTGACATAGGGGCATAAATTTGGTTTTGTGGGCTAAAGTGTTTAGACTTAAATCTGTAGTCCATACATTTTCAACAGAGGCAAATCATTCTTAAGGGACTGAAAACGGACTCTTATTGGGGAAAGGGTTCAAAAATCTTAAATATTACAATGGTTTATCAATAATGTCTAATATCAACCCTATATAACCAAATATTACTTCTTAATACTTCCCTCCTTGGGTCGAAGGGGTAATGGGTAAAAAGTTGGGAAACAGTGCTGTCAGCCATGGTGCTTCTCTCTCTGTCTCTTTAGCAAAAGGCTTAATTTTTTTTTTTTTTTTTTGTCCATAATGTAGCCAGTTGAAGAGAAACCACTGGATTTCATTTTCCTATAGATGTATTGTAACCTGTCCTGATAACTGCTCTCCTGTAAAAGCAAATCATTGTAGCAGGGCAGGGCCTTCAGCATATGGAAGAACAAAAACATTTTCCTCAGTAAGTCCTTAGTAAGAATCATCTGGCCTTTTTAGGGATAATTACACTAAGCTTTATGTTGTAGGTCTCATCTGTGAAATGTATATACATCTGCCTCTTTTCTTAGGGTATGATTGCCTTTTAAAAAATATTTTCCCTAAACCAGAAATGTCATGGTGAAAGAATTCATTTACATTTCTCAAGATGTATTCGTTTTGTCCAGAAAAACCAGTAGATTAAGCCAAGTTATTAGTGAAATAATTTGAACTGATTCTCTACCTCCTAAAATATATACATTCCAAAAACAAAATGAGGCACTGAGATGAATTTTGATTTGATCTTTTCATTTGTATGACAGCAACATGAAAATCTTAATTATTTTCAGGGTCAAATAGCTTGTTTCTAGAGACGCAACTTCCCTGCCTAAGGCAAGCTATTACGTATGTTTCTGTCACTTTGTTAGTTAAGGCACATTTATATATCACTTTTTTAAAGTTTGGAGACAGTTATATTTGCCAGATATAATGGCAGTGTGTCAGCCATTGCTCATTAGAGGGCACATACTTTATTAAGAAGTAGTACAATTCTGCTCTTACATTATGTTCCTAATTTTTAGATAAATCATTCTCTTTGTCAACAAAATGGCAGTGTGAGTAGGCTGCGTCATGAACTCAGTTGGAGCAAACCAGGTTGTTTGTTGAACAGGGATCCCCTGTGTCTTGGATAAGTGAATGCTCCTTTTTACTCTTTACAGGTTAATGGCACACGTTAAGGTAAAATGCGTGACATTAAAGTACTAACGTTTTTATACAAACAGTGCTGCCTAGGAGACACTCAAAATTTCTGTTCATTGATCAACTAAGCAAAATATCTTTGTTCTTCAACAGGTGGTTAAAAATGGAAGGTTATTAATCATATATATGTTGCAAAATTTGCAGGGAAAATAGAATTCATCTATCATCCTACATATTTTAAAAATAGTTGAAATGATGAATAGCAGGGATAAAGAATTGCCATGCTGCATCCTTGAAGCAAAGACTACTTGGCAATTTTCTCTCCTAAGCTTTGGTCCATGATACCTGAATTCTTTGAGGAAACCGGAAAAAAAAATTATGTCAGATTCTTGCAAACCAAAATGTTGACGTTGTTTTTCTGTTCTTTGTCTAGACTTCTCCACAGAAAAAATATTATGGGGTTTATTGTGAAGCACTTTATGCAGAAGCAGACCAAAGATTAAATTATAATATGGTAACACAGTAGTGGCGGGTGCTCCAGGGAGCTCAGGAAGCGAGTTCACCGCAGGTCTCCCATGAGTGGTCACTTGTTACCTGGTTTTCCTCTGTGACATGAGTTTGTACATGACTCAGACAATAGTTATGGGGAGTTCTTTGTGAATAGATTGTGAGGGTGCTGGTGGAAAATCTATTTATTAGGCTCTGGTGAGTTTAGGCTCCGCAGAGAGAAGATGCCGATGAAGGTAGGTTCCCTCCTACACAGCAATTCTGTCTTGGGAGTAACTCCAGGCTTTGGCTTCTTGACCAGGCTCCAGTCAGTGTTGCCCACTGATCTTGTCCTTGTTGACTCTCTTGACACCAACCCAGCCAATCCCATATGCCATGTCTTAGTGAAGTGGTTTAGAAATTTGGAGTCAAACAGACCCGACTTTAAATATCACTTCCACCACTTATTCTATGACTTGGGACAACTTACTTGATTTTTCCCAGCCTCAGTTTTCTCATCATTCTCATTCGAAAAGTTTATATGGGAAGTAAATGAGACTGCGTAGGTGATGGGCATAGCACAAGGACAGGTATATAGTAAGCACTAAATAGGCATTCGCTGTAACTATTAGGATTTTTATCATCATATTGTTTACTATCATTATTATACCATCATTAAGTAGAATACTTCTGCATTCTTACCGCTAAGTCCCATTCCAGTAAGGGATCTGATTAAGCTCTCATCTATGCCTATGTCCCTACAACTGATGGGTTACTATATTAGCTATTTGTTACCTTATAACAAATTACCCCCAAACTTACCAGCTTTAAATAACAAACATTATGTCACACAGTTTCAGTTCCGGTTCAGAGTCTCCCATGAAGTTGCAGTCAAGTTGCTGGCCAGGGCATGTCTTTGAAGGGTTGATTGAAACAGCATGACCTACTTCTAAGCTCATTCACCTGGCTGTTAGCAGGAGGCTTCAGCTCCTTCTCATGGGGGACTCTTGGTGGGACTCTCAGGACATGGCTTCCCTCAGTAAGTGAAGCAAGTGATGTGAGAGAGGCAGAGACCTAGTTGTAATATCTATCAGAAGTGGCAAACCATCACTTTCACAGTATCGTCCCTGGTGCAGTGTAGGAGGGGCAACACAGGGTGGGGAAGCCAGGAGATGGAGGCCATGGGGCGCCATCTTGGAGGCTCCTACCATAGCTACGTCTCTTGCTAAAGTTCTTGTTGCTGCATCCTGCCTATGATTGAACAGAGTCATTGCCTAGATTTAACATATTCCAATATAATGTTTTTCATATGCACTTACTCTCTCTTTACACCTCAGTTTTCATACTGAGAAGTTCTTTTAAGAAAGAAGTATCTTCCCTTTTAAAGCGAGGAAAAGCTCCCCAGTGTATAAAAACAATAATCATTCACCATCTCTTTCTACGGTGTGACATACAGTGAGATTTAACCTTATTGCTCTCTTAGAATATTCTATTCTCTGTGGAGGACCACGTTTAAAAAAAAAAATCACTCTTTCAGCTTCTATCACAAAGATAAAAACCTGTCTCTGTGAAGTTTGTCAAGTGAAATGGACGCAAATATGGCACAAAGTCTAGAGAGAAAAAAACAAACGATAGGAAAAACAAAGCTACAATCTCAGCCTGTGGAAAAGAAATAAGTTCAAATAAAACTACAGTAAAAATGCCCAGAAAACATATGCTCCTTTTTAGGAGGGAGATGAGAAAAGTCACAGGATAAAATACAGAGCAAAAAACTTAGGGATCCCAATAGGGGAACAAACACCAACCTCAGAGAATTTTTATGTGAAACATTTTCAGTGTTTGAGGGCCAAAGGTAAGGAAAACCAGGTATACACAGAGATTTAGGGCACTTTGGAGAGAAAGCTTTCAAAATGTGCTCTTATGAGTCTCCTAAACGGAAACATTCTCTAACGTAAGGGACAATGAGAGAATTTGAACTCCTGATGGGAAGGTACCCCAAGAAAATCACACTTTAGTTTTTTTTTTTTTTCTTAACCGTTTCCTCAAGGAAAAGACCAACAATTGATAATACTGAACTGACAAGTCCAAAGAAGCCTTTAGGCAAAGCAGACAGTACTATTTTTTTTTTTTAATATACACACTAGTCTTAGATCTCTTCAGTCAGAAAGCATGTGTGTTAGTTTGCAGGCTTTTTAAAAATCCTAAGCTAAATTATGTGGTTTTTAAGAGTTATAGAAAGCCAGGTTTGAATCTTGATCTGACTATCTGTGACATTTTGCCAGGCTTGCTGGCCTCTCAAAGCCTCATTTCCTCATATGTAAAAGGCAAACCCTGACACACAGTAGGTGCTTTGTAAATTTTAACTGTTACTAATGGAGAATTTTTTTTTTTCAAATGATGTTGATGCCTGTATTTTTAGGGGTTAAAGTTCTAAGTGAAATGGAGGGCTCGGAACTTCTGTCTTGTTAGGGTGAAATGAAAAATAATTAAATTCAGTCCTCCTTTAGCTGCAGTGATACAAAGCTCGATAAATCCCTTTGGATTGATTAACTTCTGATCGCACATGATAGCCTAATTACATCTGTACTCATGGACTTGTGCTGAAGGTATCTATGGAAATTGAAAACTACTTGAACACAGGAACCATCTTAACTCATCACTCTATCCCTAGTTTTTTCTAGCACAGGGCTTTGCACGCAACAAGTGCTCAGCAGATGTCTGTTAACTTACACTGAAGGATATGTAGAGAGTTCCTACCATCTAATTCCGGAATTTACATCCCATCTTCCTTCCTGTAGTCCCACGGCACCCCCACTTTAGCCATTCATATGCATATTTGGAGCCTGGGTCCTCCAGAAAAGGCTACAAATACCTAATTAAGTCATTAATGGATAGCTCAATTTTCTGAACGTGGTAACTGTCTAGACTCAGTGATCTTTCTCTACTTATTAGTATCTCTTCCAGAAGGAGAGGAAATAGGGTTGAAATGCAAAACTCTGAATTCATAAGCCCGTGCCAAGTCTTAAGCCCCAGGGAAAAGCATGAAATTGTAAGTTGACATGAAGTTTGATCAAAAGTGTTGGTTTTTCCTTATCTGCATCATCTCTTTCCAAGCATGTTTGATAACCAAGACTTGACACTACACCACTTCTCTGGGGAAATATTGTTAGGGTCCTCTTGTACATATGGTGGGGGGACCCTGGCAACAGTGGTTTATGGAGAGGAGTGGCTCTGAGGTGTGTGTGGTGGTCTTGTCACTGCAAGCTGACTCCAGCGACAAATGCTTACATTAAAATGAAATGCCAGAATCCATTTTCCAGAGAACATGAGAAATGGGGTGATGTGTTGAGTCTTTTTTAAAAATAAATTAATTTTATCTTTTGTTTATGGCTGCGTAGGGTCTTCGTTGCTGCGCACGGGCTTTCTCTAGTTGTGGCGTGTGGGGGCTACTCTTTGTTGCAGTGCGCGGGCTTCTCATTGCTATGGCTTCTCTTGTCGCAGAGCACGGGCTCTAGGCGCGCGGGTTTCAGTAGCTGTGGCACACGGGCTCAGTAGTTGTGGCTCCCGGGCTCTAGAGCGCAGGCTCAGTAGTTGCGGCACACGGGCTTAGTTGCTCCGCGGCATGTGGGATCTTCCCGGACCAGGGCTCGAACCCGTTTCCCCTGCCTTGGCAGGCAGATTCTCAACCACTGCGCCACCAGGGAAGCCCTTGAGTCTTTATTCACTTGAATCATTCAGTAATTATGGATTGAGTAACCATTGATGTGCTGGTGCCTTTCAAATTCTATGGATGATATAAAAATGAAGATGATGTTGGTCCTCATCCCAGAGAATTTCCCAGCCCAACAGAAGCAATAAAACAAACAGTTGGATTGTAATCAAACTTCAGCTGTAGGTCATCTCACTGGAGTTAGTGTATGTTGGGTGTCCTGATTAGATAAAAAGTTGCCCTTCAATATACTTATCATAGCAAATATTGACATTATTTGCTTTCAGCATACAAAATAGGGATATGTCTATACTTAATTCTGTTTTTGAATAGCAAATAATTATATGACCTTATAAAATGTATCTCTACATGCAGCTAATCAAGAAAATACGCTCCGTTTTCATTAGTAAGTATTTGGGAGAGATAAAACACTAATATTGTCTTACCACTGTAGAGCACTGTGTAGTTTTCAAGGGCATTCAACTGCTTTTTTTCTTAATCTGAACTTTGTAGCAACCCTGTACACAAGGCAGGGAAGACCTCTTACAGAGGAAGATACTGAGGGTCAGAGATGATTAGTGACTGCCAGTTGGCAAGTAGCAGAGACCTTGACCAGGCTCTCTTCCTTGATATTCAGAGCTTTTCCACACTGTTGCAATAGAATTGCCCAAGGATACAGTCTATCCGTCAGATAGCCTTGAAAATAAGTTGACTCTAGCACATTCTGTCTAGTTTGGTCAATGTGTGTGTACACAACTAGTTAAAAATTGTTCACTTTGATTCAGAAATCTCTCTCTGAATGGGAGTGAGTTCTTTCTAATAGTCTTAGCTGACTGTTTGTATGCTGTGTCACATCCTTTCTCTTTACATACACATAGGCAATGACTATGGCAAAGTGTGACCGTTTCTATAAACATTGAAACGTAGACCTGTGGCTAACACAAATGGTTGTAGGTGGCAAGAGCTTTTAGAAACCATGATGAAACTTTTCATGAGAATGTCTTCTGTCAAACAGTGCATTCTACGCATGGAAGGAAAAGTCCCTGTCAGCATGTTTCCCTCCCGGGAACTATGTTAGCACTTCTCTCAGTCAGGTCCTTTGATGCTTCTCTCATTCATCCCGTAAATGAACCTAATCCACCCTAGGCACTGTTCTTGGTGCTGAGAATAAGACAATGCACAAGGCAGACGTGGTTGCTGTCCTCACAGAGGTGACATTCTGATTCAGAAAAGGGGCCATTAAGATGCAAACCCAAAAGCATTATCTAAAACATTGCAGATTCTGTTAAGAAACAGAGTGCCATGATAAAAATAAAAGAGGCTGGCTTATTTTGATAGAGGGGCTAAGAGCCTCTCCAAGGAGGAGGTAGTATTTAAACTGAGAGCAAAAGGATGACAGTGAGTCATCTGAAAGAGTGTTCCATGCTGTAGGACCAACCAGAGCAAAAGTCACGAGGCAGGGTCTAGATTATGCCAGATCTTGAGGGCTTGGTCATGTGTCTGACTTCTATTCTAGGAGCAGTTAAAACCTACTAAAGGGTTTCAGCTTGGCTGTGAGTTGTCTGATGTGATATTAAAAGATCATCCTATTTGATATAGGTGGAAAAGGTAGGAAGAGACCAGTTAGGTGGCTCCTGGGACAGCCTGGCTGAGAGATAGTGGTGATAATGGACTTGGGGGTGGCTTTGGGGGAGAGAAGAGAATGAAAATGAAACATGTTTTTGAGGTAGAATTGGTAGAACTTGCCGATGGACTGGATGTGAGGAGCAAGGGATGGAAGGACAAAAGGCAAAGGATGATTCCCAAATTTCTGGCTTGAATAAATGAAGGGATAGTGATACCATTGACTACTATCGGAAAGATGGGGTAAGGAATAAGTTGCTCTTGGTGCTAGGGCTTATCAAGAGTTCCAACTTGGAAATGTTACATTTGAGATGCTCAAGAGATAACTAAGAGGAGGATTTGAAGTGTCCATTGGGTATAAAAGCCTGGAGTTCAAAGGAGGAGGTCTAGGAAAGATTTGGACATTTCAGAGTTTTGAGCATGTATGTGATACATAAATCTCTGAGGATATAGTTCAACTGGAGGAAAGTCAGTGATGTGAGGGGTGAAGCAAGAGGAAGTGGAGTTGTCACAGAGAAGAGGGTGTCTTCTGTCAATGAGAAAAGGATTTCTTAGGAAGGAGGGAGTGGGTGACTGGCTTGGACGGTGCTGAGAAGTCAGTATGTTGGAGGCGGCTGACTGACAGAGCTGGCGTCATAATTATCGCATCATTCAAGGATCATCATGAAGTATTGTCTTGACTCATCTTTGACGCAATTCTCTTTGCCTTATTTCACTCCATTTCATGAGGAATGTGAAGACCCAGCCAAGTTGTCAGGCTTGGAAGCAAGGTGCAGCCAGTGGGCCCAAGCAGTGCCCTCAAGTCTTTGGTTTGGTTTTCAAGAGTAGCTGAGTTTGGAGAAATGATGAAGTTACTTCTTGTGTGTTCCCTGATAATGAGACGGAATAATGTGCAAAGAGTAACCAAAGTGATACCATGTTAAAACACTGGGTGAGGGCTTCCCTGGTGGTGCAGTGGCTGAGAGTCCGCCTGCCGATGCAGGGGACACGGGTTCGTGCCCCGGTCCGGGAAGGTCCCACATGCCGTGAAGCAGCTGGGCCCGTGAGCCATGGCCACTGAGCCTGCGCGTCCGGAGCCTGTGCACCACAACGGGAGAGGCCACAACAGTGAGAGGCCCGCGCACCGAACAAAAAAAAAACCACGGGGTGGGAGTTCAAGTTCAACAACAATCTGTAGCACCTCTCGATGTCTGAGGACTTATTTTAGATTTCACTGGTTGATCTGTGCCATCGTATCTTAGAGTTAAGGAGTGAGAACCTCGAACTGTGAATCAGACCCTTGCATTGAAATCCCAGGTCCATTGGTTACCAGTTGCCCAAACGCGGGGACATCACTTAAACCACCCTGAGCCCCAATTTTCTCATCTGAAAATGGTGAAAACCAGACCTACGTGATAGACTTGTCGTAAAGGTTAAAATGACGTGGCTTAAGACATGTAAGAGGCACTCAGTGAATCACATTTAATTTTTATTAGGAGTGTATCGGGCGTGAGCACAGGGCCAAATGTAATCACGGCCAGAAAAGCACTCCGTTACCTATAAACACTATAAATACAACGTGCTCATGTGTTTATAGTCGATAACTTTTTTTTGTCGGCTTTTTAATTTGAGATGCACCACCTTTTTGGTACAGATCTATGTACTCTCTGTGAGTTGGGGGCAAGTTGGTTGGTAGCCAGGAAAGAGGACGGCTCTCGGAGCTTAGGTAGAGGAGCAGATGGGAGATAAGGCGGCTGTTGGTTTAGAAGCTGGGGAGGCAGCTGCTCTGGGGATAAAATCCAGGGGAGGGCTGGGCAGGGTGAGGGAGCATCTACAGGCGAAGGGGGGTGACCTGCCTTAGAGAAATTGGACATACCATGCAGCAGGATGACTCAGAAAAGTCTGCAGGTCTTTAGAAATGTTCATTTCTTGGTTTGGAATATGGGTAAAAGACTAGACTGAGGTTTCCCTGTTATTCAGAGATGTTCTTTGTAAGAGAAGAAGAAAGAAAAAGAAAAATGTTCCAAATATTTCAACAGGTATTCTGTCGTTCTCTCTCCAGCTCCCTCTCTTTTGAGCCCTCTCCAGGGAGGAAAACAAATACCCATGCAACTGAAAAGCCTTCATCTTTGTCATACCTGCTA